>NC_081413.1:193315843-193623990 GCF_030272615.1 Cryptomeria japonica | reverse complement strand
CCCTAAATCGTAAACTGTAAACCCTAAATCCTACCTAAAGCCCCAAACCCTAACCCTAAAACCTAAACCCTAACCCTTAAACACTATAAATCTAAACCCTAACCCTAACCCTAAACCTGAACCCTTAACCCTAACCCTAATCCCAATCCCAACCCTAAACCCAAAAATTTGAACCGTAAACCCTAAAACCTACCTGAAGCCCCAAACCCTAACCCTTAAACACCCTAAATCCAAACCCTAACCCTAACCCTAAAATGAACTCTAAACCCACCCTAAAACCTAAACCCTAAATCTGAACCCTAAACATGAACCCTAAACTCACACCCCCTGAACTTGAACCCTAAATCCAAAAAACCGAAACCCTAAACCCTTAAAATCAAACCCTAAACTATAATCTAAATCTTAAATTCCAACCCTAAAACCTAAAACCCTAAATCTCTTAACCTCAAACCCTAAAATTTGAATCCCTAATCCTTAAAACATTAAACCCTAGACAATAATCCTAACACCCTTAACCACAATCCTAACCCTAAAACACCCTAAATCCAAACCCTAACCCTAACCCTAAAATGAACCCTAAACTCTAAACCCAAACCCACCCTAAAATCTAAACCTTAAAAAAACCTAACCCTAAATCCTAAACTCGCACCCCCTGAACTTGAACCCTAAACACTAAAATCAAACCCTAAACTATAATCTAAATCTTAAATTCGAACCCTAAAACCTAAAACCCTAAATCTCTTAACCTTAAACCCTAAAATTTGAATCCCTAATTCGTAAAACATTAAACCCTAAACAATAATCCTAACAAAAATTTGAATTGTTAACCATAAATCCAAACCCTCAACCCTACCTGAAGACCCAAACCCTAACCCTAAAACCTAAACCCTAACCCTTAAACATCCTAAACCCAAACCCTAACCCTAAAATTGAACCCTAAACATCTAAATCCTAAACCCTAAACCCGAACTCGTCCAACACTAAACCCCAAACCAACTATAATCCTAACCCTAAACCCAAAAATTTGAACCGTAAACCATAAATCCAAACCCTAAATCGTAAACTGTAAACCCTAAATCCTACCTGAAGCCCCAAACCCTAACCCTAAAACCTAAACCCTAACCCTTAAACACCCTAAATCTGAACCCTAACCCTAAAAATGAACCCTAAACCTGAACCCTTAACCCTAACCCTAATCCCAATCCCAACCCTAAACCCAAAAATTTGAACCGTAAACCCAAACCCACCCTAAAACCTAAACCTTAAAAAAACCTAACCCTAAATCTAAACCCTAAACATGAACCCTAAACCCTAAACTCACACCCCCTGAACTTGAACCCTAAATCCAAAAAACCGAAACCCTAAACCCTAAAATCAAACCCTAAACTATAATCTAAATCTTAAATTCCAACCCTAAAACCTAAAACCCTAAATCTCTTAACCTTAAACCCTAAAATTTGAATCCCTAATCCTTAAAACATTAAACCCTAAACAATAATCCTAACACCCTTAACCACAATCCTAACCCTAAAACTTAATTATAATCATAACCCTAACCCTAAACCCTAAACCCTAAATCCTAATCCTAAACAATAATAATGCTTAGATTTATGTTTTGTTTGAGGTTAAGATTAGTATACTTAGTTTTAAAAAACATATCATATATATTTCAAGTTTAAAATGAAAATATTTACACAAGCTTCTCTTAGCTTCAAAATTTTTTATTCAAACATTCTCTACTAACAAGGCCAACCACGTGAAGGTAGAAGCTTGTTTGGCCTCCCCTAATTGACCTAAAACAACCAAGAAACAACACAACAAAAACCACACAAGACAAGACAAGACAACACATCACAACACAACACATGTTTTATTTTTATTTATGTTGGTTATATTGCATTGTCATATTTTATGATTCGTTACTTATGGAATATGAAATATATTTTATTATAATTATGGTGAAATTTTTATATTAATTCATGATACTCTTTTAATGATACTTTGCAAGGGTAATTAATGTTTAGTTTCTTACAATAATGTTAATTATCTGATTGCCATTTTAAACGATTCATAAAACATTTGAGGGGGTAAATGATAAATTTATTTTTGAAATTGTGAAATTTAACTTCAATGCTGAAATCAAAAGTAATATAAATGCTTAAATAAAAATTAAACTAATAAAAAAAATGCAAAAAAAATGAGAAACAAACCTTAAAGAATGGCTTTGGCCTATTGACCATTCTTTAAGCTATTAGAAAACACGACCTCAAGGAATAACCATGGCCAGTGACTATTCCCTTCAGTCCAATCCAATAATCTTTTTATTAAACATTGTACATTTTACAATGCTATCAAGTCAAAATGCTTGACCAAAACATAACTAAAGAAATAATGCAAGCCTAATTCAATCTCTTGTTGTTTTTTGGCTGCAACATGTCTGCCACCCTGTCATACCAATTCAACCATAAATTAGTCAATATACTGTAGCAAGTAAAAATGATAATGGAAGTAATCTCCAATCCAGAAAATGAAATTTAGGATGCTGATAGATTCATACATTTTACAACTACCACAAACAAACCAAAAAAACATTGTTACCTATTTTTTGCCCCTAGGTTAAAAATAGGTTTTGGAAGAAAATAATGAACTTTTAGAGTTAGCATCAAAATCTTTTCAAATATTTGTATCTTGGAGTTTTTAGGGATATAAGCATATGTCTATGTGAACCTGCATGGATCATCAAAGCACAAAACAAAGAAGGCAGTGAACGCATGCATCAAAGATAACAACAACAAGAAGGTGCAGTATCATGAACTATTATTACAGTCATAAGATATTATAGCCTCAAAAGAATGAAATGACTTTTTTAGTTCCAGATAGTGAAAGCAATGAGTATACGGTCATGCAAGGAAGATAGATATAGCACTGATTTGTGTTCACCGTACAAAAGGGCAGAGATGAATTTTGCAGCATTCAATGACAAATTGATCTTAGCACATAAGGAACAGTGGATGAAAAATACAAAGGAGATTTGCATTCCCAAGGCACAAAAAGGCATCAATGGTAACAATACAAGGACTGTATGAGTGCCAAAAAGACAAATATTGCAGACTTGAATCATAAAGAACAGTGCATCCAACGTCAGTCAAAATCAGTCACAGTCAAACACAAAACCCTTGTCTCAGCGAAGAATGCATTAAGAACATGTTTAGGCCAGTATATTGAGATCATGGATCACGACCTTAGGGTACAAGACAAAGTTTAAATAGCAAAAGAATCAATTTGGCAGTCCCTTTGATGAGGATTACATGTATGACAGTCAGGAGCTTTCAAAAACTTATAGATCTGAGGACACTATCACCATAAATTTTTGCTGCAGTATCAAAGCCTTCAGTATAGTCCCAACAATCAAAGAATAATAAAGAGAAATATTAATGACAATCAAAGTTGCATGGAGACGGATACGGCTATTTTTTAAGACCCCCAATATGGATATGGTTGGACACATCATTCATAAAAAACACATACACATATATTTAACACAATTTTCTAAGTTATTTGAGGAGATTTTAATTACTTCAAAAGCAATATAGACACATAATTGTTACATAAATAATGATAAGTAGATTTAACATTTTACAATATGCAAAAATAGAAGAGTTGCATTGGAAGATAACCCAAAAAATGGGTCACTGAAATAGAAAAGCATTTCATTTGTCTTTCTCATTTGGTGTAAGTTTTGTTAATACCATTTTTTTAAAAAAAATGTGTTAATGAAGTTTTTTAAAATTAAATTTAGGAAGATTTACGTCAATTTTGTTTAAATATCAAATCACATTAGTATTTAGCATGGTTGGAAATCAAGTATTTTTGGGCACGCGTGGGTACAATATTCGGCATGTATCTGGGCTGTATCGGATACGTGTCCGTTTCAGAAACTGGAACGGATACGGGGAAACGCCTTTAGGGTAAACTATAGTAACATGGCATTAGTCCTCAACAAGCCTAATACCAGTCATGAATGATAGACTCAGAGCATCAAAGTTTAAAAGGTAGCAGCACAAAGGAAGGAAAGATACAGATCTAAGTGTCTAGGGCTAATCAAAAAACGAAAACCCAGTCATATAGCAGCCTCATGACAATGATTGATAAAAAACATCAAATAGTGTTAGTACAAAGAAAGGGAACAGTTTAGTGTTTGTTGCAGCCCTCACACAAGCTCCTTACAGTTTAAGAAGACATTCCATAGTTCTTCATATCATTGTCATAAACTCTATCCAAGGAGAGTGACAAATAGTAAAGAGCATAACCAGTCCCTAAGCAAGTATGATAGCCATTGACATAGTCAAAGAGCAGTAACAAATACTAATTGTAGACAATGTGTTGACAAACATTGGAATGCTTTTGTGAGACCAAATAGCAACCAAATACAGTCCTGACAGCTCAGGGAAATGAACAAAGAAAGATGCACAGTCAAATAAGAGTCTTTTCCTAAGGAGCAGACCTAGATAAGGCAGACAAGAAGCAGAAAATAAAGTTAGGAGCAGTCCTTATTGGCCAGTGTGCAGTAAGAAGAGCCAAAGGTTCATGGGAAAAAAGGTCATTACTAAAAAGAGCAAAGTCTGCTAGAGATCAGAGAGGACAAAGATCACTGTCAGAGGTCTGTTCCAAGGCAAAAGAGCATCATCAAAGCATAGTCCATTAGTAGCAGCATTCAAGCATAAATTAGTCAGCATAATGTAGCAAGTAAAAATGATAATTCAAGTAATCTCCAATTCAAAAAATGATAATTCAAGAAATTTTTTCTTCAAAGTTGCAGACAATAATAGATGATGTTGGGGATGGTGAAAGAGGTGGTGGAAGTAATGGAGGAGACTCTGGCTCTCTTGAAGATCCGTTCTCGGATGGACTCAAATCTAAAGGGACCACTTTTGGAGAATGTCTCAATGTAAAACATCACTTAAAGGCTTTACTTGGCTTTACCATTGCAATGGAATAGATGACGTTGGAGAATGTCTCAAGAATTTGCTCTTTACTTGGCTTTACCATTGCAATGGAAGCTGTAGCAGGACCCTTTTAGTCAGTTAATTAAGTTTGGCTTGAATAAAAGGTCTGCTCATAACTTTAGTTAGTGTTGTCAAGGTATATGTCATGCTCATAGGTTACCTTACCTATCAGCCCCTATAATGACAATGAAAAGTAACCGGTTCTAGTTAAGAAGAATCAAGAAACTAATATGTATATAGCATCTCGGAGTTTAGTGACTAAGAAAAATGAAGAAACTAAGTTGTTCTATTGTATTAGAAGACTCACTTGGCATCGCCAGATTTGTAAGTGAAGTGATTCAGGCATCTATGAACAGACGATATCTACTAGGTTAAGGTCGACAATACAAATTCAAAATCTAAGATCTATTTGGCAAAAGGACATTTTGCACTGCAAATTAACACTAATCTATAGCAAAAATATTGCTTCTATAAAACCAATCTATAGACATGATATTGACATGCAAACAAACCACAATTTTATAAAAGATCACTTTTAAGATCAACTATAAACTCTTTTTTTCTAACCACCATAGTTTGTTAAAACCTGTGTGTTTCATAACAAATACAAAACATGAACATGATCCAAGGTAGCATGAGCCAAGGTTAATCACACAAATGGTTGTGAAAATAATTTTTCCTGATAAACAATAGTAGCCACCTAATAAATTTTCAAAACATTCCAAACATCTCAATACTAAATGATATGATCTAAATGATATCAATCAACATAAAAGATGCTAGAGAAATTAGTCAGATCGTTCTACATTTTTGCCAATCTGGTCAATTTTCAAATCTGGTTAGCTTATTTGCTGATGAATTACAAATTTCTTAGCAGTAGGCCTATTGGGTGTAAATTGATTGAACAAGTTGTCTGGTAACTCTTTTGTGCACACATGAATACCAAACCAAAAACTTGCTACCACTGTAACTGAGCTTCTTGCTGCCTCTGAATTCGGTAACGTTTTTGCAAGATTTCATTCAAGCCTATTCTTTTATCATTTAAAGGTGACTAGAGCCAGTGGAATTAGAGATAAAACAGTTAGAAGTGTTTATGAGCTTAGGTTTTGGTATTTTCATGCTAAAATTTGAACAAGTAGATTCATTTTGCAAAATGCAACTGTTACCTATTTTTCAAGTATCTAGGAGAAAAATAGCCTACACAGGTTTGGAGCTCATAATGAAGTTTTAAAAGGTTTTAAAATTTTTAAAGATGGCAAAAATTTACCTCCAAAGCCTTAGATCATTGAAGTCAAGCTAATGGTCACATTTAAAAAAAGGAGTAGATAATGTTTTCGATTTATTTATATCATATTTGAGATGGTTCACAAAAAGCACTCTCCACATTGAAATAAAGATCAAAGAAATTAATTTCAAATTAGATGAAATTGGAATTTCAAGATAAAAGTTGTCCATGTAGCATGAAGTTGAAAAAATTCAGTCTTAAGCTTTGGAGGGAAACAAAGCTTTTAAAAGAAATTAAGCTTTACACGCTGCATGAGTCAAGTTAGGTTTTTCCTTAACATGAGCTTGAATTATTATACATGAAAGCTGGATTGCTGGAGTTTCTCTTGCTGATACAGACCCATAATGGTCACCATAATGATCAGATCTCCAGCAATAACTTAAAGAGAGAAACCCATGTTTGAACCTGATGTATACTCTCAGTTATGAAGACTTCACTCAAATGCATCAGTAGTTTGAGATGTCATTAACAATTTATTCTTAGAGGTTGGATGTTAAGGAGTCAGGTTCATGCAGGGCACGTGGGATATATCTTCTTGAATCCACATCAAGTCCATGCAAAGCCATGTAGAGATCATGAACGCAAACAGCTCATAAAAGGTCAGTTCCACCTTTCTAAAACCCTCTCTTTGCTATTCATAAATGGGAGGTTCATTTTTTCATGCCTACGAGAAGATTTCTATTATTTCGTATGCTAAAAATAAGGTTGCTTCGACAAGTTAGAAGTTAATGAAGAGTGCATACAATATAAGGAAATACAGTCCTTAATGGTGAGACATCCAGCAAATCTTTGGCAAGGAATTGACAAAGCAAAATAAAGGAAGATTTCCTCGTTTCAAAGTTAGACATATACCCTATGAAGGCTTATATGGGTAGCATGATGTATAGAGTACCATGAAAGACAACACCCTATTGCATACAAAGGACAGTCACCAAAAGGCTAAATAGCAGTCAAAGGATGCATGCATAAAGACAGCAAAGATGGATATCACCGTCCACAATAGCCAAGAGAGAGCCTTTGACAACCCAGAAGAGCAGCACCTTAAACCTTAATAAGAATACAGGTCTAAGCATGATCGGTAAACACAATGATATGACAGAAGCAGCCATGAGGATCACTGTAACAGTACGTAGAAGACCATCCATGCATCAAAGTGAACATGTTGACAGACAAAATAATGTGAAGGCCTACAACAAAGAGCTTTTTCATGAACATGGATGCATGGAATAATGATGTTGTCAAAGCAACAATATGACAGAGATTATGCACCCTAAAAGGCCTAGTTGTTGTATTGAAGGCCATTAATTATGTTATATCATGTTGTACAGGAAGCATAAATACTCAACGAATATAAAGTATGGGCAAGTCTGAAAATAACTTTGATTTAGCAGTCATGAGGTGTAAAAGTTGTAGGCACAGTGATCTCATCACTGTCAAAACAGGGATAGCAGGCCAATACAAGATCAAGACAAGGGTTTCAAATTCAAGGCATTCATTACTTCATAGCAAGAACAGAGCAAATTCAAAGAAAAAAGAGTTTATATAACAACAGGAAAGGGCATGAACTGTTTCCATGTCACAGTTCTAGAAAGGATTCAAACCTAGAGATAAAAGTTGGTTAAAGAAAACCAAATGCAATTATAGTGATCAGTACAGATAGATAGCAGTCCTAGGGCCTGACAAGCAGTAAGGAGCAACCTCAAGCATCCCAGAAATAGAGTTACAAAGTGTATCAATAATGAATGGTGAGCAGCCCATTTAGAATAGCAAGTCTTCTTAGAGTACAGTCATTTAGCAGTCAGAGGCATAATGGGGTTAAGGCAGTAAGAGTTTCTGGAAAATATGATGTGCAAGGCTAGGTTGCAGCATCTAAAAAATGCAACATTACAATCACACCCAAGAGTGCAGGGTTATAAAGACAAGATAATGACAAATCATAGTCAGTATTGGATTCAAAAGAAGCCACAACCATGAGATGAACAAATGGAGATCAGAGGTCTTTATGAAGGTCTTGCAAGCAGAGCCTCATGGCCAAGGGCTCATGAAGAGATAGTTCCTAGCATGCATCCACATCAAGGACACAGTCACAAAGATAGTCAAAGACATGAGAAGATTATAGCCATAAAGGGATCATCCACAATGACAGAGCCTATTCAACAAAGACTGTGGCAAATAAAATGGACTGTCATCATTAAACTACAAAGGCAAGATTAAAAGCACCTAGCATAGAGACTATGAAGACTGTCATCAACAAAAGAGCAGTAATGGCAATGCCAGCATTAGAGCTAAGAGGGCATGTGAACAGTCAAAGAAGCAAGGTTGGTGTTTCCCAAAAACTTAATGACGGTCCTAGCAAGTATAACAGTCACAGACGGATAACAATGAAAATAACTATCATAACATGTATAAAGCAGTTTTATATTGTGAGCAGATCTCCCAAAGATAGACCAATCATAAGACAGTAGTCAATAAACAGTCTTGATACAAGGTGAGTTTGTATGAACCAAGGAGCTTATTAGGAGAGTAGATTGATGGGTAGGGTGAGCTATACCAGTGGTAGGTCTGAGTTACCAAGCAAAACATCACAGACCGAGATTGCAGTAATCATCATTCAGTGAACATGAAACAGTGATACCGTATCTAAAAGAACCACTGATTCCTAATATCTTCAAGACACAGCCAAGACAGTCACAATGTCATTAACCCGACGTGAACTTATTGCTTTCTCTTGCATTGCATTTGTTAGATCTAGATCTAGATTTAGTGTGTTTCATTTTCATTAAAGAAAAGAAAAAAAAAAAAAAAAAGGAAAAAGAAAGAGTGTGTTTCTTTGTTTCTTTGCATTGTGCGTTTAGGTTTTATGCAATTTTTATTTCAAAATGTCAGATTTTTATTTGCAAGATGTTCATATTTATGATGATGTATGCAATTATGTTGATCATGAGTATAGCCAAGATGAATTAGATGAAGCTTTAGATGAGTTTTTGAACCCTAAAGATACCAAACCTTCATTTTACCAAAAACTCATAAACATTGTTACTATGCCATTTCGGTGTGATGAGAAAGATAAGTCGAATGATTCCTCTCAAGGGTACATTCCTATCAACTCTTCCACTAAATCTAGTAACATGGTTGTTTTCAATGATCTCCTCTATGAAGAGATGTCTCCTTTTGAATCTAAAGATAAACCTTTTAATAGATATGATCATGCTTTGTTGGATGATGCTCTTGATGACTTTGTGGCTTTATCGAAATCTTTAAACAAGAACAAAACTTCTAAATTAGTTAACATGATAAACCTGAAAGAGCATAATAAGCCTCTCTTTGAAGTCCAAGGTGCTTATCCTTCTCCCACCTTTCAAGTTCCTAAATCACCTCTCCTTACCCTCCAAGGAGGGTATGGTCATGATTCCTTTCTTACTCCGAATAAACCTATCATCACTGTGCAAGGAAGAAAACCTATAAGTCCTTATAGTTATGCCAAGCAATTAACTAGAGAGAGTTATCATGCGGTTGCCCATACTTATAATACTAGAAATAATAGGCAGCCTAATCCTCCTCCTGTTACTCCAGTTTCTCATCCTAATCCTCAACCAATTCTTCCGCAAGCTCCAAGTATTTCACAAGTTCTCGTATACCCGGAGTTAAAATCTGAGCATGGGGAACCTTTATTCCCCTATTGCTCTTCAATGTCTTCAAAGCCCTTAATGGATGAATGAAATTGATGAATGCTTGATGGGTGGATGTTGAATGTTATTGAAGTCTTCAAAGATCTGCTCTTTCGCTGCATAGAAGGTCCCTGAAACCAAAATTCCGATCCTTTCAAATGAAGAAAGAGAGCTCTTATATATGAAACCCTAGGTCTTAATTTCAACTTTTGGCCGACCTAGAGATTGAATCTTGCAAATAAAAATCCGACATTTTGAAATAAAAGTTGCATAAAACTTAAATATCCGATATCATTGATCCCAATGGTTCTCTGATAGAACTCTTCCACTAAATCTATACCCGGAGTTAAAATCTGAGCGTGGGGAGCATGTGAAGTGCTCAAATATCCGATAAGCAAACATTGTTACTATGCCATTTCGGTGTGATGAGAAAGATAAGTCGAATGATTCCTCTCAAGGGTACATTCCTATCAACTCTTCCACTAAATCTAGTAACATGGTTGTTTTCAATGATCTCTATGAAGAGATGTCTCCTTTTGAATCTAAAGATAAACCTTTTAATAGATATGATCATGCTTTGTTGGATGATGCTCTTGATGACTTTGTGGCTTTATCGAAATCTTTAAACAAGAACAAAACTTCTAAATTAGTTAACATGATAAACCTGAAAGAGCATAAAAAGCCTCTCTTTGAAGTCCAAGGTGCTTATCCTTCTCCCACCTTTCAAGTTCCTAAATCACCTCTCCTTACTATTTGTTGTGACGTTTTCACACATCACCCCATTGCAAATGGGGACCCTTGCTTTTTTGCTTTTTAGGGTTTTTTTTTTTGGTCTTTTAGGGTTTTGTTAGCTAGCCTTTGCATTTTGAGTGTCGCCCAGGTGATCACATGGATAAGCAAGTCTGGCTTGAGTGATGTCTTGATTCTGAAATTTGGCTAAGTCTGGAATGTCCTGAAATTTGGGCTAAGTTTGAAAGTCTTGATCCTGAAATTTGGCTAAGTCTGAAAGTCCTGATCCTGAAATTTGACTAAGTCTGTAAACTGAAAAACCTCAAAAAACTAGATTTTGCAATATAACTCCTGGAGGTCTAAAACCACTCTCAAACATCCTGAAAGTATATATGGAATATAAGTTAAAGTATAAGTGACATTTCCTTCTTTCTTATACTTAAATGTTATATTCCATAACATTATCCTGATAGAGAGTTCAAAAGGTCAAATTTCTCTCTTGTCCTTCATTGAGGATCCAGAGCGAATTTCGCTCCTGTCCCTCACCAAGGGTCCAGAGCGAAAAAGCTTAGTGGAGTCATTCCTGACCTTGTTTGGACAAATTGAGACATCAAAGGCATGAAGGAGGACGTAATCAACCCATTGAAAATAGTTTTGAAAGTTAACAAGGCATAAATGAGCTCATAAAGGCCAGGGCGCTCCTGTCCCTCTCCAAGGGACCAGAGCGATTTTCCCTCAAGACAAGTTTTTGGCAAAAGGAAGGCAAGTTTCGCATTTGAGGTGGGTGAAGGAAGACGCAATCACTCTATTGAAGATAAATTTGAAGATTGCAAAGCACAAGTGAGACCTATTTTGCCCAAAGCGCTCCTGTCCCTCTCGCAGGGACCAGGGCGAAAAATGTATTATCAAGTCTATTCCGCCAAATTTAGGTGAATCCAAGCCAAGGCACATGATGGAGACGATATCGGGAATACTTTAAAGGAAAACAAAGTTGCAAAGACCGCAAGACTGGACGAGTGATGGCCAAGGCGCTCCTGTACCTCACCAAGGGACTAGAGCGAAATAGTCAAGTATGCCTAATTTTTAAATGCCTCTTTCGTTTCAAACGTTCAAGATGGAGTAAGAAACAATGTTTTTCGCCTTGAAGAAAATTCGATGTTAATATGATTAAGGATTTGTGCCATAAATGCAAAATCGCTCCTGTCCTTCACTGGAGGACCAGGGCGATTTCTACAGAATCAACCATTCCCTTCAAAAGTTACGTCAAGGCAAGGTTACACAAGGTCAAAAATGACTTTCGAAGGACGATGAACGTGGAATTAACCTCAAGAATCAACAATTTTGAGCTCAAATGCAAAATCCGCTCTTGTCCTTTAGTCAAGGACCAGGGCGAAAAATCCTTAGGAGGGCTCATTTGGTCTTGGAGAGACAAGTTTGGCATGCGTAGAACAAACAAGGATCATCAATTGCCCTCACAAGTTGATTTGACGATTTAAAAGACAAGGGCCAAGGAGGAAAAGCAAAAATCGCTCCTGTCCCTCACCAAGGGACCAGGGCGAAAATGGTTTAAAAGGCATTCATTCCAAAGATGGAATATATTAAACTCAAAATACCAAGCGAGAACCCCATTTTGGACGTAGAGGATGAAGTTTCAAACGTGAAGAATGAAAGATGGAGGACCAAAATGCATGGGCGCTCCTGTCCCTCTCCCAGGGACCAGAGCGAATTTGATTAAAGTCCCAAATTCCTCCCATGCCTAGGCGCCAATAATTTTTTGAAATACATTAAATGCTAAATTCGATAAAAACTTTGAAATATTTAATTAAATTGGCATTTAAAAATAGTGCATAAGGTATTTAATTAATTAATTTAGCCTTTTAAAAATCGAAATTATTAATTACAAAGGCATTTAAATTAATTAATTATTAAATTAAATAAAAAGGGAGAGCGCTTGGGGATACTATTTTAATGTTTTTTTTTACAAAAGTCGGCCTCCTTTTTTAAGTTTTGTTTATTATTTGCCTTATTTTCTAAGTCGGCCTATGGGCAATTAAAGAGATGAGCGCCTATATAAGAAGGGTATTTTGAAACATTTTAATCCATCATTCACTCATCATTTCAAATGCGATTTGGAAGGGCAAAGAAGAAGTGCGAAATCTAGCTGGAGTGGAGCAAGTTTCTACAAAATGTGGAGACTAAGGAAGGCGAAATTCATCTTGAAGGCCATTGGAGAGGCGTATTTCTTGCTAGATTGGAGGATAATTTCCAGATTTTTGAAGACATTTGAAGGCGAATTTCCAGATCTTGAAGAAGCTAGTGGAAGATGGAGTTCTTTTCCAAGCTAAAGGGGGCGCATTTTGCTAAAGGGAGTCTTGATCTACATTTTGCCTAGCGAATTCTCCTATTTTTTGCATCATTTTTTAGAATTAATTCCCAAGTGGAGGTATGGCGTAATCACCTTGGCACCATTTTTGAAGATTTAAATTTTGCTTTGAAAATCCTAAATTAGGAAATGATAACTCAAGATTTATCATGAAGTTTCCTAATTAAAATCTTGAATCTTCCTTTTAAAGTTTAATTTTTAGATTTCAAGATATATTACTAATTTTGAAATGTTGTGTAGGTATCAAGATGGCAACTCCCAAACTCGAAGGATCTACAAGTCGAAAGGCTCTCCTCAAGGAAAATCAAGCCAGAACAAGGACGATCAAGCAAGGACAAGGACGACCTTCTTCGATCCAGCATCATCAAGATAAGGGCGACCTTTTCCAATCCAGTATTCCAAGGCGAGGTACAACAATCGTCCTGCACATCAAGGACACAAGAAGTTAGAGCAAAGGGTTCGTTGAAGGAGAAGATAATTTCAGAAGAGTTAATTAAAGATAGCTTCTCAACAACATCAAGTTGAATATCTACCAAGTTACAAGTGTTAGATGAGGTGGCATCCCAGTCATCACTCCTCCAGTCAGTGTGGTCCACCTCAACATGTCCAGATTCAATGTACCTAACTCATGGAAGGAGGCACATCCGATGTACCTACCCCAGCTATCCATTGGTGGAATTTTCTAGAGAGGACATGTGTCCAAACAATACAATTTTATCATTGGTCAAGCATTAAATGTTATGTAATGGTTGTAACAAACCCTAATTAGGGTTTTCATTGTAAAATCTTGGCCATTGATCTCGAATTGATCTAAGCCATCGAATTGTATTGAGGGCACTATATAAGCCCTGGCATTTCATTTTGCAAAGGCAATAGTTAGAATAGTTAGGAATAGTTGGAAGCAGTTAGAAGATAGAGAGAGAATAGCAATTAGAGTAGAGTAGAGAGAGAAGGCAAAGATTGTTGCCAAGATGTTGTTGTAAAAGACTTGTAACTTCATTGAAGAAATGGTGAAATTTATGGGTCGATTCGACAATTTGCATGGTCTTTACACTTCTCGTATTTGATTTCATGTTATTAGATGAGTGGAAGAAATGTGCTTGATTGATGGTGCAATTCGTATATCCATACTACTAGCAGTTTGTTGATTGCAGACTCGCCCTGCGTAGTCAACTGGAATCATTCAGCTTAAGCTTAACTTCAATTGTTGCTTCTTCATTGATATGCATCAACCTGATGGTGTCTATGCCTGCAGTGATGATTTGAACATCATAAAGCTTTCCTTCGAAGATCGCACTAACCTTGTGGAGATGGTCCTGCGATGTCAAAACAAGACTTAGTTAGAATTTCATCAAAGATCATTCATTGCTCTTATATTCTTAGTATTAGGATTAGATCCTCTCCTCGCCCTCGTCTTTTTTCCTTTTTTCAAATCAAAGCTAGCAAGAGCCTGTGTTCCAGCAAGATTCAAAGCAAATCAGAAGTTCAAGCATCAAATGTAAGTCCCCTTGTGATTCCAGCAAATCACATCATACCACAAAGAGCTTATCCACACGTAGAGACCCTACATAAAAGAACATTGGAGTCACCCTGATTGATCCTTTTTTGCGATATCTTCAGCAATCAGAGACTTTATTCAAGAGAGGATAAGGTACCCTTGGGTATTTTATTCTGTGTATGATTGTGTACAAAATACACGTCAACATTATCCAAGGAGGGTATGGTCATGATTCCTTTCTTACTCCGAATAAACCTATCATCACTGTGCAAGGAAGAAAACCTATAAGTCCTTATAGTTATGCCAAGCAATTAACTAGAGAGAGTTATCATGCGGTTGCCCATACTTATAATACTAGAAATAATAGGCAGCCTAATCCTCCTCCTGTTACTCCAGTTTCTCTTCCTAATCCTCAACCAATTCTTCCGCAAGCTCCACGTATTTCACAAGTTCTTGGCAAGGAATATGATCTCATAGAACAACTTAAAGCTACCCCTGCTAAGATATCCCTTTGGGATTTGATCCAAACTTCTTCCGCTCATCATGGAATGTTACAAGACGCCTTGAAAGATTTGAATGTTCCTCCACCTAATACATCTAGTAATATAGTGTCTTTGGTTAACTCTATGATGAATCCTAAAGCTCAAATTGTGTTTACTCAAGATGAATTGCCTACTAGTGAAATTCAACATCAATATGATCCCTTGATGATTGTGGTTATCATAAATGACACTACTATAAGACGAACATTGGTAGACAATGGCTCTGGCCTTAATGTGTGTAGCATTAATCTGTTGCATAAGATGAATGTGGATACATCCCTTATTAAGCCTGACTCTCTTCCCATTCGAGGCTTTGATAATGTGGCTAAGTCTTCATTAGGTATTATCACCTTACCCATCACAGTGGGACCTGTTACTTTGCCTACTCCTATCCATGTTATGTCGGGAAATCTAACATACAACTTGTTATTAGGGAGACCTTGGATTCACAGTACGCAAGCTGTCCCCTCTACATTCTTTTGACACTGCTGTTATGAGAGACCCCAAAACCTGTTTACGACATCAAAAACTGCATCTTTGAAATTATTGATTATAAGCTTTGGAATCCTTCAAACATATGTAGCGTCGTAAAATTGCGACACTTGCAATTTCAACTGCATTTGGGTCTTCACGATGGCGGCGCAACGTTGAACTTGAATGGAGACCCCGAAACCTGTTTACGACATCAAAAACTACATCTTTCTGCACCTTGGCCTGATCCTCCTTGCACCCTGCTGTCCCGGGAGGTGGGACCATGGCGCCCAGCGCCCTGGTCCCTGGCCCTATTTTGGGCCCGGTCTCTTGTTGGGCATCGGGTCTTCAAGTTTGCAATTTGGAAAATAATGCTCCTAGGTCGGCCTAAGGTCGGAAAAATCAGTCTCCTAACCCTAATTGACAAGTATATAAACTACATTTCCCCTCCCGGAAAGAGGTGGGGAAAACATATGTGTGCAAGAGGCGGAAGTGATAGGCAAACATTCAAACATTCAAGCATTCAAACATTCCTTCAAGCAATTGAGCATTCTAGGTCTCCATTCAAGGCTAGGTGTTGCATTCAAGACAAGGATTCAAAACCATTGAAGAGGAGATCACCTACAACATACAACATCATTACACCTTCGCATGTAAGAATACAAACATTCTTACAACAAGGTATCAATACTTGATTACATTACAAACACTTACATTTACAACATTCTCATTTCTTGGTTAATTCCAAAACCGGGGTTTCACCTAAAGGCAAACCCCTAATCCCTAACCCCCCAATCGTCCTCTCTTTTCTGTGTGTAGGTTGCAGGTACGCGGCTGTAATTGAAGATCTGGAATCCTTGTGCAGAGACGAACAAATCCCCCTTCGTTTCGCGGATTTTTCGGAGGACCGTGTGCACTCCGGGCGCCATCGTCCCGTCAACTTTCGCTCAAACTTGCAGGACAGCATCTTCTCGACATTTTACTGCTAATTTCAGGTCCGCAACTTCATCCCGTGTCCCTATCTCCGTCTACAAGCGAATCTTTCTTACTTTCACATACACTCCTAGTTCAATCCTTCTATCTACATTCTTTACAAAAGAGGGTATCCTTGCTGTCTCAACCCTTGAAACTCATTTAGAATTCAATCTTGCATTGTGTGGGATTGGATCTTGTGAGTTTCAACCCCTCTTTTGAATGTAAAGTCTCTCCTAAGTGAAAACCGTCAACCCTAGTGACCTCCTTTCTCTCTCCTTGGAGTGGGGGAACACCTAGAGTTCGATTTTCTGCTTTACATTTTGGTGAACCCGACGTGAACATCCTACTTCTGATTATTCATGGTTAGATCTGAAAAATTGGCTTCCTTAATTACACTTCCATGTTTGATCTTTTGCAAATTTTAGAGGTTAATGGCATAAAAACCCTAAATTTTCTTTTTAGTAATTGAGCTTGTGAAATGTTTAATTGTGAATGCTTGTTTCAGATCTACCCTTCTATTGCAAATTGTCAATTCATATTTGTGCTTTAATTTTGAAAATTAAGTGGTTAAGTGTCGAAACCCTAATTTTTAAAACCCTCTTGATTCAACATTTGACCAATGATTTCACTGATCAAAACACCTCCAAATCGGCTATAACTTTGGATTCCGCAACAAAATCATAATATCTCTCATCCTTGAAAATTTTGAAAAAAGTTGCGAGGACTGTGTGCACCCCGAGCGCCATTGTCCCCGACATATTTTTCGAAATTTTAGGAGCTAGGTCTTATTGTATTTTTCTACTAGAATCCAAAATCTTGGCTGATTTCATCAATTCTAACACTTTCAAAATTAAAGTCAAAGTTGGTCTAGTGATTGCTTGGATTAAGGCTTTTAATCATTCAAAAATTGTTGAAATTGAAATTTTGTGTTAAAATTGTATTTCTTACTGTCCTAAATCTGAAAAGTGTGTTGGCATTCATTTGAAGTTTCAGTGCTTTATTCAAATTTCTGCAATTTGTGACTTTTGAAATTAAGTGTTTAATTGCAACAACTTTGATTTCCGCTTTCAAAATTGAATTTTGCGTGAAATTGAGTCAACTTTTAAATTTCAAAGCTTGCATTGCTTTTAGTATTCCCTCTAAAATCATAAAATTCAAAATTTCAATTTCCCTCTCTTTTTCAAAAGTCAAATTTTGCATTTTTCAACAATCTTGGTAGGGTTCAATTTTGAGATTGCAACTTTAATTTGGCCTATCTACAGATTGTAAAATCACTCAATTTTTTCAGATTAGCTTTAAAATCATCATAACTTTCATCCCTGAAAATTTCGAAAAAAGTTGCGAGGACCGTGTGCACTCCGTTTACCACGGTCCCCGACATTTTTTCCGAAATTTCAGGAGATTGTCATGATTGCATTTAACAGCTTAAATCTAGGAGATTGGCTGATTTTATTGAAATTTGCTACCTCTAAATTCGAAAATAAATTCAAAATTCAAGATTTCAATTTTCAAGATAACAATTAAAATTAAGTGCTACCCCCTTGGCCCTAATTTTCAATTGTGCCTACCTTTCTTGGAAGTTGTGTTTCCCTCTTCTTTCACAAAGTTCAAATTGGATAATCATTATCTCATTGTTCAATTTTGCCAACTTTATTTTTCAAAATTCAAAATTTTCTTTCTCCCTCTAGTGCATGAGTTTTACAACAATAAGCCCTACTTACACTATTCCCGTTAGACGAAGCCTTAGAATTAAGTCTTTTCAAGGTTTAATTACCGAGGAGATGGAACCTAATTTGAATGGCCTTTTTAACGAGGACATGGGTAATTCCTCTAATCCTCTTAATGATGAAGAAGCTCTCCATGAGGTTTCTGTAGAACAACTTTCGAAATTGGATAACCAATTTGATGATTTTCAGCAATGGATGTCTCAAGAATACCCCGATAGTCAAACTCTTTCATTAATTGAGGGTCTAAAACGTATGGTTCAAAGTGATAAGAATGGAATTGATATTTTGCGTAGTATTGCACACATCGTGGATTCGAATGTGATGCCTATGAAGAGTTGCGCCGAAACTTTAGGTTATACACAACCTCCTACTCAAGTCAATCATTCTATTCCTTTGACAACTTCTATTGCTAGTATACCTACTTTTACATCAAACATAATGACTACTTCAATACAAAACATTCCACCTATGATCACCAGTCATGGGGGCAATCCTTCTTCTTCAATCAACCCTCTTCCTTCATTCAATCCGACTTCTTCATTCATTCCTTCAATGAGTGTTCCTATTACATCACCACAAATGAACATGACACAAGGGGGCAATTCATTTAACCATTCCATTCCTCCTTGTACTGTTCCTTCTTTCCAATCATCTCCTATGACTAACTATCATAGTGTCCCGCCACCTTACTCTCAATCATTACCTTCTTTCAATAACATAATACCTCCATCACAATCTAACATGTCTAATATGAACTCTTCGACTGAAGCGACCATTAACAATCTTGCACAAACTGTCTCTTCTTTACAACAACAAATTGCCTCTATGAATCAATCTAAGTTTAGTATGCCCACATTTGATGTTGTGAGCCCACTCTCTCTTGACATTGTTCGAGCTATCCCCCCTAAGCATGTTGAAATCCCGCAATTGGAGCTTTATAATGGTAAAGGTGATCCTCTAACACATGTTCAGACCTTTCAAACAATATGTACCGATTTTGCTCATGACCAAAGGTTGTTTGCAAAACTGTTTACTAGAACATTAAGAGATAAGGCTCTACAATGGTATTGCTCGTTGCCTTCCTATTCTATTACTTCTTTCCAACAACTTGCAAATGCTTTTATTCAACAATTTCAAAACAATATAAGTCCTAAAGTTACTTTGATTGATTTAATGCATTGTAAACAAGGTGTTAAAGAAAAAGTGACTGATTTCATTGGTAGATATAAGCATTTGTGTGCTCAAATTTCTTTTCCAGTACCTGACAATGATATTCAAAGAATCTTTATTTCTAATTTACAAAAAGATATTAGAGAAAAACTTCTGTTTTCTGAGTTTACTTCTTTCCAACAGTTGTGCGCAACTCTTCACAATTATCAACTGACTATGAGCCAAATGGAACAAGCAAATCCTATGGCTCCGAGTGATAAGGGTGATAGTAGTCAACAACCATTTGGGAAGTTTAAACCGAACAGAGGGTTCATTAAGTTCAATGAAAACATCACCAACAACAATGTGAATGCAGCATCAAGTGTGCCTCCTATTTCTAAGTTTTTCAAGAAAGAAACAGAGTTTACTCCTTTGAATGAATCATTGCATAGTATTATGAATGTTTGAATGTTTGAATGTAGTACCCTCCCTCCTATAAAGCAAATAGATCCTGCAAAGATTAATTCACCCTATTTTGATAACAAATCTTTTTGTCAATTTCATCGTCAACCTGGGCATGATACTGAAAAATGTTTTGCTTTAAAGGGTAAAATTCAAGATTTGATTGATAATAATACTATCTCTATTTCAGGTGTGAATGATAAAGGCAACACATCTGTAGCTCTTCCTAACCAAAATCTTAAGATTTTTACTGATCCATTACCTTCTCATACCTCTAATGTGATTGAGACTAATGATTCCTCTTTCTCACCTGATGGTCTTGTGTCTATGACTCCGAATGTGATTAACTTTGTAGAGCAGCAGAAAATCCCTAAAGAGCCTTCCATCACATTTGATTCCAGTGGAACTATCAAGGCACTTGATGGTCCTTTATATATAGTTGCAAAAGTCAAGAATACACCTTGCTGTGGAGTGCTTATTGATCCTTCTTGCATGGTTAATGTCATTACTGAAGAATTTCATTTTACTTTGCAATTGAATCGAGTGATCTATGACAAAACAAATGTGGTTGTGAAATTATTTGATGCATTTTCTTCTCCTGCAATTGGTTCCATTACATTACCTATTGAGGTCCATAACAAATCCCTTGATGTGAGCTTTGCTATTATTCCATCATCCGAACAATTTCGTGTGACGCTAGGCTATCCTTGGCTATCTTCCATGAAACCTATTGCTTCTCCTATTCACAAGTGTTTGAAATTTCCCCATAATGGTGAAGTTGTTACTGTCAATCATAGTCTCTTTAAACCAGTTCAAAGAACTTCTAGCGTTCCTATTGATTATTTTTGGCCTAAACAATTTCAATCTCTTCCACCGCGAAGTGATCATCTTTTCAAATCTTATCAAAAGTGGAAAAAAGATATGATCCTATCTCTAAGTGAACCTAGAACACCCAAACTTGATATTCCCATCATTCTTGAGAAGGAAGTTCTTCCTTTGAAAGATAAAACTAATGTCTTTTCTCAAGAAGATTCCCAACCCATCCCTATGGATGTGACTATGTCTATATCTAACAAACTTTCTAAAAGTAGACCTATACCTCCTCGTCATGATGGACTTGGTCTCCTTCCTAAACCAAATATTCCTCCTTTATATGGAGCAGTTCCTCCTCCTTCCTCTTATAGAGAGAAGAGACCTTCCTCTTCTCCTATTGTCCAACCTAAGAGACCACAACCTAAACACCCAAGTGATAAGGATGAGAACATTCCTCCACCTCAATCTTCTCAACTTCCTACTAAGACTAGACGAAATCGTTCTGCGCGTGAACGCCGACGAAAGCGTCGTCTTAGAGCTCGTGCAACTGCTTCTCAAACTTTGCAATCCCCAAAAACACCTTCAGCTAGTATTATTCCATTTTCTCCTCAGCCGAAAATTGAGCCAAAATCTCCTAAACATAAGATGCATAATGATTTTGATCCTGTGCGAGTTAAAGATCCTATTTTTATAAATCTTGATGATGATATAGATGGAAATGTTATTCATGATGAAAATGTTACTTCTCTTTCTTCCGATTGTGAATATGAATACGTTGATGTTGATAACCATTTATCTAACGAATTTTCTAAAGCACTTATCTTAGCTCCTAGACAAGAACAATGTGGCTTGGAACATGAACATAGCCCTTGTTTGGATCTTGTGATAGCTCCATCTGCTGTGTTGGATGTTCCTCCTCTAGCGTGTTTTCTGCCTTCCCGAAATATTGATCAGCAAGATCGGGGGGTGGATGACGTGCTAGACTAGTTCATTAGCATAGCAGACTCTCTCCTCCTCTCTTGATCTCTTTTGTTACTTCTTCTATGTGTTATTCTCATTCTTCTATTTGTTGTCCTTAGTGTTGTCTACTTGAGGACGATGCAAAGCATTGAGATCTCTTTTGGTCTCTCTCATGTTGACTTAAAAGACACATGTGTTCCCTCCTTCTAGCTGACCTTCCTTGATTGCGGAATGAAGAACAATTATGCATACATACATATGATATACATGAATTATCATACAACATACTGACCCTGAGGAAAGCGAAGTCACCTCGTGCTTTGTGTTTTGTGTCTATTATCCTTGGGTTTATCTCACACTTGGGGGCTAAATCTTTGTGATAACATGCTCCTTTCCCTTCTCATTTCTTATGTGTATCACTACCTTAAAGAAATCACCCCCGATGAGGCATGTGCGATCGCTTTAACGTAGGGGGCATACACTCCGTTCATATCTCTTCAAGATTTTTAAAAATTTCTTGGCAAACTTAGCTTTGCCTTGAAAATTTTTGGTATTATTCCTGCATGACTCATAGTGAGGGAACCTTACTACTGACAGTCATGGTTCTCCCTCGTGATCTTCCCTTTTACTTTGTCAATCGAAGTCGTAAGATCCTTAGTCCACTGGGGGCTTGATGTATCTTGCCTCCTTGACGTGGTGAAAGTCTTTCAATGTTGTTTCCTTGTACTTTACTGGAAGTATGGGCGTACGCTTATACTCCCGCTAAAGTGGGCGCTAAATGTAGCGTCGTAAAATTGCGACACTTGCAATTTCGACTGCATTTGGGTCTTCACGATGGCGGCGCAACGTTGAACCTGAATGGAGACCCCGAAACCTGTTTACGACATCAAAAACTGCATCTTTCTGCACCTTGGCCTGATCCTCCTTGCACCCTGCTGTCCCGGGAGGTGGGACCCTGGCGCCTAGCGCCTTGGTCATTACGAGAAGATTACTTTGTTGAGGAATATCCTTTAACTGAGGGAATTCTTCCACAATCTCATCATTATCAATCTCTCTTCCAAAATAAGCTGCAGTGTTCAAACAATAAGGAAATCCCCTATTGTGATGATAACGAGGAAGAGTATCATATGCTCCTAAAAACTAAGCTAAAGCATCATCGGTAGGAAAGACATCCAAAGCATAGGCACACGAAGGATCCCTATCAATATACTCAGGGTGTCTCATTGGTAAAGATGTAGAAATAACATTAACATTAATACATGGTCTCTTAGAAGCTTTAGTACGCTTGTAGGGATTATAACCAAGTCCAAAGGTCTCATCATAAAGATTATTCCCTAGAGGAACTTTTATCCCTTGTTCGTGAGCGCCACAACCATTTCCATTATACCCATACTTAGCTAAAATCAAAATCAAGAGATCCCCAATCGTCTTCTGTGAGAATCTTCTCAGGATCAAAAGCCTTTTCATGTGTAGATTCAAGTTGAGAAGAATCTTCCTCAGGAACTTTAGGCTCATCCAAAGAATTTTGATTATCAGAGGGTGATGATTTGTCCATAGGTATCTTGTTTAAAGAGTCATCACTAGAAGAGGAAGGTTTAGAAGAACTCCCTTTGGAAGTAGATGTTTGCAAGCAAGCTTGAAGATTAGTATCACCTATCAAGGTATATGTCTTATTGTTATAAATAAATTTAACTTGTCTATGCAATGTGGAGGGGACAGCTTGCATACTGTGAATCCAAGGTCTCCCTAATAACAAGTTGTATGTTAGATTTCCCGACATAACATGGATAGGAGTAGGCAAAGTAACAGGTCCCACTGTGATGGGTAAGGTGATAATACCTAATGAAGACTTAGCCACATTATCAAAGCCTCGAATGGGACGAGAGTCAGGCTTAATAAGGGATGTATCCACATTCATCTTATGCAACAGATTAATGCTACACACATTAAGGCCAGAGCCATTATCTACCAGTGTTCGTCTTATAGCAGTGTCATTTATGATAACCACAATCATCAAGGGATTATATTGATGTTGAATTTCACTAGTAGGCAATTCATCTTGAGTAAACACAATTTGAGCTTTAGGATTCATCACAGAGTTAACCAAAGACACTATATTACTAGATGTATTAGGTGGAGGAACATTCAAATCTTTCAAGGCATCTTGTAACATTCCATGATGAGCGGAAGAAGTTTGGATCAAATCCCAAAGGGATATCTTAGTAGGGGTAGCTTTAAGTTGTTCTATGAGATCATATTCCTTACCGAGAACTTGTGAAATACGTGGAGCTTGCAGAAGAATTGGTTGAGGATTAGGAAGAGAAACTGGAGTAACAGGAGGAGGATTAGGCTGCCTATTATTTCTAGTATTATAAGTATGGGCAACCGCATGATAACTCTCTCTAGTTAATTGCTTGGCATAACTATAAGGACTTATAGGTTTTCTTCCTTGCACAGTGATGATAGGTTTATTCGGAGTAAGAAAGGAATCATGACCATACCCTCCTTGGATAGTAAGGAGAGGTGATTTAGGAACTTGAAAGGTGGGAGAAGGATAAGCACCTTGGACTTCAAAGAGAGGCTTATTATGCTCATTCAGGTTTATCATGTTAACTAATTTAGAAGTTTTGTTCTTGTTTAAAGATTTTGATAAAGCCACAAAGTCATCAAGAGCATCATCCAACAAAGCACGATCATATCTATTAAAAGGTTTATCTTTTGATTCAAAAGGAGACATTTCTTCATAAAGGGGATCATTGAAAACAACCATGTTACTAGATTTAGTGGAAGAGTTGATAGAATGTACCCTTGAGAGGAATCATTCGACTTATCTTTCTCATCACACCGAAATGGCATAGTAACAATGGTGTCACTTATGAGAAGATTACTTTGTTGAGGAATATCCTTTAACTGAGGGAATTCTTCCACAATCTCATCATTATCAATCTCTCTTCCAGAAAGGGGGTGATTGCTTTAAGGTAGTGATACACATAAGAAATGAGAAGGGAAAGGAGCATGTTATCACAAAGATTTAGCCCCCAAGTGTGAGATAAACCCAAGGATAATAGACACAAAACACAAAGCACGAGGTGGCTTCGCTTTCCTTGGGGTCAGTATGTTGTATGATAATTCATGTATATCATATGTATGTATGCATAATTGTTCTTCATTCCCCAATCAAGGAAGGTCACCTAGAAGAAGGGAACACATGTGTCTTTTGAGTCAACATGAGAGAGACCAAAAGAGATCTCAATGCTTTGCATCGTCCTCAAGTAGACAACACTAAGGACAACAAATAGAAGAATGAGAATAACACATAGAAGAAGTAACAAAAGAGATCAAGAGAGGAGGAGAGAGTCTGCTATGCTAATGAACTAGTCTAGCACGTCATCCACCCCCCGATCTTGCTAATCAATATTTCGGGAAGGCAGGAAACACGCTAGAGGAGGAACATCCAACACAGCAGATGGAGCTATCACAAGATCCAAACAAGGGCTATGTTCATGTTCCAAGCCACGTTGTTCTTGTCTAGGAGCTAAGATAAGTGCTTTAGAAAATTCGTTAGATAAATGGTTATCAACATCCACGTATTCATATTCACTATCAGAAGAAAGAGAAGTAACATTTTCATCATGAATAACATTTTCATCTATATCATCATCAAGATTTATAAAAATAGGATCTTTAACTCGCACAGGATCAAAACCATCATGCATCTTATGTTTAGGAGATTTTGGCTCAATTTTCGGCTGAGGAAAAAATGGAATAATACTAGTTGAAGGTGTTTTTGGGGATTGCAAAGTTTGAGAAGCAGCTGCACGAGCTCTAAGATGACGCTTTCGTCGACGTTCATGCGCAGAACGATTTCGTTTAGTCTTAGTAGGAAGTTGAGAAGATTGAGGAGGAGGAATGTTTTCATCCTTATCACTTGGGTGTTTAGGTTGTGGTCTCTTAGGTTGGACAATAGGAGAAGAGGAAGGTCTCTTCTCTCTATAAGAGGAAGGAGGAGGAACTGCTCCATATAAAGGAGGAATATTTGGTTTAGGAAGGAGACCAAGTCCATCATGACGAGGAGGTATAGGTCTACTTTTAGAAAGTTTGTTAGATATAGACATAGTCACATCCATAGGGATGGGTTGGGAATCTTCTTGAGAAAAGACATTAGTTTTATTTTTCAAAGGAAGAACTTCCTTCTCAAGAATGATGGGAATATCAAGTTTGGGTGTTCTAGGTTCACTTAGAGATAGGATCATATCTTTTTTCCACTTTTGATAAGATTTGAAAAGATGATCACTTCGCGGTGGAAGAGATTGAAATTATTTAGGCCAAAAATAATCAATAGGAACGCTAGAAGTAATGATGCTGTATGTTGTTTTGTAGGGTGCAGAAAGATCCTTTACTGCATCTTGGCCTGATCCTCCTTGCACCCTGCTGTCCCGGGAGGTGGGACCATGGCGCCCAGCGCCCTGGTCCCTGGCCCTATTTTGGGCCCGGTCTCTTGTTGGGCATCGGGTCTTCAAGTTTGCAATTTGGAAAATAATGCTCCTAGGTCGGCCTAAGGTCGGAAAAATCAGTCTCCTAACCCTAATTGACAAGTATATAAACTACATTTCCCCTCCCGGAAAGAGGTGGGGAAAACATATGTGTGCAAGAGGCGGAAGTGATAGGCAAACATTCAAACATTCAAGCATTCAAGCATTCCTTCAAGCAATTGAGCATTCTAGGTCTCAATTCACAATTAAATATTCCAGATCTTCAATTACAGCCGCGTACCTGCAACCTACACACAGAAAAGAGAGGACGATTGGGGGGTTAGGGATTAGGGGTTTGCCTTCAGGTCAAACCCCGGTTTTGGAATTAACCAAGAAATGAGAATGCTGTAAATGTAAGTGTTTGTAATGTAATCAAGTATTGATACCTTGTTGTAAGAATGTTTGTATTCTTACATGCGAAGGTGTAATGATGCTGTATGTTGTATGTTGTAGGTGATCTCTTCTTCAATGGTTGAATCCTTGCGTTGAATGCAACACCTAGCCTTGAATGGAGACCTAGAATGCTCAATTGCTTGAAGGAATGCTTGAATGCTTGAATGTTTGAATGTTTGAATGTTTGAATGTTTGCCTATCGCTTCCGCCTCTTGCACACATGTTTTCCCACTCCTCTTTCCGGGATTTAGGAAAGAGGAGTGGGAAAACATTTTGGTGAACCTGACGTGAACTTATTGCTTTCTCTTGCATTGCATTTGTTAGATCTAGATCTAGATTTAGTGTGTTTCATTTAAGTTTCATTTTCATTAAAGAAAATAAAAAAAAAAAGGAAAAAAAAAGAGTGTGTTTCTTTGTTTCTTTGCATTGTGTGTTTAAGTTTTATGCAACTTTTATTTCAAAATGTCGGATTTTTATTTGCAAGATGTTCATATTTATGATGATGTATGCAATTATGTGGATTATCAGTATAGCCAAGATGAATTAGATGAAGCTTTAGATGAGTTTTTGAACCCAACCTTCATTTTACCATAAAACTCATAAACATTGTTACTATGCCATTTCGGTGTGATGAGAAAGATAAGTCGAATGATTCCTCTCAAGGGTACATTCTATCAACTCTTCCACTAAATCTAGTAACATGGTTGTTTTCAATGATCCCCTTTATGAAGAAATGTCTCCTTTTGAATCAAAAGATAAACCTTTTAATAGATATGATCGTGCTTTGTTGGATGATGCTCTTGATGACTTTGTGGCTTTATCGAAATCTTTAAACAAGAACAAAACTTCTAAATTAGTTAACATGATAAACCTGAATGAGCATAATAAGCCTCTCTTTGAAGTCCAAGGTGCTTATCCTTCTCCCACCTTTCAAGTTCCTAAATCACCTCTCCTTACTATCCAAGGAGGGTATGGTCATGATTCCTTTCTTACTCCGAATAAACCTATCATCACTGTGCAAGGAAGAAAACCTATAAGTCCTTATAGTTATGCCAAGCAATTAACTAGAGAGAGTTATCATGCGGTTGCCCATACTTATAATACTAGAAATAATAGGTAGCCTAATCCTCCTCCTGTTACTCCAGTTTCTCTTCCTAATCCTCAACCAATTCTTCCGCAAGCTCCACGTATTTCACAAGTTCTCGGTAAGGAATATGATCTCATAGAACAACTTAAAGCTACCCCTACTAAGATATCCCTTTGGGATTTGATCCAAACTTCTTCCGCTCATCATGGAATGTTACAAGATGCCTTGAAAGATTTGAATGTTCCTCCACCTAATACATCTAGTAATATAGTGTCTTTGGTTAACTCTGTGATGAATCCTAAAGCTCAAATTGTGTTTACTCAAGATGAATTGCCTACTAGTGAAATTCAACATCAATATAATCCCTTGATGATTGTGGTTATCATAAATGACACTGCTATAAGACGAACACTGGTAGATAATGGCTCTGGCCTTAATGTGTGTAGCATTAATCTGTTGCATAAGATGAATGTGGATACATCCCTTATTAAGCCTGACTCTCGTCCCATTCGAGGCTTTGATAATGTGGCTAAGTCTTCATTAGGTATTATCACCTTACCCATCACAGTGGGACCTGTTACTTTG
The DNA here is from genome assembly GCF_030272615.1 of Cryptomeria japonica. NCBI lineage: Eukaryota > Viridiplantae > Streptophyta > Pinopsida > Cupressales > Cupressaceae > Cryptomeria > Cryptomeria japonica. The sequence continues at coordinate 193,595,725 of NC_081413.1, read as the reverse complement.
CCTACTCCTATCCATGTTATGTCGGGAAATCTAACATACAACTTGTTATTAGGGAGACCTTGGATTCACAGTATGCAAGCTGTCCCCTCCACATTGCATAGACAAGTTAAATTTATTTATAACAATAAGACATATACCTTGATAGGTGATACTAATCTTCAAGCTTGCTTGCAAACATCTACTTCCAAAGGGAGTTCTTCTAAACCTTCCTCTTCTAGTGATGACTCTTTAAACAAGATACCTATGGACAAATCATCACCCTCTGATAATCAAAATTCTTTGGATGAGCCTAAAGTTCCTGAGGAAGATTCTTCTCAACTTGAATCTACACATGAAAAGGCTTTTGATCCTGAGAAGATTCTCACAGAAGACGATTGGGGATCTCTTGATTTTGATTTTAGCTAAGTATGGGTATAATGGAAATGGTTGTGGCGCTCACGAACAAGGGATAAAAGTTCCTCTAGGGAATAATCTTTATGATGAGACCTTTGGACTTGGTTATAATCCCTACAAGCGTACTAAAGCTTCTAAGAGACCATGTATTAATGTTAATGTTATTTCTACATCTTTACCAATGAGACACCCTGAGTATATTGATAGGGATCCTTCGTGTGCCTATGCTTTGGATGTCTTTCCTACCGATGATGCTTTAGCTTAGTTTTTAGGAGCATATGATACTCTTCCTCGTTATCATCACAATAGGGGATTTCCTTATTGTTTGAACACTGCAGCTTATTTTGGAAGAGAGATTGATAATGATGAGATTGTGGAAGAATTCCCTCAGTTAAAGGATATTCCTCAACAAAGTAATCTTCTCAACAAAGTAAAGGATAATGACTGATGTTTTTGCATCGCAGGGTCTCCCATACATGAGAGAGCACACTGCGGGGCAGATTCTTCGCAGTCTGCGAGATCAGATTCCCCGACTGACTCAGGCAGAGAGGAATACGTTATCGATAGTGGGTTTATGGTATGCGAACCTCATGCCGGCCATTCGATTCCATCCTGCGATGCTGATGGTACTTATGGAGCGATGGGATCCTTACGCATGTACATTCCATCTCCCAGTATGAGAGATGACGGTTACACTTGAGGATGTGTACCGTATACTTCGCCTACCTATCACAGGAGCCACCGTGACATACACGACCGATCGGTCAGCGGAAGACCATCAGAGGGAGCAGATATACTGCATAGGGAGAGTCATGCCGAGTGAGACGAGAGGTCGCATCATGATCAGTTGGCTCTTACATCCTACAGGAGAGGTGCCCCTTGTGAGACGTCTTATGATTGCCATCATTGCACTAGCCGTCTGCCCTAATGGGCGAGGTACGCACATGCATATGGGGGTCTCACATGGTGCATCAGGGCTATGGAGAGACATAGGAGAGTATATGCTTGGGGTCGGAGTATGCTTGCACATCTCTATCACGACCTCGAGGAGTATGTGTTTGGCCAATGTTGTAGCTTGATGACATGCACACTTCTGCAAGTGTGGATATTTGAGCACTTCACATGCACCAGGCCCGTCGGCTATCCGATGAGTGCGGCTAGCGAGCGACCTAGGGTGTTTGCCTATCCACTTACCGACGAGTGGAGATTTGGGGATCTACTATATTGGAGAGTGACATTCGATAGATTGACAGCTGAGGTGACAGTATGGAGACCATATCTGCGGATGCACAAATGGGATGGAATGGAGAGGCAGCTAGCATGCTTACAGAGGAACCGCCTACTGAGAGGACGATACTCACATATCATAGTCCCATTCTACTTTGACCGAGTACGGAGGAAGTTTGGGCTAGAGCAGTGTGTTCCAGCCAATGTACCTATCTATACTCGACACTCACGAGTCCTTCCCAGACCCAGAGTAGTAGCGAGACCTACGACAGATGATATTGAGATTACAGATATAGAGGGGTCCGATCAGGATGTGGTCACTGATTACTCCGCAGATCCCAGAGCACAGTGCAGGTATCTCTCACGGTTTGTGAGGACATACCCAGGGCCTATCTTTCCACCAGATTACCCGACAGGCCATCCAGGTCCATGGAGACATGGAGACCGAGATGAGGATCAGGGATCCAAATCGGAGGAGCCAGAGGAGGGAGAGGGTCATGAGGAGGCAGGAGATCCTGATCCACCCATTGGAGATCAGCCTAGTGCCGAGGAGGAGGAAGGAGAGGGGGATGACACAGATAGAGATGATGATGAGGAGAACGAGGATGTGGGTGAGGATGCAGATGAGGACGAGGATGATGAAGAGGAGGATAGAGATGATGAGGAAGAGTCAGAGGCAGCTCCCCACCATTCAGGAGATGATACCATAGCCTTGGATCCTCCTCTTATTCCCCAAAAGGGGGAACACGAGGCGATATGGAGACCTGTACCCATCCTGCACAGATCATTTGAGCGTGGGGAGCCTAGTAGTTCCCAGTCACAGATGCTACCATATCACGATCCCTACTGGCGCGAGGGAGATCCGGGTATAGTAGGTTTATATTGATTGACTAATGTTTTGATGATATAGAATGGTACTAATACAAAATCTATTCTACTGCTACAGCTAATGTGCAAGAGTGGCGCTCCTTGATCCAGCAAGCAGTGACAGATATTTCCATGATGGCACAGATCCCTAGTTCCTCACAGGTTGCTTATAGGCCTCAGGGGAACGCGGGTCGACATGAGGACTTGTTTTCCCCATTTCGAGTACAGGTGGAAATATGGAGGGAGAGAGAGAGAGTTCTATCAGAGAACCTTCAGCGGGAACAGCGTGACCTAGCAGCAGCTCAGGCCGAGGCTACCTCGTATCGCGCGATCCTTATGGATAGGGATCGTAGGAGTTCCTCTCGGAGTCATTCACGGTCTATATCACGCTATACACCTATGGGTCCACCTTCACGGCCGGATCAGGAGGGAGCGTCTAGTCGTCACTCTCCAGCCACTAGCCCTAGGGATGGGAGATGATCTCATGATGTAGGATAGGTCACATTTTGGATGTATAGTGACCTGCTTTTGTATATGAAAACATGATCCATATATATATATATATATATATACATGCTTCTCTTTGTCTCAAACGTGTTATCTTTAATGCCTAAAACAATGTATATTTTGATTAAAGTTAATACATTTGGTAGATGTACATGTATGTTCTGAATTTAATTTCCATGTGATTGATTTTTCAATGCTCCATGATTAAATTGATACATGTGTGACTTAAATAAAATATTTAATCAAGTACTACATTGATGATAGAGAAGAAATATGTGTTAAGCCTAAGAATCATATAACTAATGTGATTTAATTTAAACTTAAACACAACATGATACAATTCTACTTAACACATAAAGACATTGCATAATATGCCAGCATGATGAAAATGTAAATCTTTTGCAATTTACATAAATGAATTCAAAACAAACTATAGAGTAAAGAAACACGCATGTCAAGAACAAAGCAATATAGATTAAACAAAATATCATTTAATTCTATTTGCTTAACAAAGATATGCTAACATATTATCCAATTTTGAAGAAGTGAAAAGAAGATAGATGAAATGAAAGATAAGGAATGAGGAATTAAGCATAGTATCTACGCAAGTGCATAGCATTTATAGGTTCTTTAAGAGGTGTACCGTCTACATCCGCTATTTTGTAAGCACCTGATCCATAATCTTCAATAACAATATACGATCCAAGCCAATTAGGACTAAATTTTCCCTTTTCTTCAAGTAAGGTATTCACATTGCGTTGATTTTCATAGAGAACTAAGTCACCTACTGAGAAGGAACGTTGAATATCTTTATCATTATAGCTTCGTTGTAGAGTTTTGTGATACGCTTGAATATGCTCAAGAGCATTTATACGCTGTTCATCAAGCATCTCAAGTTGTTGAAGTCTTTGTTCTCTATAAGAGTCATCATCTACTATACCTTTGAGAGAAACTCTAAGTGATGGAATCTCTAACTCTAAAGGCATAATAACATCAGCACCATAAACAAGATTATAAGGGGTAGTTCCTGTAGCAATTCGTGCACTCGTTCGGTAGGCCCAAAGAGCATAGGTTAGCTGAGTACTCCAATCCTTACCATGCTTATTCACGGTTTTGCGAAGAATTTGTTCAATTATCTTATTGGATTATTCGGCTTGACCATTTGATTGAGGATAGTATGGTGTAGAAAATCGATGTTTGATATGATATTTCTCGAGGAATTTCTTCACGTCCTTGTTCTTAAATGATGTCCCATTATCTGAGATTATAGTGGAAGGTATCCCGAATTGAGAAATAATGTTTTCTAGAAGAAATTGACAAATCACTTCAGCAGTAGTAGAGCAAATGGGAACAGCTTCTACCCACTTTGTAAAGTAATCTGTTGCGGTTATAATAAAAGTGTGTCCTTGAGATGAAGGAGGAGAGATTTTACCGATGAGATCCAACCCCCATGCAGAGAAAGGCCAAGAAGCTACATGAGAACGAAGTTCTTGGGTAGGAGCATGAATCAGATTATTGTGTTGTTGACATTGATGACATTTCTTAACAAATGAAAAAGAATCCTTCTGCATAGTTTGCCAATAGTATCCCATACGAAGCAATCTGAATGCCCCCCACAGGCACCTGAATGTGCCTCTTCAAGAGCAATAGGGATTTCCGATTTGTTAAGACAGCGAAGGAGAAGACCGTTATAACCCCTTCGGTAAAGAACATTAGAAAGAATGATATATCTAGCAGACAGCTTGCGGATTCTAGCCCTAGTGTTCCTATTAGCGGAATCAGGAAAGGTACCATCGATCAAGTATCTTACGATATGCGAATACCATTCATCTGAGTCTATAAAGTCACAACATGTCACCAAGCTAGAATCATCTACAATAGCTGGAGAAATAAGGTTGTGAATAACAAATTTAAGATCAACCACAGGGTCCTTTAAAGATACAAGAGAAGCCACACATGCCATTGCGTCCGCATGTCGATTATCTTTTCGGGGAACAGGTTCCATGGTATAAGAATCGAATTTTTGTAACAAAGAGATAGCAAGGTCTTTATATTGTGATAATTTGTCTTGTTTTGCTTGATACAGTCTTGTTACTTGTCTTATAATCAATTGAGAATCTCCATAAATATGTATGTGCTTTACATTCAAAGCTAAGGCTGCCTTTATTCCTGCTATAAGAGCCTCGTACTCAACAATGTTATTGGTACATAGGAAATTGAGACGATAAGATAAGGGAATGGATTTCTTTGTAGGAGAAATTAGAACAACACCTGCCCCCGATCCCGTACGACACTTAGAGCCATCAAAGTATAACTCCCAAGTTTCATCTTTCTCTATACAAAGAATGAAGTCATCGGGAAAAGACTCAGGGTTAGGGAAGGAGAAAGGTGAAGGGGCCTCAACTAAGTGATCGGTCAACGCTTGCCCTTTAATTGCTCTTTGCGAAACAAATTTAAGGTCAAATTCAGTTAACATCATAACCCACTTAGCTAGGCGTCCTGATAAATCAATTTTAGAGAAAAGATGCTTCAAAGGATCAAACTTTATCATAACGTGGACTTCTGAATTTAAAAGATAATGTCTCAATTTCTGAGTCGCAAACACCAAGGCCAAGCATTGTCTTTCTATCGCAGAATATCGGGTCTCATAATCAAGTAAGGTACGACTTATATAATAAACCGGACATTCCTTACCATCCTTATCATGTTGTGCCAATAATGCTGCGAGAGCATAAGGGGAAGCAGCTGTATAAAGAAGAAAGGGTTTAGAAGGTTCGGCAGGTTGAAAGATAGGAGGATTAGCCAAATATACTTTTAAATCTTCAAATGCTTGCTGACAATCTTCGTTCCATTGAAAAGTGATATTCTTTTTGAGAAGTTGAGTAAAAGGAAAAGTACGATCCGCAAGTTGAGATACGAACCTACGAATAGCTTGAATCTTTTCTTGTAAGCTTTTGAGTTGAGACACATTTCTAGGAGGTGGCATGTTGACAATAGCATCTATTTTCTTAGTGTCCACCTCAATCCCACGATGCGAAACTATGAATCCTAATAGTTTTCCACTATCCACACCAAAAACACATTTTTGGGGGATTCAAGCGCATGTGATATTTATGAATTCTTTCAAAGATTTGACGAGTCCTCCTGTTACTCCAGTTTCTCTTCCTAATCCTCAACCAATTCTTCCGCAAGCTCCACGTATTTCACAAGTTCTCGATAAGGAATATGATCTCATAGAACAACTTAAAGCTACCCCTGCTAAGATATCCCTTTGGGATTTGATCCAAACTTCTTCCGCTCATCATGGAATGTTACAAGATGCCTTGAAAGATTTGAATGTTCCTCCACCTAATACATCTAGTAATATAGTGTCTTTGGTTAACTCTGTGATGAATCCTAAAGTTCAAATTGTGTTTACTCAAGATGAATTGCCTACTAGTGAAATTCAACATCAATATGATCCCTTGATGATTGTGGTTATCATAAATGACACTGCTATAAGACGAACACTGGTAGATAATGGCTCTGGCCTTAATGTGTAGCATTAATCTATTGCATAAGATGAATGTGGATACATCCCTTATTAAGCCTGACTCTCGTCCCATTCGAGGCTTTGATAATGTGGCTAAGTCTTCATTAGGTATTATCACCTTATCCATCACAGTGGGACCTGTTACTTTGCCTACTCCTATCCATGTTATGTCGGGAAATCTAACATACAACTTGTTATTAGGGAGACCTTGGATTCACAGTATGCAAGCTGTCCCCTCTACATTGCATAGACAAGTTAAATTTATTTATAACAATAAGACATATACCTTGATAGGTGATACTAATCTTCAAGCTTGTTTGCAAACATCTACTTCCAAAGGGAGTTCTTCTAAACCTTCCTCTTCTAGTGATGACTCTTTAAACAAGATACCTATGGACAAATCATCACCCTCTGATAATCAAAATTCTTTGGATGAGCCTAAAGTTCCTGAGGAAGATTCTTCTCAACTTTAATCTACACATGAAAAGGCTTTTGATCCTGAGAAGGTTCTCGCAGAAGACGATTGGGGATCTCTTGATTTTAATCCCACCTTTGTAGGTGAGTATAGGGTTCCTCCTAGAGAGCTTAAAGTTAAAAAGAAGGAAAAAACTAAAGATCAATCGATCTTACCTGAACCTATGAACAATAATTTTGTGGCCGCTTCTCAAACTTCTTCTCCTCACACCTCTAATTCTGAAGAATTTGATTCTTTGTTACCAGACAACTTATGAGCAATATATACCTTGAACAAGTTGTCTGGTAACTCTTTTGTGCACACATGAATACCAAACCAAAAACTTGCTACCTCTGTAACTGAGCTTCTTGCTGCCTCTGAATTCGGTAACGTTTTTACAAGATTTCATTCAAGCCTATTCTTTTATCATCTAAAGGTGACTAGAGCCAGTAGAATTAGAGATAAAACAGTTAGAAGTGTTTATGAGCTTAGGTTTTGGTATTTTCGTGCTAAAATTTGAACAAGTAGATTCATTTTGCAAAATGCAACTGTTACCTATTTTTCAAGTATCTAGGAGAAAAATAGCCTACACAGGTTTGGAGCTCATAATGAAGTTTTAAAAGGTTTTAAAATTTTTAAAGATGGCAAAAATTTACCTCCAAAGCCTTTAGATCATTGAAGTCAAGCTAATGGTCACATTTAAAAAAAGGAGTAGATAATGTTTTTGATTTATTTATATCATATTTGAGATGGTTCACAAAAAGCACTCTCCACATTGAAATAAAGATCAAAGAAATTAATTTCAAATTAGATGAAATTGGAATTTCAAGATAAAAGTTGTCCATGTAGCATGAAGTTGAAAAAATTCAGTCTGAAGCTTTGGAGGGAAACAAAGCTTTTAAAATAAATTAAGCTTTACACGCTGCATGAGTCAAGTTAGGGTTTTTCCTTAAAATGAGCTTGAATAAATATTCATGAACGCTGGATTTCTGGAGTTTCTCTTGCTGATACAGACCCATAATGGTCACCATAATGATCAGATCTCCAGCAATAACTTAAAGAGAGAAACCCATGTTTGAACCTGATGTATACTCTCAGTTATGAAAACTTCACTCAAATGCATCAGTAGTTTCAGGTGTCATTAACAGTTTATTCTTAGAGGTTGGATGTGATGGAGTCAGGTTCATGCAGGGCACGTGGGATATATCTTCTTGCATCAAGTCCATGCAAAGCCATATAGAGATCATGCACGCAAACAGCTCATAAAAGGTCAGTTGCACCTTTCTAAAACCCTCTCTTTGCTATTCATTAATGGGAGGTTCATTTTTTCATGCCTACGAGAAGATTTCTATTATTTCGTATGCTAAAAATAAGGTTGCTTCGACAAGTTAGAAGTTAATGAAGAGTGCGTACAATATAAGGAAATACAGTCCTTAATGGTGAGACATCCAGCAAATCTTTGGCAAGGAATTGACAAAGCAAAATAAAGGAAGATTTCATCGTTTCAAAGTTAGACATATACTCTATGAAGGCTTATATGGGTAGCATGATGTATAGAGTACCATGAAAGACAATACCCTGTTGCATACAAAGGACAGTCACCAAAAGGCTAAATAGCAGTCAAAGGATGCATGCATAAAGACAGCAAAGATGGATATCACTGTCCACAATAGCCAAGAGAGAGCCTTTGACAGCCTAGAAGAGCAGCACCTTAAACCAAAGATGGAAAGACTGTCAAAATATAATGACTGTCCTAATATCAAATCAATGATGAATCTCATAAATATATGCCATGGCAACCAAATCAGTTGAAAGGGCAAATACAGTGGTAAAGGTATGAAGGGTGCACGGTGATCTCTGCATAATAACAGGCTTAGCCCTAAGTCTGAGACATCTCATAGTGCAAGGTTTAAGCAAAGGAGAAATGGGTGTAGAAACACAAGAAAATAAGCATGGTAGTCATAAGCCCATGAACAGAGCAGTCACAGCCATGGAGAGCATGACAATCACAGTTAAATTCATCAAACAAAAGCTAGGCCCTTTCAAGGATATAATCACAGTGTGATAATGTCAAATCTTCACCAAAGAAACTCAAGACCTGGAGGGTTCTCCAAAGGCCTTAATAAGAATACAGGTCTAAGAATGATCAGTAAACACAATGATATGACAAAAGCAGCCATGAGGATCACTGTAACAGTACATAGAAGACCATTCATGCATCAAAGTGAACATGTTGACAGATAAAATAATGTGAAGGCCTACAACAAAGAGCTTTTTCATGAACATTGATGCATAGATTAATGATGTTGTACATAAATACTCAACGAATATAAAGTATGGGCAAGTCTGAAAATAACTTTGATTTAGCAGTCATGAGGTGTAAAAGTTAAATTCATCAAACAAAAGCTAGGCCCTTTCAAGGATATAATCACAGTGTGATAATGTCAAATCTTCACCAAAGAAACTCAAGACCTGGAGGGTTCTCCAAAGGCCTTAATAAGAATACAGGTCTAAGAATGATCAGTAAACACAATGATATGACAAAAGCACCCATGAGGATCACTGTAACAGTACATAGAAGACCATTCATGCATCAAAGTGAACATGTTGACAGATAAAATAATGTGAAGGCCTACAACAAAGAGCTTTTTCATGAACATTGATGCATAGATTAATGATGTTGTCAAAGCAACAATATGATAGAGATTATGCACCCTAAGAGGCCTAGTTGTTGTATTGAAGGCCATTAATGATGTTATATCATGTTGTACATAAATACTCAACGAATATAAAGTATGGGCAAGTCTGAAAATAACTTTGATTTAGCAGTCATGAGGTGTAAAAGTTGTAGGCACAGTGATCTCATCACTGTCAAAACAGGGATAGCAGGCCAATACAAGATCAAGCGAAGGGTTTTAAATTCAAGGCATTCATTACTTCATAGTAAGAACAGAGCAAATTCAAAGAAAGCCAGAATTTATATAACTGCAGGCAAGGGCATGAACTGTTTCCATGTCACAGTTCTAGAAAGGATTCAAACCTGGAGATAAAAGTTGGTTAAAGAAAACCAAATGCAATTACAGTGATCAGTACAGATAGATAGTAGTCCTAGGGCCTGACAAGCAGTTAGGAGCAACCTCAAGCATCCCAGAAATAGAGTTACAAAGTGTATCAATAATGAATGGTGAGCAGCCCATTTAGAATAGCAAGTCTTCTTAGAGTACAGTCATTTAGTAGTCAAAGGCATAATGGGGTTAAGGCAGTAAGAGTTTCTGGAAAATATGAGGTGCAAGGCTAGGTTGCAGAATCTAAAAAATGCAACATTACAATCATACCCAAGAGTGTAGAGTTATATAACAGAGCAAATTCAAAGAAAGACAGAGTTTATATAACAGCAGGCAAGGGCATGAAGTTGAAAAAATTCAGTCTTAAGCTTTGGAGGGAAACAAAGCTTTTAAAAGAAATAAAGCTTTACAAGCTGCATGAGTTAAGTTAGGGTTTTTCCTTAACATGAGCTTGAATAAATATTCATGAACGCTGGATTTCTGGAGTTTCTCTTGCTGATACAGACCCATAATGGTCACCATAATGATCAGATCTCCAGCAATAACTTAAAGAGAGAAACCCATGTTTGAACCTGATGTATACTCTCAGTTATGAAAAGTTCACTCAAATGCATCAGTAGTTTGAGGTGTCATTAACAATTTATTCTTAGAGATTGGATGTGATGGAGTCAGGTTCATGCAGGGCACGTGGGATATATCTTCTTGAATCCACATCAAGTCCATGCAAAGCCATGTAGAGAATAAAAGGTCAGTTCCACCTTTCTAAAACCCTCTCTTTGCCATTCATAAATGGGAGGTTCATTTTTTCATGCCTACAAGAAGATTTCTATTATTTCGTATGCTAAAAATAAGGTTGCTTCGACAAGTTAGAAGTTAATGAAGAGTGCATACAATATAAGCAAATACAGTCCTTAATGGTGAGAAATCCAACAAATCTTTGGCAAGGAATTGACAAAGCAAAATAAAGGAAGATTTCATCGTTTCAAAGTTAGACATATACCCTATGAAGGCTTATATGAGTAGCATGATGTATAGAGTACCATGAAAGACAATATCCTGTTGCATACAAAGGACAGCCACCAAAAGGCTAAATAGCAGTCAAAGGATGCATGCATAAAGACAGCAAAGATGGATATCACTGTCCACAATAGCCAAGAGAGAGCCTTTGACAGCCTAGAAGAGCAGCACCTTAAACCAAAGATGGAAAGACTCTCAAAATATAATGACTGTCCTAATATCAAATCAAAGATGAATCTCATAAATATATGCCATGGCAACCAAATCAGTTGAAAGGGCAAATACAGTGGTAAAGGTATGAAGGGTGCACAGTGATCTCTGCATAATAACAGACTTAGCCCTAAGTCTGAGACAACTCATAGTGCAAGGTTTAAGCAAAGGAGAAATGGGTGTAGAAACACAAGAAAATAAGCATGGTAGTCATAAGCCCATGAACAGAGCAGTCACAGCCATGGAGAGCATGACAATCACAGTTAAATTCATCAAACAAAAGCTAGGCCCTTACAAGGATATAATCACAGTGTGATAATGTCAAATCTTCACCAAAGAAACTCAAGACCTGGTGGGTTCTCCATAGGCCTTCATAAGAATACAGGTCTAAACATGATCAGTAAACACAATGATATGACAGAAGCAGCCATGAGGATCACTGTAACAGTACATAGAAGACCATCCATGCATGAAAGTGAACATGTTGACAGACAAAATAATGTGAACGCCTACAACAAAGAGCTTTTTCGTGAACATTGAACATTGATGCATGGATTAATGATGTTGTCAAAGCAACAATATGACAGATTTTGCACCCTAAGAGGCCTAGTTGTTGTATTGAAGGCTATTAATAATGTTATGTCATGTTGTACAAGAAGCATAAATACTCAACGAATATAAAGTATGGGCAACTGTGAAAATAACTTTGATTTAGCAGTCATGAGGTGTAAAAGTTGTAGGCACAGTTATCTCATCACTGTCAAAACAGGGATAGCGGGCCAATACAAGATCAAGACAAGAGTTTTAAATTCAAGGCATTCGTTACTTCATAGTAAGAACAGAGCAAATTCAAAGAAAGCCAGAGTTTATATAACAGCAGGCAAGGGCATGAACTGGTTCCATGTCACAGTTCTAGAAAGGATTCAAACCTGGAGATAAAAGTTGGGTAAAGAAAACCAAATGCAATTACAGTGATCAATACAGATAGATAGCAGTCCTAGGGCCTGACAAGCAATAAGGAGCAACCTCAAGCATCCCAGAAATAGAGTTACAAAGTGTATCAATAATGAATGGTGAGCAGCCCATTTAGAATAGCAAGTCTTCTTAGAGTACAGTCATTTCGCAGTCAAAGGCATAATGGGGTTAAGGCAGTAAGAGTTTCTGGAAAATATGAGGTGCAAGGCTAGGTTGCAGCATCTAAAAAATGCAACATTACAATCATATCCAAGATAATGACAAATCATAGTCAGTATTGGATTCAAAAGAAGCCACAACCATGAGATGAACAAATGGAGATCAGAGGTCTTTATGAAGGTCTCGCAAGCAGAGCCTCATGGCCAAGGGCTCATGAAGAGATAGTTCCCAGCATGCATCCACATCAAGGACACAGTCACAAAGATAGTCAAAGACATGAGAAGACTATAGCCATAAAGGGATCATCCACAAGGACAAAGCCCATTCAACAAAGACTGTGGCAAATAAAATGGACTGTCATCATTAAACTACAAAGGCAGGATTAAAAGCACCTAGCATAGAGACTATGAAGACTGTCATCAACAAAAGAGCAGTAATGGCAATGCCAGCAATAGAGCTAAGAAGGCATGTGAACAGTCAAAGAAGCAAGGTTGGTGTTTCCCAAAAACTTAATGACAGTCCTAGTAAGTATAACAGTCACAGACACATAAGATCAATGGATAGTTACAGTGAAAAGAGTTCTCAATGGTCTACAATGGCAGTTCCTACAATGATGACTGTCCAATAACAATGAAAATAACTATTATAACATGTAAAAAGCAGTTTTATATTGTGAGCAGATCTCCCAAAGATAGACCAATCATGAGACAGTAGTCATTAAACAGTCTTGATACAAGGTGAGTTTGTATCAACCAAGGAGCTTATTAGGAGAGAAGTGTTGTGACATATTCACACATCGCCCCATTGCATATGGGGACCCCTAATTTTTGCTTTCTAGAGTTAGTCTTCCTGGTTTAGTTTTTTTAGGTTCTTGGCTATTAGTCTTTGCATTGGAGAGTCGCCGAAGGGCTCAAGGGCTCATTAGGATAGAATGGTCCGCTTACGCTCAAATGGGTCAGTAGGTGGTCCAGGTCAGTCTCTATTGAAAGCTTCCTCTTAGTTAGGCCTTGGTCTTGCTTCTAGGGTTAAGTCTTGATTGAGTTTGGGAAAATCTTTGTATCATGCTAGGAATCTCGCCTTTGAGACCTATGTCATTAAGTTAAGAAAGTGAATGGAGGTATGTGAGAAGGTGTTCTCAAGGTTTCTTCCCCTTGAGGGTTTTGAGATTGGTCCGGTTGATGAATGGTGAAGTTCTAGGCATTGATTGATCTGAAACTGACTTGTTTATCCTTGGAAAACGCCTAATGATAAGGTCTAGACTTGAAAATTTGGAGAAAGGTCAAGAATTTGAGCATTTTTGAAAAATTCGCTCCTGACCCTTCCAAAGGGTCAAGAGCGAATTTCCTTAGGCTCTTCTCTCGCTCCCAGTTTAGACCTCAAAGCTTGCTCCTACGCCTTGACTAAGTGAGGAATGACCTGTCTATGCCCTGTGAGCAAGTTGGAACGAAATGGGATGAGGAAATTGAGCCTAAAACATCAATTTCGCTCCTGACCCTTCCAAAGGGTCCAGAGCAAAATTGTTAGAAAAGCCTAATCCGTCATCAAAAACATTGAGTTGACATCGCCTTGAAGGCAATTGGACTTGATTAAGATGAAGGAAGAACCCAAAGGCAGGGTCTAAGAACAAAGTTGAAGGAAATGAGGAGAATTTGTGCAAAAAGAGAAATTTCGCTACTGACCCTTCCAAAGGGTGCAGAGCGAAATTCCTAGAGAGGTCCTATACCTTCTAGAGGAACACAAGCGAACTTCTCAATAGTTACCTTTTGATCCCAAGTTTGAGCAAAATAAGATCAAAACTTAAGTGAAATGAAGGATAAATTGAGTGGAAACATCAAATTCGCTCCTAACCCTTCCAAAGCTCCCTTCTTGGTCTTAATTTGCCTCATAAACCTTGTCCTTATGACGTTATGAAGAGAGAATTGATGTGTGCAACAATTTGAAGTGATGAAAAGTAAGGAACTTGAGCATAATTGCAAATTTCGCTCCTCACCCTTCCAAAGGGTCCCAGAGCGAATTTTTTCCAAGCTCCTGACCCTTTGGAAGGGTCAGGAGCGAAATTCCACAAAAAGACCTATTTCTTCACTAAGAACATCAGATAGTAGACATACATGGCAAGGAAAGGATTCAAAAAGACAAGTCTAAAACAAGATGAGTGAAAAAGGGACATGAATTGAGCCAAAAAGAGCAAATTCGCTCCTGGCCCTTCCAAAGGGTCCAAAGCAAATTTCTTCATGAAGTATTATCCCTTGCTCCAACCTTGAATTAATCCATTTATAAGCATTCTTGAAGGCAAAGCACTTATTGTTGATGAGGAAATGTTAAAAATAAAGTCAATAATGAAAAATTTGAGCCTAAAACATCAATTTCGCTCCTGACCCTTCCAAAGGGTCCAGAGCGAAAAAAAATTAAGCTACTGACCCTTCCAAAGGATCCAGAGCGAAATCCTTAGGATAGCTTATTTCCTCACCAAAAGCACTGAGTAGACACCACTTTGAGAGCAAGTTGGCTTGAGTATGATAAGGTAAGGGTGGAAAAATCAAATCCAAGGCAAATTGAATGTGATTTGAGCCTACAATGCAAATTACGCTCCCGACCCTTCCAAAGGTTCCAGAGCGAAATTCCTAGGACTCCCCAATTTCCACCTAATGCACTAAAGAACCTTATTTTAAGCTAAATTGATGGCAAGTTGACTTGATGGTGATAGAAGGAGGTTTGAAAGGTTTAGTTCAAGGCTGAGAAATGATGAAAATGTGAGGTAAAATTGAGCAAAATAGCTAATTCGCTCCTAACCCTTGGAGAGGATCTAGAGCAAATTTGATTATAGGGCCTGTCCTTCCAGAGAGTCCTGAGCGAAAATCTCATTATAGGTCCTGTCCTTGAGGAGGGTCCAAAGCGAGTTGATCTTAATGCCTTCTTGTTAATGATTTAAGGTGAGAAATATCATGTTAGAATGAATAAATCATGTATTCTTAATCATCTTTTGTTTATTTTGCAGGTCAACAAAATTAAGATGGAGGAAGATCAGGCCAGGACAAAGGGCGACCTATTTCAGTTTCATCATCATCAAGAACACCTCAAATGCATGGAGGAGGACTCAAGGGGCTTTTGAGATGAAAGACTTCAAGTGTTCAAAAAGTTGCAGGCAATGGAGCAAAGACCTCATTCTTCCACATGGAGAAACCACAGGATGTCAAGTAGAAAGTTCTTATAAACATTTCAAAGTGATATGAGCTACCAGAGGAGGAGTCACTTGACCGGGAAGGAGGCTTCATCAAACACAGAAGAGTCAAGGAGGTACCTGTTGTGACGTTTTCACACATCGCCCCATTGCAAATGGGGACCCTTGCTTTTTTTTGCTTTTTAGGGTTTGTTTTTTTGGTCTTTTAGGGTTTTGTTAGTTAGCCTTTGCATTTTGAGTGCTGTCGGGGAGATCAATAGGATAGCAGGTCCTGAAAATTTGGCTAAGTCTAGAATGTCCTGAAAATTTGGCTAAGTCTGAAAGTCCTGATCCTGAAATTTGGCTAAGTCTGGAATGTCCTGATCCTGAAATTTGACTAAGTCTGGAAACTGAAAAACCTCAAAAAACTAGATTTTGCAATATAACTCCTGGAGGTCTGAAACCACTCTCAAACATCCTGAAAGTATATATGGAATATAACTTAAAGTATAAGAAAATGTTATATTCCATTAAAATTGTCCTGATAGAGAGTTCGAAAAGTCAAATTTCGCTCCTGTCCTTCACTGAGGATCCAGAGCGAATTTCGCTCCTGTCCCTCTCCAAGGGTCCAAGGCGAATCGCTCATGTCCCTCACCAAGGGTCCAGAGCGAAAAAGCTTAGTGGAGTCATTCCTGACCTTGTTTGGACAAATTGAGACATCAAAGGCATGATGGAGGACAAAATGAACGTGATAGAGCATCCAGACTTGATTAAGGACGATGAAATGATGGAGTATTTGTCTAGAAAGGTAAATTCGCTCCTGTCCCTCACCAAGGGACCAGGGCGATTTTATTCATATACACATTTTTAGACCTTGTTTGGACTCGAACTTTTATTCATGGCGTGTAAAGAGATGATATTTTCCTCAGCGAAGGAAATTTGAAGTGAAAAGTAAAAAGATTTGGCCCTGAGAGCAAAAATCGCTCCTGTCCCTCACTGAAGGACCGGAGCTTGAATTCCAATTTCGCATTATCCTTGCAAGATTTAAGTGGTTTCGCGATTTGAGGAGGTCAAGGGAAGTATGTTTTGCCCGTTGAATATAACTTAAGTACGCCACAATGAAGAAAATCGGCCTAAGTAACAAGTTCGCCCCTGTCCCTCTCCAAGGGACCAAGGTGACTGGCTAGGGCGCTCCTGTCCCTCTCCAAGGGACCAGAGCGATTTTCCCTCAAGACAAGATTCGGGCAAGAGAAAAACAAGTTTTACGTTTGAGGTGGGTGAAGGAAGACGCAATCGATCCGTTGAAGATAATTTTCAAAGCTAGCAAAGGACGAATTGGCTTGTAATTGCAAAAGTGCTCCCGTCCCTCACTGAAGGACCGGAGCTTGAATTTCAAATTTGCATTGTTCTTGCAGGATCAAGACAATTTTATGATTTGAAGAGACCAAGGAAAACATGATTTATCCATTGAATATAATTTGGAAGGCTAACAAAGGACGGATAAGCTTGGATTTGCAAAATAGCTCCTGTCCCTCACCAAGGGACCAGGGCGAAAATGCTTTAAAGTGCACTCATTTCAAAGATCGAATAAATTGAACTCGAAATTCTAAGTAAAAATGCCATCTTGGACGTCAAAAATGAGGTCTTGGACGTAAAAAACAAGAAGTGTGAGGTCTAGAATGAGATCGCTCCTGTCCCTCACCAAGGGACCAGAGCGATCTTGTTAATAGCCATTATTTTTCATGATTGGGCGCCAAATATCCTTCAAATTACATTAAATGCCAGATTCGATAAAACCTTGAAATATTTTTGGCATTTAATAAAAGCGCATGGTATTTAATAATTAATTTTGAGCCTTAAAAATCAAAATTTTTAATTATAAAGGCATTTAAAATTAATTATTATTATTTAAAAAAAATAAAATAAAAAAATTGGAGCACTTGGGGTATTATTTAATGTTTTTATCAAGTCGGCCTCTTCTTTTATTAATTTTTATTTATCTTTTGGCCTATTTTTCCAAGTCGGCCCATGGAAATAAAATGGTGAGCGCTCTATATATTTGAGGCATGTTTTTCATTATTCAAATCATTCACTCATCATTTCAAGTGCGATTTGGAAGAGCAATTTGAGGAGCGAATTTCTACCAGGAGTGGAGACTAAGAAGGGCGAAATTCATCTTGAAGGCTATTGGAGAGGCGTATTTCTTGCTAGATTGGAGGATAAATTCCAGATGTTTTGAAGGTATTTGAAGGCGAATTTCCAGATCTTGAAGAAGCTAGTGGAAGATGGAGTTCTTTTCCAAGCTAAAGGGGGCGCATTTTGCTAAAGGGAGTTTTGATCTACATTTTGCCTAGCGAATTCTCCTATTTTTGCATCATTTTTTAGAATTAATTCCCAAGTGGAGGTATGGCGTAATCACCTTGGCACCATTTTTGAAGATTTAAATTTTGCTTTGAAAATCCTAAATTAGGAAATAATAACTCAAGGTTTATCATGAAGTTTCCTAATTAAAATCTTGAATCTTCCTTTTAAAGTTTAATTTTTAGATTTCAAGATATATTACTAATTTTGAAATGTTGTGTAGGTATCAAGATGGCGACTCCAAGCTCGAAAGATCTACAAGTTGGAAGACTCTCCTCAAGGATGATCAAGCAAGGACAAGGGCGACCTCCTCCAGCCTAGCGTCGACAAGGATGGCTTTCTTTGGACTAACGTCATCAAGGGCGACTTCTCCAATCCAGTATTCCAAGGCGAGGTACAACAATCATCCTGCAAATCAAGGACACAAGAAGTTAGAACAAGGGTTCGTTGAGGAAGCAAATAGTTCCAGATGAATTAATTAAAGCTAGCTTCTCAACAACATTAAGTTGAATATCTACCAAGTTACAAGTGTCAGACAAGGTGGCATCCCAGTCATCGCTCATCCCGTCAGTGTGGTCCACCTCAGCATTTCCAGATTCAATGTACCTAACTCATGGAAGGTGGCACAAACTTCTATGTACCTGTAAAGCGGAAAAATCGAACCCTAGTTGTTCTCCCCTCCCCAACTCCAAGGAGAGAGAAGGGGGAGTCACCCACAAGATCCAAAGAGGGGTTGAAACCCACAAGATCCAATCCCACGCAATGCAAGATTGGATTCTATATGAGTTTCAAGGGTTAAGACATCAAGGATACCCTCTTTTGTAAAGAATGTAGATAGAAAGATTGAACTAGGAATGCATGTAAAGTAGGAAAGATTCGCTTATAAACAGAGATAGGGATATGGGATGAAGCTGCGGACCTGGAATTAGCAGTAAAATGTCGAGACGGTGCTGTTCTGCAAATTTGAGCGAAAGTTGACGGGACGATGGCGCCCGACGTGCACACGGTCCTCCGAAAAATCCGCGAAACGAAGGGGGATCTGTTCGTCTCTGCACAAGGATTCCAGATCTTCAATTACAGCCGCGTACCTGCAACCTACACACTGAAAAGAGAGGACGATTGGGGGGTTAGGGATGAGGGGTTTGCCTTTAGGTCAAACCCCGGTTTTGGAATTAACCAAGAAATGAGAATGCTGTAAATGTAAATGTTTGTAATGTAAACAAGTACTGATACCTTGTTGTAAGAATGTTTGTATTCTTACATGCGAAGGTGTAAATGTTGTTGTATGTTGTATGTTGTAAGTGATCTCCTCTTCAATGGTTGAATCCTTGTCTTGAATGCAACACTTAGCCTTGAATGGAGATTTAGAATGATTAATTGCTTGAAGGAATGCTTGAATGCTTGAATGCTTGAATGTTTGAATATCGCTTCTGCCTTTTTTCCATCTTTTTCCTCTTACCAAAATGGGAGAGGAAAAGTAGTTTATATACTTGTCAATTAGGGTTGAAAGACTGATTTTCCCGACCTTGGGCCGACCAGGAAATAATATTTTCCAATTTGCAAAACAAAAAGGCCCGAAGTCCCATAGGAGACCGGGCCCAAAATAGGGCCAGGGACCAGGGCGCTGGGCGCCCTAGTCCTGAAGGACCAGGGCGTTGGGCGCTCTGGTCCCACCTCCCGGGACAGCAGGGTGCAAGGAGGGATCAAGCAGGGTGCTGGATAAATGCAGTTTTTGATGTCATGAACAAGTTTCGGGGTCTCCATTCAGGTTTAGTGTTGCGTCGCCATCGTGAAGACCCAAATGCAGTCGAAATTGCAAGTGTCGCAATTTTAGGACGCTACAGTACCTACCCCGGCTATTCATTGGTCGAATTTTCTAGAGAGAGGACATGTGTCCAAGCAATACAATTTTATCATTGGTCAAGCATTAAATGTTATGTAATGGTTGTAACAAACCCTAATTAGGGTTTTCATTGTAAAATCTTGGCCATTGATCTCGAATTGATCTAAGCCATCGAATTGTATTGAGGGCACTATATAAGCCCTGGCATTTCATTTTGTAAAGGTAATTAGCAATAGTTAGAATAGTTAGGAATAGTTGGAAGCAGTTAGAAGATAGAGGGAGAATAGCAATTAGAGTAGAGTAGAGAGAGAAGGCAAAGATTGTTGCCAAGATGTTGTTGTAAAAGACTTGTAACTTCATTGAAGAAATGGTGAAATTTATGGGTCGATTCGACAATTTGCATGGTCTTTATACTTCTCATATTTGATTTCATGTTATTAGATGAGTGGAAGAAATATGCTTGATTGATGGTGAAATTCGTACATCCATACTACTAGCAGTTTGTTGATTGCAGACTTGCCTTGCGTAGTCAACTGGAATCATTCAGCTTAAGCCTAACTTCAATTGTCGCTTCTTCATTGATATGCATCAACCTGATGGTGTCTATGCCTGCAGTGATGATTTGAACATCATAAAGCTTTCCTTCGAAGATCGCACTAGCCTTGTGGAGATGGTCCTGCGATGTCAAAACAAGACCTAGTTAGAATTTCATCAAAGATCAATCATTGCTCCTACATTCCTTAGTATTAGGATTAGATTCTCTCCTCGCCCTCGTCTTTTTTTCTTTTTTTTCAAGTCAAAGCTAGTGAAAATCCTGTGTTCCAGCAATATTCAAAGCAAATCAGAAGTTCAGGCATCAAATGTAAGTCCCCTTGTGATTCCAGCAAATCACATCATACCACAAAGAGCTTATCCACACGTAGAGACCCTACATACAAGAACCTTGGAGTCATCCTGATTGATCCTTTTTCGCGATATCTTCAGCAATCAGAGGCTTTACTCAAGAGAGGATAAGGTACCTTTAGGTATTTTATTCTGTGTTTGATAGTGTACAAAATACACGTCAACAGTACCTCATTCATCGAGTACATCAAGGACAGAGGAGGATCAACCAAGGTCAATGCAAGGGTACATTGAAGAAGCAGATAGTTTCAAAAGAGTTAATCAATTTAGCTTCTCAGTATCACCAAATTGAGTATCAAAAGAGATACGAGCAAGTACCAAACAAGGTGGCATCCCAGTCACCGTTCCTCTAGTCAGAAGGGTCCACATCAACGTGTCCAGATTCGATGAATCCCACTTGTGTATGCAGACACAAACTCCGATGTACCTAGCCCTATTTCCCATTTGTTCTCAAATTTTCAATGTAATTTTCTCATTGGCTAAAGGAGTTTGTTGTAACAAACCCTAATTAGGGTTTTCCATCTTGTAATCCTAGCCATTGATTGTGAATCAATCAGAGCCATTGAATTGTAAAGAGCTCCCTATATAAAGCTCTAGCTCTTCATTTGTAAGGGTTAATAGTTAGAAATTAGTCAATAGTTAATAATAGCTAAGAATTAGTAGCTAGAATAGTGAATAGAATAGCAATTAGAATAGAGTAGGAGGAGAAGGCAAGAAATTGTTGCCTTGATTGTACATGAACTCTATTTTCATTGAATTTATGGTGAAATGTGTCGTTTCTTTGCAATATGCATGGTCTCTTGTTGAATCTTCATTATTACATGGTAAATAATTAGATTGAATGAAAGAAGTTATTGAATGCACTCGCGTGGAATCCGCCTAGTCCAAACGACTAGCCTCTTGTTGATTGTAATGTGCCCTGCTTGGTCAACTGGCATAGAATCAGCTTAGTCTCAAGTCGTTATGCATACATTGTTCATGCATTAACTTGAATGATGATCAGTGTTTGATAGTAATGATTTGAACATCTTAAGAACTGCCCTAGAAGATCGCACTAGTTGGTGTTAAATTGTTCAGTTTGACGATGAGACCTAGCCCAATAGGACTCCATCTAGTCATTCATCCATCTTCTTGCATTCTAGGCCTTAGAGTAGATTCTCCAAACCTTGTATCTTTTGATATTTCTTTATCTACCAGCTAGTAGATAGGACTTGAGTTTCAGCTAATTAAACGCTCATGTAGTCGAATGTAAGTCCCCTTGTGATTCCAGCAAAATCACATCACACTAGAACAACTTATCCACATGTAGAGACCCTACATACCAGAACCTTGGAGTTGCCTCGATTGATCCTTAGGCGAAATCTTCAGCATTTGGGGAAACTTTGTTCAAGAGAGGATAAGATACCTTGGTATTTCATTGTGTTCGCATGTGCATCAAAAACACACCAACAAGAAGATAGATGGGTAAGGTGAGCTATAGCAGTGGTAGGTCTGAGCTACCAAGCAAAAGATCACAGACCGAGATTGCGGTAGCCATCATTCAGTGAACAAGAAACAGTGATATCGTATCTAAAAGAACCAGTGATTCCTAATATGTTCAAGACATAGCCAAGACAGTCACAATGCCATCAAGATATGTAAAGATAGTAAGGTCATGACTAGTAAATATCATGTCAATCTTCATAACTGTCAAAAAGAGGAAGGGTATGTTACAGTCAAGCAGACCATGTAATGGTCAATTCACATAACATGAGGCTTTTGACAGTCTTTAGGACAGAGATGCTTTAAAAAGCAATACAATGAAAGTTTATGTCATGATAAAAAAGCAAAAATGATATTAATCTTAGTCATAAAGAAAGGGTTCTAAGTTATTACTTTGATAAAGCATATGTCAATATACTCAAAAATCATACATCTTATTGAAGACATAATCATTGGAGAATGTCATACGGGTCAAGGAAAATCAGTGAAGAGAAACTTAGAAACCCTACATCTTATTGAAGGTAAGCCTCAAGTACGAATTCAAGCTCAAAGTACACAAACCTATCAATCTGTTAACTCATCATCAAGCAGTGCAAGTATGAGTTTGAGATAACAGAGGTGGGATTCTGAGTTCACATCAGTTTGGCCCTCAAAAAGAGGAAGTTTGAAGCAGTTCTAGCAGTCCTATTGCAGTTATGAACCCTCATGGGTTAACCATCAGTTGAGGACAACTTTGAAGCAATCAACCTCTAGTTACCATCAGTTTGGACCTCCTTTCTGCATGGCTTTAGTTCAAATCCGACCCAAAGCTTCATCATGCAGATTTGAAGATAAAGACAAGGTGGAAAGCAATCACTTTCAGCTCATATTTAGGAGGCACTACCAGCTATTAAGGGCTTCTTTTCCATAAGTTTCCTATTCTTCTTTCTTTTCTCTAGTTCTTTTATTCCTTGAAGCACATATTGTGGCTTTTCCAGCACTTTCATGCTGAAGAAGAACATTTCTAACTCAGTTTTCCAGATTTGTAATAGCAGCAATTCCTTTTTATTGAACAAAAGAAGTAGTTTTCCTTCTCCTATCTTTCTTGTCTCGACTTACAATGAATGATTTTGACATAATTGTTGTGATTTGCCTATAAATCCTTCAATTTTTTCTCATTCATAGGCATTTCTAACTCAGTTTTCCAGATTTGTAATAGCAGCAATTCCTTTTTATTGAAAAAAAGAAGTAGTTTTCCTTCTCCTATCTTTCTTGTCTCGACTTAGAATGAATGATTTTGACATAATTGTTGTGATTTGCCTATAAATCCTTCAATTTTGTCTCATTCATATTAAAATGCATGCAGGAAAGATGTGTTTGATGCAGGTTATGGATTGTGATTATAAGTTTTAATGTGTGGGAGTTGTGGAAATAGACATTTTTCCTTCAAACAAGTATTAAAATCTTAGATCATTTTCATGAAACATTTATGTATTGAGCATCTTGTGCTGAGTTGCGAACAAACATCCTTTGCGGTAATCATCATTCAGTGAACAAGAAACAGTGATATCGTCTCTAAAAGAACTAGTGATTCCTAATATGTTCAAGACACAGCCAAGACAGTCACAATGCCATCAATATATGTAAAGACAGTAAGGTCATGACTAGTAAATATCAAGTCAATCTTCATAACTGTCAAAAAGAGGAAGGGTATTGTTACAATCAAGCAGACCATGCAATGGTCAATCCACACAATATGAGGCTTTTGACAGTCATCAGGACAGAGAGGCTTTAAAAAGCAATAAAATGAAAGTTTATGTCATGAAAAAACAGAAGAAATGATATTAATCTTAGTCATAAAGAAAGGGTTCTAACTTATTACTTTGATAAAGCATATGTCAATATACTCAAAAATCATACATCTAATTGAAGACATAATCATTGGAGAATGTCATACAGGTCAAGGAAAATCAGTGAAGAGAAACTTAGAAACCCTACATTTCATGAGCGTAGGTAAGCCTCAAGTTCGAATTCAAGCTCAAACTACACAAACCTACCAATCCGTTAACTCATCATCAAGCAGTGCAAGTATGAGTTTGAGATAAAAGAGGTGGGATTCTGAGTTCACATCAGTTTGGCCCTCAAAAAGGGGAAGTTTGAAGCAGTTCTAGCAGTCCTATTGCAGTTATGAACCCTCATGGGTTAACCATCAGTTGAGGACAACTTTGAAGCAATCAACCTCTAGTTACCATCAGTTTGGACCTCCTTTCTGCATGGCTTTAGTTCAAATTCGAGCCAAGGCTTCATCATGCAGATTTGAAGATAAAGACAAGGTGGAAAGCAATCACTTTCAGCTCATATTTAGGAGGCACTACCAGCTCTTCAATCACTTGCTTTTAGGGCTTCTTTTCTATTCTCCTATTCTTCTTTCTTTTCTCTAGTTCTTTTATTCCTTGGAGCATGTATTGTGGCTTTTCCAGCACTTTCATGCTGAAAAAGGCATTTGTAACTCAGTTTTCCAGATTTGTAATAGCAGCAATTCCTTTTTATTGAAAAAACGAAGTAGTTTTCCTTCTCCTATCTTTCTTGTCTCGACTTACAATGAATGATTTTCAGATAATTGTTGTGATTTGCATATAAATCCTTCAATTTTGTCTCATTCATATTAGAATGCATGCAGGAATGATGTGTTTTATGCAGGTTATGGATTGTGATTATAAGTTTTAATGTGTGGGAGTTGTGGAAATAGACATTTTTCCTTCAAACAAGCATTAAAATCTTAGATCATTTTCATGAAACAGTTATGTATTGAGCATCTTGTGCTGAGTTGTGAACAAACATCCTTTTCTAAAATAAATTGTGATTCAGGGGCTGCAAGTAAGTTTTTGCATTAGGTGCATCACCTCCTCTTAGGATAGGTTTCATTTCAGTTATCCTTCTATACTTTTTCCCGTCAAAGGTTAGTTTGCAGGAGATTCAACAAAGAGAACCAACTCACTCTGGAGGTTGATTTCTGTCATAGGCAACCCACAGGCGCAGAAATCATCCCATGTTTCACAAGATTATTGAGCTTTCAAATTGAGCATCATGGGTGCAATCTTGGTGACAACAGCAACATAAATGAGATTGTATGAATGTTGCGAATATAGGTGCACCACCAATTGATATTGCGTAAATTTCCCCTTTTCAAAACATGGATAAAACCAAGGCAACTGGCAAAAAAATGTCCATACAACTTTTTTTGTATTTAGCAGTTTCAAATATTGTATGAAATGTAAAATTTGGATGTGCATCAGGACGTGAGTTTATCTTTGTATTTTGCACATGATTGGGCTCTTCCCCTTCATAATAGCTACTACACTCTAATCATTTGTAACTGAATAAGATGCTCCAATAATACTTGAAATAGCTTTGTGTTTAAACATGTGGGGTTGCTATTTTACAACATGTGAATAGCATCTCTAGGTTAGAATTGCATTATATGGAGTTTCATGGCATGACATCATCCATGGCAGTGTAGGAAAGTTGCTAATCTGGTGGTGAGAATAAGTTCTTAATCCTAGTTATATGCCTACTGGATTTAATCCTTGAATCTGAAACAACTTAAGAGATAAACTAAAATTTCGTTTCATATCATTTTACTAAGAATAATATCTAATTGTTAGTATCTTTTGGTTCACTCTGGCACTATAGCGGATTCTAGTCAAGTCTAAAAGAACGGTATACACAAGAAAAACACAAAACAAAGGCAGTAACACAAAATGGTAGTGAAAACAATCTAAAACATTAGGCACATAAATGTACCGAGTCCCATTTTTAATCATTCATGTCAACTTCATCAAGCACTTCAACTTCAACTTCAATAATCCCGACTGTTTTTTCGGGATAAAACAATAGCACTCAGCTAATTAAGTTTCAAAACATTCCAAACATATCAGTACAAGAAATCGGGATTTTATTCTCTATTCTATGAAACCTGCTAACTTGAAACCAAGAAAATCATATCCATGTATCACATTTGAAATATTAAAGAAAATGAATTAATCCAGCCAGCCTACTAGATCTCCCAAAACAAGGAATCCAAAATAACATCACACGCTGAAGTAGAATTACTAAATCCCAATGGTAAACAAACTTCTCTACACGGTAAAATACATAACCAATAAAGCTAAGTTGTTGATACTTTGGCCTTACTAGTGTAGATGATTTGCAGGCTCTGTAAAATATTTGAAAGCCAATAAACAATACAATGCTACACCAAAAAACTGCAGAGCAGGGAATCTATAGACAGCAGTTGCATGTCCTATCAGGTCAGTGAACTGCTGAACTACATCTAGTGGAGGCGAACATAAAAGTCCAGCAAACCCCTAATTAGCTTGTGTGTCAGCTTACTGCTGGTATAAAAAATATCCATTACATAGCCGTTCATAAACAGAACTCCATAATTAACATTTAATTAATATATATCTGGAATAAACATTTAGGCTTTCAAAATTTATAATATCGAATGATTGTTTTTAATCACAAAATAATTGTACGTAATGACTTTTGGAATAGTAATTTGCAATCCATGCTTTTAACCAACAAAATATTTTTACGGACAACAAAGTATGGAATCTATAATCATTTTATTCATCTTAAAAAAATCATCACTTATAAAGAAATATTCAATCTCAACATAGGAAGAAAAAAAAAT
This sequence comes from Cryptomeria japonica, assembly GCF_030272615.1. Taxonomy (NCBI): domain Eukaryota; kingdom Viridiplantae; phylum Streptophyta; class Pinopsida; order Cupressales; family Cupressaceae; genus Cryptomeria; species Cryptomeria japonica. Next base: position 193,568,898 of record NC_081413.1, on the reverse strand, counting down.
ATAGAATGGCTAAAAGCTTTATCTCCTATATCAAAATATACACATTGAATTTTCTTAATTCAAATGTACAACTTAAATGACAGTGACAAGTAAATACCTGGTGCAATGTACGCGCTAGAGCACATGGTGGCTTCCCTCTGCATGAGTCTGGCTCAGCAAAATCAGACATCCGAGCTTCCGTGTGGCTGGTTTTAATCACAGAATAATTTTAACTAATGACTTTTGGAACAATTTTAAGTAATGACTTTTGGAACAGTAATTTGTGATCCATGCTTTTAACCTATAGAATATTTTTATGGACAACAAGGTATGGAACATGGGGGAATCTATAATCATTTTATTCATCTTAAAAAAACCATCATTTATAAAGAAATATTCGTTCTCAACATGGGAATATAAAAAAATATAGAATGGCTAAAAGCTTTATCTCCTATATCAAAATATACACATTGAATTTTCTTAATTCAAATGTACAACTTAAATGACAGTGACAAGTAAATACCTGGTGCAATGTATGCGCTAGAGCACATGGTGGCTTCCCTCTGCATGAGTCTGGCTAAGCAAAATCAGACATCCGAGCTTCCATGTGGCTGTTTTTAATCACAGAATAATTTTACCTAATGACTTTTGGAACAGTAATTTGTATCCATGCTTTAAACCTATAGAATATTTTTATGGACAACAAGGTATCTGCTCACCTAGCCCTCAATGATTTCGTATCTGCTCACCTAGCCAAAATTACTCTTCCTATTATTAATCAATTCATACAAAGGTAACAGTGAAACTGATGTAGGAAGGTTTGTGCTGATTACCGGATACTGAAAACCAAGCTACCATATGAAGAGTTGAACATAACCTCTCCATGGGATCTGCGCTTCATAGCAAATCCAAATGGGTTAGCTGTGTAGGAGAAGATCAACTCATTGCCTGAGAACACAGAGAATTCAAACACTGGGTTAGCTGTTTTGAAAATATGGTTTCCTTCTAGAGCAGCTACTTGCAATAAACAAAGCAGGTCATAAGGCAAAGCAGGTCATAAGGAACTTCCCATTTCTTCCTCTCTGCATCAGTTAGATGAACACTTGCTGGGTTCTGCATCTTATGCCTGCATTGGAATCTCACTTCATTAGTCCTTCACTCAAGCCAAAAGGATTAAAAATAAACATGATTGAAAATAAACCAAAACATTCATGGGTGAAAATAACTAATGGGTGTTAGGTGAAAATAACTAATGGGTATTAGGTGAAAATGTATTAATTACATTATAGAATTGAATTATCCCCAAAATCAAACATGTTAAACCCATCACTGTCATCGTAATGCAAGCAACAGCAAAAGCTTCGAAGATTATAATATTAAGGGTAAATAAGCAGGGTTTACAGCTTCAAGGGTAGACGATAATAATACTACGGGTGTATTAAACTTATTTCCTTATTTTACGTGAACATTATTGTGTCAGACGGTATAGTTGGAAATGATCCAGCAGATATATATGCATAGGAATGTGAAACCCTAGGCATAGAGCGTGAACTGTTTTTGATAGAATTCCTCTAAAGGAATGTGAAACCATTGACACTGCGTGTGAACTGTTTGATGGAATTCCTCAAAGATATGTGGTCTCATGGCGTGCCATGATCTCTAAATGCACAAAATGGGAAATGTGAAAAGACCCATTAAAGGTGATCTGTATTACTCTGGTTATGGCGGTTGTTTCACCATTTCCTTCACCTGATACGATTGGGACTGAATCCATTCAAATGGAGGGTGAAAATGGTGAGAAATTTCAGAAAGGATAAGGAAGAAAAGAATCAGGAAGTTACTATTAAGAGAATAAAAAACCAACTGAGACTAAATAATTTCAATCCAAAATGAAAGTTCCTTACAAAGTTTATCATGCCAAATTGAATTGATTGGATTTGCAACAAACAATAATGAAATCTTTCTTGTCTATAAAGGATTGCCTGTAAGAAGAATTTGCCCTCGGTTGCTCTGCCTCTTCCTCTGCTCTGCCTTTCCCCTGCTCTGCTAGAAAAATGCAATACCAAAAAAAAAGAGAGAGACCAGCGTGCACGCTGAAAACCAGAAAAATGAAAAATGAAAACAAAGCAAACACTTATATTTTTTTGAAGAAAACAAAGAGAAAGAACAGAACATTGACAGAAACGGACAATCACAAAACAGAACATCGAGAGAAAGAGGCAATCAGAGAAAGAAAGAATGTCTGTAACGAAATGAAACTGAATTGCTTATATTTATATTGAAATTGAAATGCTTTTTCACGCTCCCATTTGAATTTTCTTTGCCGTTATCATTCTCTCAACGGCTAGTATTTTATGGGCGATATTCTTTGTCGCCGGCGGCCTTCCAGCTAAGGGTTTCTTTCGTCACCACGGGCATTTCCATTCTGTTTGATTTCCCTTAGTCGCCATCATCGTGTGTGATTAATTTAATATTATTCTAAACTATGTATTAGGATAATTATTTATTGTAAACTATCTAAAAATGATATCTATTCTAATCAAAACTCAAGAAATCCACTTGATCTCAAGGGACCAAAAGATAATATTGTGAAGTTCTCACTATCTCAATGAGTTGTGAAATGGATGATGAACATATCGTTGGCATGTAAATCATCTTTTACTATTCTATATGTGTGCTATAGTTTTCTCAATCACATCAACATTAATGTCTCAATGAGTATTCAATAGTTTATATGGTACGTCTACCTTGATGCCCACTGACCTCACTTTGCTCAACATTATTGGTGCAAGCAAGCCACATCAAATCATAAAATCACCAATGACTAGTGTGTATGGCATATCTACCTTGGTGCTCAACAACATTGACCTCACTTTGCTCAATACTATTGGTGTTAGCAAGCCCCATCGACTTGTATAATCACAAATAATTAATTCATGGCCAATACACTCCCATCCCCTTATCAAGCAAAATGTGATAAGCTCTTGCAATAAGAAACTAATAAAAAAAGCTTAGTCTACTACTCATGAAAGTTCAAAAGTAAAAACCAAAAATTGAATAAATATACAAGTTATAACAACACATCAAAATTGCAATGCCAATTCACTAAACCTGAAAAGCAAAATAATCTACCCCTATAAGATATTTTTTTACACAATTCACTTAAACTTTTAGAAAATAACTAGTTGGAGAAGGCAATTATGCTCCAGCTTCTTGTTGAATCCGCAAATTCTATTTCGAACCTATTAAACTCCATTCATCATATGCAACGTGTCAATCTCTAAAATCATTATGAATAAAAAATAAGATTTTTAGACATGTTTATAAGATCCATATAAATATAAGAAGTTGTTAGAATGAAAATGCACCCTTATTGCAATGTTTATGACTTCAAAAATACCCTCATTTATTCCAAAGATAAATCCATGATTTCATAAACCCCATTATGCCAAAAACCTTAAACATTTCTTTGTTTTCATCTTAGGACCTATGGATAAGTAAATGCATTCAAATCCTATTTTACGATTTCACTTAACACATTATTTCTCAAAATGCAATAGGTGATTGTGGCTTGGATTCTTGTTTGTCACAATGTATACTTCTATTGAAGACTAATGACCTAGCTCCTTCAGTAATTTTGATAACTCATTTGCTACTCAGTCGTAAACATTTTTCAAACATTTTATCTAAATAAGAATTGTTACAAAATTTTTAAATAAAAAAGGTATTTTACCATTATACAATCTATATATATACCTTTTAATTTCCTTCTTGTATACTTCATGAAATCCATTGAAATGTAATTTTTAGAAGTTTGAAATAATCCAAACATAAAGAGGGTCTCAAAAAATATTTTTAAATTTTTTTACTAATATTCAAATAACACCCATTGCTTTCAATGCATTTTGTTGGATCACTGAGAATTAGAGTTATTATAGCATCTACTCCAGCTCACATGACAACCATTTCAAAAAAATAACAAAGATTTGATATATATTTCCACAAAATTAATATTCATTGAATACTACTGATGTCCATCACGCATATTTGTAGTTTTCCACACCATTCAACTTGGGAGGACCGATTATATCATATGAAAAAAAAATGGAAACACATGACACTTAAAAATATAATGAAAAGCTTTGATTGTAGTGATGACCCATACTTGAAATCTAATTTGGGTATTCTCCCTCTATTGAGTGGTCTTGTTATAATAGGTTGGAGGTTGTGATAGAGTTGACTTTTAATCAAGTCAATGACAACAGAAGTTATATTTAGGTAACCTTGATGCTAGGAAATCAACTAGAATAAAAACTACCAAACTACTCACATTAATAGAATCTCATTTTAGACTTTGAAATAAAACTCATTCCTTTTTGTGTTTAGATTAACAAGTGTGCTAAAAATATTTGAGGAATAATTATAAACCTAAAAGAAATAACTATAGACTCAACTTATTCTATCTAATGAACCTTAAACATGTTAGAGATATAGTTTAAAGCCCTACACAAAATCATCTTTTTGAATTTTATTTGAGGTTAATCAAATATTTTCTATTACAACTTATTTCTAACGATTCAAAAATTATCTAAATTAATATAAAATATAATAAGGTTGTTATCCTTGTTTTCGTTTTGTGTGAAAACAAGTTAACCTCCTACGAATTTTTCTTAAATGCATCTTCATTTCTCTAAGTTGTGAGATTTGAAGCATTTTTGTCACTTCACTCATCATTGAACACTTTGTGTTCGGTCTTGAAAATCTCGTCTTCTTAGTTAAAATTCAAATTTTAACTTAATAGTGAGTTTTTTTTGTTTGGTGCAAAGTCGGGGTTTAAATCAGACTCTACACCATTTTGAGTCTTTAGTTGTAAAATCGGGTTCTAAACCCGAAAATGCACTCTTAAGTCCTTTTTTATGCAAATTGGACTTACAAGTTCGATTTACATCATTTTGTATCAAGTATTGGCATTTAATTTTTTGAGAGTTCGATTCATATTGGGTTTGTTTCTTCCTATATTACCGATTTGTGCCCTTATTTATTTTTATTATTCATAAGGCACTGCAATTTCTTTTGAAGTCAGATTCTCTCAACCTGTGGTATGTATAATTTTTCCCTATCCTCGTATTTTATTACAAGCTTGATCTTTGTCAAAGTTTTAACATCAATAATATACATTGAAGTTTTACTTCGATGAACATTGTTGATATTGAACTTGCATTATCTTTTTTATTGATTGCATTGAAACCCTAGTTTTGGTGTAAGGTCGGGTTTAAGATCCGACACACACCAAAGCCTCGACTTTGATGTGTGTCGGGCCTTCAAACCTGACCCACATCACTATTGCCTTCTAGTTATTTTATCGTGGCTTTGTATGGTGTGAAGTTGGGTTTTGAACCCGACACACAGCAAAGCAAATGGCTATGATGTGTGTCGGATTCAAACCCGACTCACATCATTTCAACACTTTACACTTTGCATATTCCTTGGTGTGTGGCGGGGATGTAACCCTGCCATACACTAGAGCCTTGCTCAATCGTGCATAGCGGGGTTACAATCCCACCATCACCATTGCCTTTCTTCACTGCGGTGTTCGTCGAGTTTATAACCCCACCCGACACCACCTTGCATATTAACTGTTCTTTTCGCTAAGTGCATTTCTTTAGGTGTGGATCGGGGATTGGTCCCTTAAGGTGTAAATCAAGGTTACAACCCTAATCCACACCTTATATAATTTTGTTCTTTGAGTAGTGCAAATCGGACATACAAGTCCGATATACACTTAGTCAATGTTTTGGTTTTTAATAAGATGTAGTGTATATCGGGTATGCACCTTCTTATGGAAATTTTTCCTAAGTGCACGTAGGGGTTATAACCCCGATATGCACCTCTTGATATTTTGTGGTATTCCCTTGGTGTATATTGGGGATATAAACCTGATACATAGTTTGTTTGTTTTTTGTCTCTCTTAAGTGCAAATCAAACTTACAAGTCCGATATGCACTTGTTGTTGATTTCACTTCTATTAGTGCAAATCGAACTTGTAAGTCCGATTTGCACCTAATACACACCCATAAATTGGTAATTTTAAACCAATTTGTGATTGATCGATGGCTTTTATTCTATCAAATGAGATTCCTATGGAGGCTAATCATCTCAATATGGTGATAAACTTTTCATGTTGCAATATACTAATTGCAAATGACAAAGCCCTCACCATCTTTTAGAGGAAAAACTTTTGAAGATCCTAATCAATTTCTTTTAGAATTTAAAGTGTTTTGTCAGAACTATAACTACACATCTAATAACTATAAGTTGAAGTTATTTCTTTCTACCTTAAAAGAATCAGCATTAAGATGGTTTATGGGTTTACGATTTGGTCTTATCTCAACATGGCAGGAGATGGAAACTGTATTGTTGGATAAATACCAAGATTATTGTCGAGTATGAGATAGGAAGGATGAATTATTTTGAATTAAGCAACTGGAAGATGAGATTTTGGAGTATAATGTTGATAGATTCATGTTTGTATACAAAAGATGTGTTGAGGGAATCAATGATGATATCAGTCAAACAATTTTCTTATGAGGAATTGATGATGAGCCTAGAGAAGCTTTCAAATTAATGGGAAAAGGATATCAATAAAATTCCTTTGGAATAAATTATTGGTATATGTAGAAATTACTCCAAGACCAGAATTGGGACTAGAGATTTTAGAAAAAACAAAGCTTTAGGGCCTGATGTATCACAAGTAATGGAGGAATTAGAAAACCTAAAAACTGATATACTCCTTCATCTTAATACTCAAGTAGACAAGAAAAACACTGAGCCCTTAGCCATTTACTGTTCCAAATGTAGGGAAAAACATCTTCTAAGGGAATGCCCATTAAATCAAGTAGATCTTTCTGAAATTTGTGAAAAGAATCATGCAAATAGCTCTTGCAATCTTTTACCAGAAATTAAAAATCATTTGAAGAAACCTCCTATGGTAGAAGAAGAGCTTAATTATGTTTGACAAAGATCTCAAAATTCAAGGTTAAATGCCTATTCAGGACTATTTGGTCCAAGGAATAATTGGAACTCAAACCATATGCAAAATGATAATCAATGGAACCCTTCATATCAAATGAAACCACCCCCTACACCATGGGGACCTCTGGAGTGGGTTAGTCCACAATGGAATCAGCCACAATGGCAGCAAAACCAACCATAGTGGCAGCCTAATCTGCAATCATGGCAACAAAATCAATCTCAATTTCAACCATGGAAAAATCAAGGTCCAAAATGACTTTGGGGACAACCTCCCCCTCTTATCACAAGACCAAATCTTGCTAATAAATAGGTGAATCAACCTCAAATTATAGCTCAACCTGTTTCGAATCCCAAGAACAATCATCCTCAGCAATCATTCAATATTGATTCTAATCCTCCTACTCTAAATGTAATTAAAGTTAATGATATTCAACTAAGAAATTGTAACATTCCTTAAAAGCCCGATGCTTTGGACAAGTATGAGGAGACAAGTGAAGAATCTCAGGAGAAAAATGGGAATACTGATAAAAAGGAAGTGACTAATGAAGCCCCATATCCAGAGAATTTGAAGACATCATGGATAGTTCCTAATTCCTCCCGATCTGATCATATTAGTATGGCAGATTCTCTTCTTCGTGAATTGAAAAAAATCAACATAGAGATCCCTTTGTTACAAGCCATCAAGAACATTCTAGAAATTAACCAACTTGTTAAGTCACTTTGTGTAAGAACACCTAGAAGAAAACACAAGTTCCCTTCCATAATCCAAGTAGGGACCAAACTGACAGATGTATTGTTAGGAAGATTGCTTCCTCGGAAATATAGTGACCCTGGGAGTCCTGTGATTGCTTTGAGCATAGGAGGAGTTGAGATACCTAATGTGTTGCTTGATTTAGGAGCAGCCATAAATGTTATCACTACTGATATAGCAAAAATGTTGGGAACCATAGGAATTCAACCCACAACAACTATAATTCAATTAGTAGATCAATCTACTACTAAACTTGAAGGTATCCTATAAAATGTCAAAGTTACTATTGATACTTGGGACTATCCAATTGACTTTTTCGTACTCAAGGCTAGGAAGAGAGAATCAAGATACCTGATCATATTATGAAGACCTTGGCTAGCAACTGCAACATCTTTGATAGACTGTAGATTTGGGACTATGACTATTTATAATGGTCGGAAGTAGAAGGAATTGACCTTTTATCCTCCAACAAAGATAACATTTCATTATGACAATCAATTTTTGGTTGACGAGGGGATGAATTTAGAAGGGGATGGAGTGGTTGCGTTAACTATGGTTACTTTATTTGAACATGTTAAAGAGTATGAAGAGTATGTGGAACAAGGATAAGAGATTGATGTTATTAATGCACTTAACCAGTAAAGTAGCGAATGCTCTTCTTAAGATAATGTTGAGAAAGAAAGACATGGGGAAATTCACCATTAAGATAAATTGCATCCTTGTCCTCTTAATACACTTATTGGGAATCCATCTAAAGGAAAGATATATACAAAGAAAATTTCAATTTCATCTCATAAACCTCTCTTTATTAATTCATCTTTGCTTCCAACACAAGAGCATGAATTAAAAATTACTTTAGAGAAACATACTGAAGCATTTTCTTGGGAGTATAAGGATGTGAGAGGAATACACCCTTCTTTTTGTACACATCATATCTATACCGAAGATGTTAAACCTATAAGACAAGGACAAAGGAGAGTCAATCCAACCTTAAGGGGCTGTGTTAAACTGGAAATAGAAAAATTATTGCAAGTAGGGTTCATCTATCCAATTTCAAATAGCTAGTGGGTTTCCCCATTGGTTATTGTACCCAAAAAAACTGGTAAGTGGCATGTTTGTGTAGATTATAGAGAATTGAATAAAGCCACTAAGAAGGATTATTTCCCTCTACCATTCAAGGATCAAGTGTTGGATAACCTAGTTGGCAGTAATTATTTCTCTTTCTTAGATGGTTTTAGTGGATACAATCATATACAAGTGGTTCCTAAGGATCAAGACAAGAGAACATTCACATATCCTTGGGGGATTTATGCATACAGAGTCTTACCATTTGGACTTTGTAATGTGCCATCCACTTTTCAAAGAGTTTTGTGCATTATCTTTGCAGATTTAAATACTTCATGTGTTGAGGTGTTCATGGATGATTTTACAGTGCATGTAAAGACATTTTATGAAGCACTGGTAAGTTTGGATAAGGTATTGCAAAGATGCAAGGATCATATATTATCATTAAATCATGAAAAATATGATCTTATGATGACAAAGGGAATTGTTCTAGGACATCATAATTCTAAAGAGGGCATTAAAGTTTATCCAAATAAGGTGGAATTCGTTCACCAAATTGAAGTTCCAAAAACTCACACTAATGTTCGAAGTTTTCTTAGACAAGCAGGCTATTACAGAAGATTTATTGAAGGATTAAGTAAAATTGCAGAACCATTGTTTACATTGCTAAAAAGGATTCAGAATTTTTATGGACAACTGATTGTCAGAAATCATTTGAAGCTATCAAGTATACCTTGACTACCTCACCTATAATCAAGGGACGTATTTGGGAAGAACCATTTCATATACATACAGATGCATCCAAGTTGGCTATTAGAGTGGTCTTAGGACAAAAAGATGAGAATGAAGCAATGCATACTATCCATTATGTCAGTAAAAACTTGAGTCCAATACAGAGGAATTATACAACAACTAGGAAAGAATTTTTTGTTGTTTTATATGTAAGCAATAAGTTTAGACGTTATATTACTGGTTACAAAGTGTTTATCCATATTGACCAGGTAATCATTCAATATTTGATGACCAAAGCTATTGTAGGTGGTCGCATAATAAGATGGTTGTTACTTTTGCAGGAATTTGATATTACCATAGTGGATAAACCAGGTAAAGTTAATGTTGTTGCTGATTTTCTCTCAAGAATGGTTTCGCAGGGGAATAATGAACTAGTGAATGATGCATTTCTAGATGAACACTTGTTTGCTATTTTAGTGCAATCACCTTGGTTTGTTGATATTGCAAATTATCTTGTAACAGGGAAGTGCCCAAATCATTTTAGTCCTAAGAAGAAGAAAATATTAATTCGTGAAAGTTCTAGATTTCAATGGATAGATGGTCTTTTATTCAAAATATGTCCTAATCATGTTTTTCCCAGGTGTGTAAAAGAAATTGATGTTTATGACATTATACATGCATGTCATAATGAGCTAGAAGGAGGACATTATTCAGTAATCGAAACAATTCAGAAGATCCTAGGTGTAGGCTACTTTTGGCCTTCCATGACTAAAGATGTTACAAAATGGGCCGAACTGAAAGCATTACCAACAACAAGAGAAGAGAAAGTAGTTGATTTTATATACAAACACATTCTTCAAAGATTTGGTGCACCTAGAGATATAGTTTCTGATCAAGAACTATAGTTCATGTCCACCATGATACAAGCCTTTATGCATAAGTACAAAATGGCACACAAGAAGTCTTCACCATACCACCCACAAGCAAATGGACAAGTGGAGGCTACCAATCTTGAATTGGAGAACATAGTTACAAAAACTGTTTCTTTTAAGGAAATTAGATTGGTTAGATAGATTAGATAAAGCAATATGGGCTTACAATACAACTTGGAAAACTACAACAAGATTCTCTCCATATGAATTATTATATGAAAAGACCCATGTTATGCCAATTGAGTTTGAATTGTAGACATTGAGAAAAACTCTAGAATTTGGAATTAGTTTGTCTGAAGTAGAAAAGACAAGGATTCTATAATTGAACAGACTAGATGAAATGAGGATGGAAGCTTTACAACATAAAGAGATGATTCAAAATTAGAGGAAGATATGGCATGGCAAGCATATTGTTTCCAGACAATTTAAGAAAGGAGATTGGACACTATTGTTTGATTCTCCATTTCAAGAGTTTAAGGGAAATTTTCATACAAGATGGTTGGGACCATATGAGATAGATCAAGTTTTTGGCAATGGTGCAGTTCAGCTAGTGCCTATTAATGGAAAAAGAAGGACTATGTTGGCTAATGGTCATCATCTCAAATTATATCATAAACCAACATCTAAAGAAGAATTTCTCTAAGAGTTGCAGTCGAAAATTTAACATTTCATCATGGAAGACATCACTTCTTTGGTAAAATTTGATTCTGAATGATTCCAACAAGAAGACATAATAAAGAAGGTAAATTGAAAACCAACAATGGCAGTTTACCTTCCAAAAAAAAATGGGGATGATTGAAAACCAAAAATGACAGTCTACCTTAGGGGTTGATTGAAATCCAGAAATGGCAATTGATACCTAAGGGAAAAGTTCAAAACCAGAAATGGCAGATTTTCCCAGATCAACTAGAGTTTGCTCCTGATGACTCTTGATGGCTCTCAATTATTTAGAAATAAGGCTCGTGTCAGATTCATGTTCCTGTAGCTCCTGATTGTTCATGAAGCATAAATCTTATTTACAAGAAGAATTGTCTCATTATTTACTGCTTATTTAGTCCATGTAGATAGAGCTCTGATTAATTCCTGATCAACTTGTCGGTTTTTTTATCGATGAAGTTGATACTTATGCTCTGGATGGCTCCTAATCGATATGTCGCTTTGTCTTTTTGGCAAAATGGTCAGTCATACATGATAGTTCCTGATTGACACACATTAATCAATTCTCTATAGAAGATCATGATGAATATGCATTAAATAAGTAAAAAGGTATACATTCGTTACAAATATTATTTTCTAATTTTGTATATATAAGGTAGAAGTGATAAATTTTGCTTGTGTAAATATCTCCGCTAGACTATTTCTAACAATAATATTATAAGTTGTAAGTATTAAGGTGGAGAAATAAGGGATAAATTTGGCTGAAGTAATCTATTATTTCAAATTTTAAAAAGTAATGATCAAGTTTTAAAAAGAAATGATGAAAATTTAAAAGTAATGATTACAGTAATAAAGTACACATGTTAAGGTCACCGCCAACTCAGCAAATCCAAAACAAAGTACAGAGTGATGGCGGGAAGATCATGCAGAATGAGTATGAAATTAATAAACCAATGTGTGTACAATTAATTGAAATCTGAGATAAAAAAAATTCTCAAATTGGAAATTAAGTCATTACTTGTTTTGAAAACTAAGCTCAAAGTTGCAGAGTTGAAGATAGAGTTTTCTAAATTAAGGTGAAAATGGGAAACAAGAGAATAACAGTGCCAAAAAATTTTAGTCTAGACCCAATAAACAAACAGATTGCTAGAACAGGCGGGTTAGCTAAAATTCATTAAAATGTATGAAGGATTTGAACTTGAAATAATCAAAGAGTTTGTGAAAAAAATTCATGTATACGTTACCCGAGTGGGTGGAGAAGTGATAGAAGTAACACCCTAGGTCACTAGTGAAATATCAGGTATTCCCGCTGAAGGGGAATTGGTAAACAAGGGCCACATTAATTTTGATCAGGTAATTAATGCATTTCATGAAGGAAATGAGAGACTGTATCAGTTTCAGATACACAAGGGTAGCATGAAAGGTGTGAACAGAAGCAGTTTAGACGAGCCATGCAAAACTACAGTACTCTAGCTCATGAAGTTCTTCACTTGCGAGGGACAATATGACACTATGTTGGGCCCAAGCATGCAACTTCTGGTTTACTTGAGGCATGCAGACACTAGGCCGAAGGCTAGGGTAAACCTCCCAGCTTTTTTATTTTCACAAATTGCTTCAATGATATCTAGGGTAAAGGAAAAAGGTAGTCAAATTAAGTATCATAGTTTGATTCACCTCATTGTTAAGCATCACTTTTTAAAGAAAGAATCTGGAAATGAAAAATGGCTAGAGTTTTTGTCTTTAGCTATCAAGAAAAACACGAAGAGGGGACCCATAACAAAAAGGGTAAAAATGGAAAAAGGGGAACCCCCACAAAAGACAAAATTATTACTCGTAGCTCTATTAGAAGGGTAAAGTTGAAGAAAAAGTGGATGAAAAAACCAATTCTCCTACGGTCACCCATTTATCTCCTGATGCCTCTGTGTCAAACCTTAGTTGAAGAAAAAGTGGATGAAAAAGCCGATTCTCCTACAATCGCCCATTTAGCTCCTAATGCCTCTATGTCAAACCCTAGTGAACCCATTCAACAAACCCCTGTGCAAACCCCTCATGCCTCTCCATTTGTTGAAATTCAACCTCCTTTATCAATTATGCCATATGTTTCAACTCAACCTAGTCAGCTAGATGTTGATAATGTGCCACCAAAAGAACCAAAATTGGAAAAAAAACCCAAAAAAAAATTCACCTAAGATTATTACCATTGATGATGAATCCTCAAATGATTCTGGGATGCAATAATTATCTAAGTCCTCCACATCTTCAGGAGTTGATATTGAAATTCTGGAATCTTCTAAAGGAATTAAGATTACTCAAAGCCAGTCATCTCCTTCCCATAACTTGGAAACCCCATTACCTTCATCCCCTCCACAATTTTCCAGAAGAGAAGGTAAAGAAATTTTGGTTGAGGAAGAAATTCCTCAGACAATAGACAAGGGAAGAAGAGAAGAGGATGAAGAATTATTGAAGGTAATGATATTGTCCAAAGTAGAAATAGAACTTTTTGAAACTAACAAGAAAATAAGGTTTCTAGAAGAAAATATTAGGCAAAAAGAAGAAGAAATAAAGAAGGCTGCCTTGGAAACTAAGCAAATACAAAAACAATCTAATATGAAAGAAGAAAATTGGAGAAAATGGATGGAAGAAACAAAAGATGCATTGCATCAAGCCACTGCTCAGGCATTACAAAATGAAGAAGAAATAAGGAGGTTGAGAGAAGAGTTGGCAAGGAAAGAACCAAAATTCAGAAGTCAGAGAGCACCAACTCATGTTCAAGGCACTTTAATTTCCTTTTCTATTCTCCGGGAACTTTCCTTGGTTGTTGAAAAATGTAAACAAGAAAATGCAGAGTTGTCAAAACAACTAGAAGAAGTGAAAGAATAGAGGGATAAAGCCATTCAACGAGTAGAGAAAGTGGCATATCTATCATCAACTCTGTTGGCAATGAGAAAACCCTCTGGGGTATATGCTTTGTTTCTTAGAGAGAGATTTATTTAGTGGAATATTAACCAACTGGTACTAGGGAGGAAAATAGAATATGATGACGATAATGACTTCCTTGAGGACTTTTGTAGGAGTCATCTTGTTTACTTGAACCAAATGTGCAAATATTTATTTGCATGGTTTAATCCTAGGCCATTATTACCAATCCTTTCTGAACATTTTTTTTGATGAAATTCAAACCAATGTATTCGTCTCTTTGTTGCAGAATCAAGTAGAGTGTGAAGATAGGCTGAACCAATACAGAGAATAACAAAATAGGTTGGGACTTCCCATAAGAGATGAAACTCCCAATTCATCAACATACAGATCCAAGTTCATCTCCATTTCCTATCTTAAGAAGGTACAACCAACCTATCAAAGGAACCTCACTATAAGTATCAAAACATTTAGAGATGTGCACAATCAATTGCCTTATAAAGTCCTTCAAGCATCCAAAGTAAGGTATAATACTATAAAAGTATAGCTTTATAGGAGAGAACCCATTTCTCCTACTAATATTACTTGGAGCTTAAATAGAGCAAGGTTAGTCATCCAGATTAGATCAAGAAAAACATTGGGTTGGGATGAGCTTTAGGCCTCCATTGATAATCATGTCAGCACCTCAGTTAAATGCACCCATTAACTTTGCAGGGACAACATTGAGAGAATGGACTGATGCAGTTGAATAGTGGAATGGATATGTTCCTCCTAGAAAATACCATGGATATAATTTCAATCGTCTATACCTGGTCCTTAGGATTGAGAGATAGAACAAAGATATTCTAGATCAAACATGAGGACATGGTTCATAGCAAAAGTGGGAGGAAATGATGAGCATTAATGATGTTACTTTTAATTATACTGTCTACTTAAAAATTTTAATATTTTGTGAACTATTATGCCTAGCGACAAATATAATGCATGCAAATTTACTCTTTTCTACTATTATATTTTGCTAATTATGAAGTATATTAGAAGTAACAACTTGTGATTAAATGTTACACTTTTTTCTTATTAATATGAATGAATGGCCGAATGTTCAGAATGATTGCCTTTGTGTTCTGCGAATTCTTTTCCAGTTTAGTTTTTAGTTGTTACTCTGTTTTAAGCAAGGCCCGCTCGACCGAAGACAGGTGATCTTTGTTTAAATTTGATTTTTGTTCTATGCATGATCATTGCATTCTATTTTGTTCAATTGTGATGAGTTTGACTAGATGAAATTGACTGCAAAATAAATCATAGTTATTCATTTTCACGCTGAAGTACCTTAGTGAAAGGATGTAGTGTTAAAAATATTAGTTTTGTAGTTTTGCTTAATTTCATTCGGTCATGTATTTTGCTTTCATAGTTACTGATGGAGATGATGGAATTTGGAATTAAGATTGGAACAAAGATTTGATCAGATTGAATCATGGAATTTAGTTGTTTCAAATGTTTGATAGAATATGTTTTGAATTTTGCAAGTGTAAAATAGATTATGTTTCTTGCAAAGCATAAAATAGACTCTGTTTCATGCAAACGTAAAATGGATTTACTTTTCAACATATAACTTAGAATATGAATTCATAGGAAATTAAAGTTTGTTTTAGTTTTAAAGTAGATAATTCCATGAATGAGTCTTGATCGTGTCCTATTTAACTCTTGATACAAGAGCCAAAATCTTCCTTAGGTTAGTTCCAACTTCTTTAACATAGACTTGTAGAACATCTTTAGACTTTGAATTTAGCCATAGAAAAGAGATCTTGAAAGCTCCTGACGGAGCATGACCAAACCTAAGTCATTGTTTTACGATGCAAAAAACCCCCAACTTTAACCAAACCCTTATTGCAGATAGCTTTAAGACTCACCCGATTTGATATTTAAAAAAAATAAAAAATGGCATAAGTTATAACATCAACGACCTTGCCCACCACTTCAAACTTCTAACACTTACTACAAGTGGATGTATCAGTACATTCACATCATTAGGGGAAACAAGAAGTAAATTTATTGGGGCAAGCAGATTGTGGAAGCTTTGTGTGAGCAATTAACCAAGGTGCCCACCACCTTAAAATTTTATATGACTTCATATCTTGTCTATGGAGCCGCCTAAATGAGGCATTTTTCAGGTTTATCTACCACAGGTGATAGGAGCTAGGTTCCTATTTTTAAGTAATTCACCCAGTTAACTCTCAAGGAGATTTTACATCATTTTAGGAGAGTCAGTAATGCTTTTTTCTCCCACTATATGTGCTTGTTTGATAAAAATCTTCAAAACAAGAGGGTGTCAAATGAGGCCTAAAAAGTAGTAAGTGAATATGGTTGTATTTTCTTACAATTTCCTACATTTACATATATCGGGATTGGATGCTTTGATGGAGAACCCTTTATGCTTCCAAGGTATTTGTTAGATAAAATCATCCTTATGGAGATGGCTCACCAAATTATTTCAATCCATGAGCATCAATCTGGAGCTCATAAGACATGTATCAAGTTCTCCATTACCATAGGGAGATACTCCATCAACTCTATCTACAAGGCTCGTGCCATGGAGGAAGAAATGAGGAGAGTGACCAAGAAATTCTTCAAGGCGATGAAATATTTTGATTATAGGGGCATGAAGAATAAGATAAAGAAGAACTACACTCATGTTAACCTGGATTGAAGATGTATGGATTGATTGTAGAATTGAAGAGGACATTGAAAGACTTGACTACTATCACTTGATGGTTGAGCAAACTGAGAATTTTGATCTTGTTGATGTTCCTGAGAATCTTGAGGAGGATGGAGACATCCTAGATCCTATGTATGAGAAGAACAAAGTTGTCAGATCACCTTTGCCTCTTATCCAGTGGTCTCAAAAGGAGAATACTTCAATCAAAGCTAGATTCCAAAAAATCCTTGATAGTACAAGTGTTTGGTTGAATCTGCATGGTGTTCAATTGAAGCCTTTCCAGATTGAATCGTTTGAAGATGATATTATAGGTCCTAAGGGAAATACTTTTGAATTGAGGACAAAAAATAGATAGGATCATATGGCTTTTAAAGGTCCAAAGTTCAAGTTCATAGTTGTAAAAGGTAAGAATCAAGGCGAGTCTTCTGATCAAGGGACACAAACTCATGACGAGGTTAATGAATAGGATGAAGACAATGATGAAAAAGAAGAAGAAGATGAACTTGAAAATGAATAAGAATAAGAAATCCCAAGTACTTCCCAGTCTCAAGAGGTGCAAGAAGGTATTCCTCCTATATCGTGTGATGTTATAGGTACCACTTCAGTTCCAATTTCTAACACTGGCCCTATAGGTACCACTTCAGTTCCCTTGATACACCTCGCGACAATCTTGATATTGTATTCCTCCCCAATTTGTCTGAGGTTACTTCTTCCATGTTGGAAGATTTTGATAAATTTATGTTAGAAGCACAAGTTCCTCCTAGGGTTTTTATTGCTCCAAATACACCTACCATTGTCACCTCTACCCCATCAATTGTTACTACTATTATTCAAACTCAGGAGTTGGCAACACAAGTGTTGACTGCGAGAGTGGAGGATGATACATTTCTA
Organism: Cryptomeria japonica; assembly: GCF_030272615.1. NCBI lineage: Eukaryota > Viridiplantae > Streptophyta > Pinopsida > Cupressales > Cupressaceae > Cryptomeria > Cryptomeria japonica. Next base: position 193,551,227 of record NC_081413.1, on the reverse strand, counting down.
TCACCATTGTAATATATAACACTCCTAAGATAAAGAAGCAAGCCACCTCTTCAGATGACTTTGATTTCAATCAATTGGTGCCTGTTAAGCCCAAGGGTACAAAGAAGGCAAAAACATTATCCAATGTGAAGGCAAACAAATCAAAGCACAAATATGTGGAAATGGCAATTCCTCCTTCAGAAACTTATTTGAATAAAGTGCAACCCTCTGATTATGTTATCAAAAAGATTGATTTAGGTAAGAAAACACGTCAAGGTATAGTGGAAGATGCTCAAACATCTTTTTAGCATCTTGTGGCAATGTTTAATGAAGAGAAGGATAAGAAAGACAAATTAAAGAAACAGGTAGATCAACTAACAAAATTTTTGATCAAAATAACCAAATTGTCAAAGGTAGTTGAGCTTGTCACCTCTTCAGTGGATGAACAAATCATTAGACAAGTTGAGCAAATAAATTCTCATGGAAGATCAGTTTGGTGAGTGGATGGATAGGCTTTTGAGTCAAGGGACTCATTTGATAGGTTTTTTTGTTACTTTGGTAAATAATTTAAAAGGTGTTAGGTCTAAAGTTGACAAAACTTTAGATCTTTTCTCACAAGAATTGGACACATATGAAAAGGACTTCGACTCTTGGTTGAAGTTAGAGGATTTCCAATTGGATGTTCTAGTTGATAATGGAGTGCTCCCTTCAAAGGATATATATATTGAACATAGAGAAATACTGGAACATCAAATGAACTTAGTTTGAGGCACGCTTCAAACAGGAAGAAGATGCTTATACTATTTTGGCTCAATTAACTTCCATGAAGAAGGAACCACATGAACCTATGAGATATTTCATGGCTAAGTTCAACAAAATGAAAAAATAGAATTCTTAACGATTCTCAACCAACTGTTGATAATAACAAATGTTTCTTCTTGAATGCTCAACTATCAAAAGTTAGCTTCTTGTTAAGAACAACACCTCCTGATAATTTGGCAGTTGGGCAAGCTCAAGCGGTGGAAATCAAAGATCACTTGATTCTTGTTGGAAAGAGCAAGAAAGATCCTAACAAGGCTAAAGTAAGTTTGTCTGTTCTAGAAACTTATAGTTCTCCTTCTTCTAATACCACTAATCCTATGTTACAAAGGCTTGAAAATGAAGTGCTTGCCTTGAAGAAACAAATTTCATAGACATCTTACCCTGCTCCATATAAAGAAATTCCACAGAGAACTTATCCAAATAATACCAATAATTATGTTGCGAAGAACCAAGCTAAATTACCTCCTCCTTCAGAGAGGTTGGCTCTTGAAGCTTTGCCTTTTAACTCAACAGTGGGATTCTTTGAAGCAGAGCAAGGTGATTTTCAATCTTCTAAGGAAGATGTTGCAACTCTTTTCCAAGAGCATGGTGAAGAAGTTTTTGGTGACTCTACAATTACTTACATGCATTTTGAAGAATCTCCAGAGGTGGTTGATGCTAGTATAAATGTAGTTCTCACTCATTCTCATAATAAACCTGATTATTCCAAAAATGATGAGGAAAAGAAGAAGGATACTCCTCATTTGTCGGTTAAAATTGCAAAGAGGGGAACTCCTCTTCCTATTTTGCCAAAAAGTACTCTGAGTGATAACCAAGTAAGTACTCCTACTCAGCCTCCCGTTGTTTCAAATGTATGAAAGACCAACGTCAATAATCCCAAATCCCATGATATATATTTATCTACTTTGTCAAGTGCATATCGACCCTATGATATAATTGACCATGCAAAAAAGACTAAGATCCAGATGTCAAAGTTTAAATATCTACAATCTAATCCTGATCAGTTTTATAGGTTGGTCAAATTTGTAAAGGATAGAGATTCTTAGCCTATTGTGAATTCTTCCCAAAATAATATTGTGCTATATGAGCCTAGGAATAGTCCCAATAACCTTGTCACCATTCCTTCATCAGTGACCAAAAAAATAGATCCTTTCTATACTTCTTTGTTAATAAATGGTTTCAAGTTATGTACTTTTGTTATTGATTCTGGAGCCTCAGATAATGTTATGCCTCTCAAGGTAGCTAATGCACTTGGTTTGACATTGACCAAAACTTTCGGTCTATTATTCCATGGAGAACAAGCAAGTTCCTCTTGTGGGGCAAATTAAGGATGCACAATTTGCATTCGTGTCCTTACCTGAAAAAAATCAAAATGATTGTTCTAGTTGCTGACATTCCTGCTTCATATGGTATGTTGTTAGGATGCAAATTTTGTAAAGATGTAGGTAGTGAGCTACATATGGACATGACTCAAGCTAAAATTCCAGTTAAGGGACTCATGCAAAATCTCATTCCTAAAAGAGAAACCAAGTACACATAGTGGAGAAATCGGATGATCCTCATGCTCAAATTTTGTTCAAGTCTGCAAGTACGGGAAACTACTATCTACACATAGATGAAGTTTCTAAATTTGTTGAGGATTGGGTAGAAGTTTCAAAATCCGAGGCATCTGAATTATCCTGTAATGATGACAGTGAAGGGTCTAGTTATTCATGCATATTAGATTCTGATAGGTTTGTTGATGCATGTGAAGATCAAGAATAAGTTATGGGTTCTTCTTCTAAGTCCTTTGTCATCATTGAAAAAGGTAAGTTCTCTTAAAGGTGAAATCCCTTTTCTGTGTGATGAAGATATATCCATGAGTCCTATTGATGATACTTCCAATGATGTCTAGACCTTGGAATTTGATGGTAGTTGCACCTCAGTTGGTTACGATGTAGGTGCAGTTCTTATTTCTCCTCAAGGAGAAGTTTTCCCTTATTCTTTCAAGTTGCAGTTTACTATACTAATAACACGGTTGAGTATGAGTTGTTTTTGTTGGGTATGGAAGTTGCACACAAGAGGGGAATTAAAAATCTTCATGCAGAAGGTGATGTCGAGCTAGTAGTGTGTCAGGTGAGAAATATTTATCAAACAAGATATGATAAGCTTAAGAACTATCATAACCTTGTATGGGATAATATTGAAGGATTTGATGCTTTCAATATTTTTGTGGTTCCAAGGGATTTCAATGATAGGGCAGATTCCCTAGTTGCCTCTACCACTCTTTTGATTCCACGTAAGGATTTAAACCAAGAAAGGTACACTATTGTAATTGGTTTCAAGGCCATGTGTTCCAAACAATTGGGATCTTTAATGATGACAAGCACATCATTAATTTCCATGAAGTCAAAGATGATTTCAACAATCTTTACTTTGAGGGTAGTAACTGCTCTTCTTCAGACTCGACTTCTGATAAGTAATCTGAACAAGAAGAAGAAATCCTACAGTTGAAAGGTAATAAAATTGCTAGAGGACTCATCTCACTTGAGAGGTTGTTTGATAAACTTGATATATATATCAAGCATCAACAAGTGTCATTAGATGATGCCATGGGATATGAGAAATACAATATTGAATCAGAGAGTGATCCAAAAAAAATTAATATTGGTAAAATTTGTACTACAGTTGAAAGAGAGCAATTCATTCAATTGTTATGTCAATACTTTGATGTGCTGGCATATTCATATGATGATTTGAAATCTATCAAACCCAAGGAATTACAACATGATATTCCAATCAAAGCTGGTGTAGCCCCTTTCAGGCAAAAGAAATGACAATAAAACCCAAAGATTTTAGGTACCATTCTTTATGAGATACAAAAGATGTTGAATGTACAAATAATATTTCCAATTCATCATTCAACTTGGATTGTTAATATTGTACCAATAAGAAAGAAGAATGGGGAAATTTGCATTTGTGCGGATTTCCACAATCTTAATCAGTCTTCCTTAAAGGATAATTATCCTTCACTGGTGATGGATCAAGTCTTGCAGACAATCACTGGTTCACAAATTTTCTCCATGCTTGATGGGTTCTAAGGCTACAACCAGATTGAGGTCAATGAGGACGACCAACATGAGACTGCCTTCACAACTCCTTGGGGTACCTTTTCTTATCGAAAGATGCCTTTTGGTTTGATTAATGCAGGTGCAACCTTTCAGAGGGCTATGGACATGGCTTTTTGAGGTATCATTGGAAGATACCTTGTTGTGTATCTTGATGACTTAACAATTTTTTCAAAAGATCACAACAATCATCCTTTCCATTTAGAAGATGTTTAAATAAGATACCGAGAACATGGAATCTCTTTGAATCCCAAGAAGTCAGTTTTAGACATTACTGAAGGGAAGCTTCTTGTTCATATTGCATACAAAGAAGGTATTAAGATTGATCCTGAAAGGGTTAAATCTATCTAGAGTTTGGCCCTACCAACCAGTAAGACATTGGTTCACTCATTCTTTGGGAAGGTAAATTTTCTCTGAAGATTCATTCTAGACTATGCTGACAATAATCGTCATATAGTTGATATGATTAAAAGGTAAAGTTGTTTTCCACTGAAATGTTGAAGGGAAAGTTTCCTTTAATGAAATCAAAGAGGCCATTGCTCATGCTCCAGTTTTAGTTAGTCCTAACTACACTCAAGATTTCATTATTTACAGTTATGCTTGGGAGCATACGGTGTCTGATATCCTAATACAAAAAAATCAAGAGGGGATAGAATCTCCAATTTATTTCATGAGTTTTCCTTTGAAATATCATGAGATGAAGTAATCCAAGATGGAAAAACATTCTTATGTTGTGGTCAACGCAGTTAAGTTTTTCAGATTTTACATCTTGAATTCTCATACACTTGTTTTGTTTCCTAATACTGCAATTAAGTCAATTCTTACTCAACAAGAATTTGGTACCAAGAGAGGCAATTGGATTGCCCAAATTCAAGAGTATGATCTTGAGATCAAACCTATGAAGCTTGTTCATGGAAAAGGTTTTTGTCAGCTAATAGCCAAAAGTGATTCATCCCATACAGGTAAGGAATTTGTTGAAATTCCATAATGTTTATCTATTGTGTTGTTTGTCGACACTACAGAGGAGTGGTACTCAAATATCGCTCATTTTATTACATATGGTGAATGCCCTTCATATTTGAGTTACAAAAATAAACAAAAACATCAAGCTCAAGGCTGCAAACTTTCTCATTTGGGATAATTGTTTGCATAAAAATAACATTGATGGTATCTTCTTAAGGTGTGTTGATAAAGCACAACAAATGAAGTTATTGGAGTCTTTCCATAACTTGGCATGTGGTGGACACTTCTCTGCACCTATGATAGCTCATACAATTTTGAGGGCTAGGTACTATTGGCCTACACTTTTTAAGGATGCGTACAAATGGGTACGCAAATGTGATATTTGCCAACAGTTTGTTGGAAAATAAAAGATAGTTGCTCTCCCTCTCAAGCTAGTTGTAATTTTCAAACAATGGGGTATTTATTTCATTGGCATTATTAACCCATCTTCCAATGCAGTACATACTTCAAGATGAGACGTACTTCTAAGAATTCTCTAAAACCTCTCTAGAGAGAGAAAATATACGCTCCAACTTGTCTCTCTCTAGTTTTGTGCGGGATGAGGAGCTGGTTGGGGTGGTTGATTTCTACGTTCAATGAGTTATCTTCGAGCATCATTTTCAATGCATTGAGATTTTTTGTTGTTCTTGTTAAAGAATAGAACACATGCGTAACCAATCAACATAACCCCTCTTACTATTCCACACAAGGGTGTATAACTCAGATGTAATGTCCTCTTGCTCATCATTGAAGCTTAAATCTAATTGTGTGAAAGGAATAAGATCATCTCTTGGAAATGCCATGTTATAACATGCTGCAATAGTGTGTTAATGATTCAAAATGTTTTGTTCAAGGCCCTCCTTCTAGCGCCAATTTCTATTGATGGGAATTTTGACACACCTAACATGCAAGCTCTGTGAGACAAAGCTTATCCTGTAAGAGGGTAATGAATTTAGAATCCCCTCACCTCCCAAGGTCTCTTTTGTTGGGTCACAACAGTGCGCAAAAACTTAGTGTTCACATAGTCTGTTGCAATCAATGGGCCTGTTGGTTCTGTAACATAAAATGTATGAATCTTTACTTTTTGTTTTTTCACTTAAAAAGTAAATATCAAAAGATAAGTCAGGGTAGCAAGAAATAAGTAATATTAACATAAACAACTAAATAGCCTACGAAATTGGTACATCACATAATATAATATTATCAATAACACTTAAAAAAACAATCGAATATCATTTCCAGTGAACATCTAAAGTCGTCACCCTACATATAAACGGAACAAGATGTCAAAATATCATAATATTTCACTACCACTTAATCCTCATACACCATTCACATGCACAATATGATTCATAAGATGATAAAGCCTAAAGAATCCAACTACTGATTAAATGAGAGAAGATACCAAATTATGAGAGGCACCCATTACGAAGACACGTTATGTAGATCATGCAATCCATAAGTTGCTTGCATTAATTTGGGAGAATAAATACCAACAATGGTTGGTGCTAAAAATGTTTCAACTATGATAAATGACTTCTAAAATAAAAGTGCATAAAGAGATAAATTTACTAGTTTATTGGCCTTGAATCATCAATTCGCGAACCCTCAAAGTGGCCTGATTCATTATATTTATAGTGTCTTAATCCCTAAAATCCTACAGTAACTACAACATGTGACTTAGTTATGAAATGGTGGAGGTTTCAGTTGACATGCAAGTCACTACTTTTGGAACCTCGATTAACTTATACAAAACATAGGAGAGCAGTAAGTCTTCCTTGAGTGTGATGGTGTCTACACTTCCCACATATGTTGAGCTTGTTTGGCGGTGGTGTGCATGCATGAAAAGTGTATCCTGAATCTCCTTCAAAACTATTGCTAACACCAAGGTCCAACTTCCTTTTTCATGACAACTAGGACCACACTCCAAGTTGGGCACCTATTTGTTGTTTTCTCTCCTTGTAACTGTGGTAGTTTCCAATCAACAATCTATTGAAGTGTGTGGTGGGTTGGGTGCATACTGAATTCAAAATTTTGAAACTCTTAGGTACTCCCTTAGTTCATCCATCTTATCAAAAAGTTTTTCCATCATACATGTAGCCTAGTAATATTGGAGATTTAAGTGCATGTACCTATCCATGACAATGATATCAAATTCATTGGTTTAATAGAAGTATTAAAAAACATATGCATCCCATTGTTTGAGCACTTTCTCCTGTTAGAGAGACCCTAAGTGCATGGAATTTTCTCCATATTTTCCTAGCACCTTTGTTATGTATTGCTCATGTTCCTTAAGCAAACTTAAGAAGTAAGGGTGTCCTTGGAGTAATTTAGCCATGCAATAATCTATCATGTCTATCTTTAGCTCCAAAATATCAATGTAAGACTGCAAGTTATTGAGATCCTCTCTTCCCAACAAATCTTCCCTTTTGATCACATCTACTCCCAATCTTTTAATCTTCTTAAGCACCTTGACTTGTTTTGAGAACTTATTGGATTGGGCTTCCCAATGTGTGGAGCAGAGGATGAGACCCCTTTCAAGGAGATGAGCATCTTCATATATCTCCATGATCTCTGGCAAGAAAAACTTCACTTTACTTAACTGGTCTCCCACCCAAGTTTTAACAATAGCCACTACCTTCCTCATTGTATATAGTGACCTAACTTCTTATGGAAGCGCTAAGGTAGAAGGTAGAGTATCACCTGATCTTGAATCCAACAGCTTTGACATTTCAATGAGCAATTGTCTATACTATTGTAGTTGAGATTTAACCTCTTTCTTTGATTTATCCTCCTTTCCTATCCTTGTCTTAATCAGGGCAGTGGTTGCATCCAAGGAAACTATTTCTCCCCATTTGGTTTACTTATTGAGGTTCACTTGATAAATTTGGTACCTCGGGGAAGCTAGTTCTTCTTCTTTTGTACCTTGTATTGGAGCAGCTACACTGGCTATAACATCTCCAAAGTAACTCCTTGAGAGATGGTGAAGATTCTTATCTTTCTTTGTCCTTCTTGGTGACTCAATGATTACTTCATGTAAAGTGATGCTTGGTAACACAATATTCTTCTTCTTTTGGAAGCTAAAGTTGAGCCACTGCAGAATACTATCATCTTGTCGGTCACCTTGAGTAGTTACCATATGGGCTTCTAATTGCTGCTCTTTTTCCTCCTCTTCTTGTTGTTTTGTACCTACATCTTGATGTTTCTCATGTAGCTGGTGTTCAAGCTCTGTATACTGTGGCAAAGGTTGGGGGAGTTTTCGAGCAAGGTTTTCTTGTACAACTTGCTTGACATGTTGTTGTTTAGCAAATTCTTCAAGTTTCTCACCCACTTCATGTTCAAAAGCCTCTTTATCTATATCTCCTTATTTCTTACCTTTTCCTTCCTCCAACTCCTTGAGAATTTGATCTTGATCTTGTGGCGTAAGCACCAAGTGATCATCTTGTTCACCAATCTGCATGGTTTCTACATGTGCATCGTATATTTGTGTTTGTGCATCCTCAATTTTTTTATCTTTAGGTTCATCAATAAGTGTTTGAGCAGGCTATTGTTCTTGAGGAATGGAAGGTACTTGCACTAACATTGCTTCTCTTGAAACTTGCTCAGAAGTGGCCTATTTTTGCATGGGATTCCCCTTCTTTTGGGCTACTGTTGTAATAGGCTCATTATCCTCATCCAAATCTGATTCAATATTGTGGATGGTCACCCATTTGTGATTTGGATTAGTAGCTTCTGCATGAGCTTGAGTGGGAGGAGAGGGTTGTTTGACATCCTATTCTCATGATGTGCCTTCCTCGGGAACAATTCCAATAGCGGGTAAAATAGGTGTCATGGATGCTTGGGGCACAACAAGTAGCCCAGTGGTAATGCCATGTTCAATTGTTGTCTTTAGGAGCTGAGACTCCTTCATCTTTGCATCCAACTACTTCATCAATTATTCTTTCCCAATGGCATAGGAGCTTCTTTGTCCACTAGAGTATTTTTCTTGGACTCAAACCTCATCCTCCTCACATATTCCCTAGTGGTTTTTTATTGAGGATTACCGACTACCTTGCCTTTCTTCTTTCCTCTTGTAGTGCTTGGTCGAAGCCTAAGACCTGGCCACTGCCTAGTTCTTTCATCAACCTTTTTGGAAACACTATCAATCTTTTCATTCTCCTTATTGGACCATCTTATCGGGGATAGGGGTCTTTGGTTTACCTTCATTTCATCGTAGGTTCAATCTAGGATCTCCCCATCATCTCTGAAATCATTGGGAATGTTTGTCTCCACTTCAAATTCTCTTGCCTGAACAACTGTTAACCTGTAGAACTGTCTTTTTTTGACTTCAAATTTGTCTTGCATTTCTGCCCAAAAGTCTTCTAATGCAGGCACATGCCCCTCATATGATATTGACATCATTCCTTTCAGCTTGCCAAATAGTTCATATCGCGGTCAGGCATAGTCAAAGTCTTTGAGGGATAAATCTTGTAAACTCCTGAATAGTTATCTTCGCAATATGTAAATTATGACATTTATAATGCTCAAGGACTATCGGGAATGCAATTCCCATCTTGTGTTTTAGAGTCATAAGGGATTGGACCCCTATAATTTTCCTTGAATATTCAAGCATGATGATTATGTTATTGTAGTAACAAGGGAGCAAGAAAGGGTTGCCTGTGAATCTGCTCAACCTAATGTAAGTGGACCACTAGTTTTAAATGAACCATGTTCCCCATTCTTGGATTAGTTTATTACCTCAGGGGATAGTCGGTATCCTACATCTCTTGTCATTCTGCAAATGATTACATATATAAAGGCATCATTGATCCTCTTAAAGTGGTTTTTGGCCTGCTCAATAGGCAATTGAGTGTAATACTCCCACACTCTCTGTTCTTTAGGTCCTTCCCCTAGTTTACCATTAGTGTTCAAGCCTGGCTAAATACCACTATGGGCAACCATCCAAATCACACAAGAAGTCATGAAGAACTTCTTGGTTTGAAGTACATTGCACATTTGTTCGTGGATGTTATCTGATATGATCTGTGCCCAATGGAAATATTTCTTCCCTTTAAGGATGGTATAGATGTAATGATACATCCATTAATGGTAGTGTCTGCAATCCTCTTTACCAAAGGATATACTAAGCATGATGATGAGGTCACAAGTAGCATCTTTGTAATCTACTCTTAGAATGTTGTCTGATGCCTTTAGACCTGATTTCCTCGGATTATTAAGCCATACTTCATTTATATGATGTATGTTATTTTTCATATCCTTATTGAACATTTGATAGCTTCGTCCTTGGTAGTTTGGAGAACTTCATTATATTCGCGATACCAGAGGTCATGGCCAACATGTTAGCTGAAATGTCCACCACTATATTTCCTTTGGTGTCTAGGCACTTTCTAGTATCTTGGTTGTAATGTTGAGCAATCTCTAATACTGATTCAGGAGATTAGACTGCTTGGGGAAAGACTGTGGCCTCCATGAGCCCAGATCTCTTGATTATCCTATATGCAACAGTTAGGTTATGACTAGATACTTCTTCCCTTATTACCTCTAGCTCAATATGTCTTATTTTAGTGTCGGTAACCCATTGCAACTCATTCTCAAACTTTTAGATAAGTGTTTGGTCCTGATATTGATATTCCATTGTGACATGGTTCTTTTCGAGCCTAACTTCATTCCTAGTCTTCTTCCTTGAGGTTGTTACTGCTTCCATATGAGCTCTTTAACTACCAAAACAAAAATCAAAATCAACATCTTAGAAACCTTTTTCAATAGCAGTGAACTTTGGAATCTTGGGGTTCTAGGGTTCTGGGTTCAAAAAAAACCATTCTACTAATCTATAGCCTAACTTCGGGATCTTGGAGTCTCGAGGTCCTAGAGTTAAGAAAAATTTAAGAAGAATCCACTCTGGAATCCCGGGGTTTCGAAGTTCCAAAATGGACCATGGAAAAGAACTCATCGAAGATATACTCTGAGATCCCAAGGTTTCGAGGTCCCAAAGTACAAAGGATCAAAACTCACCACTCTGGAATACTGAGATCTTGGAGTGGTAAAATAAGATAGCATAAGTTCCAAAATCAAGCTTTGGGATTCTGGGGTTATGTGGTCCTGAAGTTATGAATGAGACAACAATGAGAACACTTTGGAATCTCTAGAACTCGGGGTTCCAAAGTGTTGGAAGGATATGACATGGGGCACTTTGGAATCTTGAGAACCCAAGGTTCCGAAGTGGGCTTGATCAAAAGCTTACCTTAAGGGCAGCACTTTGGGATCCCAAGAACCTAGGATTCTGTCGAAGTGAAGGAAATGACAGAGGCATAGAGATCGAGATTTTGAGAACTCGAGATCCTAAGGCAGTCACAAAAATTCAAGGGCAAAAACTGACAAGGCCAAAACAAATGACTCAAGATACCTTATTCAAAAACATGGAAACCCTAAAAAAGTGAGAAATAAAACCTAGGCTAAAACACAAGGCAGGGAAGGAGACCTACTTGGACAAGAAGGAGAGGGAAACACAAAGCGCACCAAGAAAACATCAAAATCGCTTGGATCGCTCAACTCTCAGAAGGACAAAGCACGTGAAATGAGCAAAACGAAGCAAGGAGGGGTATAAATATACCCCTCGGTGATCACGGGAATCGAGACATGACACACTTCAGGGTTTTAGGATCCTGAGGTGGAAAGGAAATCCACCTTGGAACTTTGGAGTCTGAAAACTTTGAAGAGAGGACAACAAAACAAGGAGAACTCGTAATCCCATGATTTCAAGGTTCTAGGGCTCCAACAAATGAACAATATGGAAGGATCGAGACTTTAGAAACCTAATTTCCTGGAGCCTTCACAAAACAAAAAGGGCAACACACACAGGGCTTCAGAATCTCGGGATTCTGGGGTTCCGAGGTCTTGAACAAAACAAAAGAGAGATCTCGAAACCCCGAAGTTTCAAAAGAAAATAGAATAAAAGCACCTCAGTGTTTCGAAATCCCAAAAATCGGAAGCCAAAATAAAACAAACAACAAAAGGGATGCACTTCGAGATCTTAGGAACCTAAGGTTCTGAAGTGCAATAAGAAAGAACAAACACAAGGTGCCTCAGGGTTTCGAAATCTTGGAACTTCAAAGCAAAAACAAAAGAAGACAGAGCAAAGGGACGCACTTGGGGATCCTGAGAACCCGAGGTTCTGAAGTGTGAAAAGAAAACAAAACCAAGGCCACTTCAGTGTTTTGATAACTCAAAACTCTGAGGTAAACACACAAAGGGAAGAAAAACATAAGGGAAAACAAACACACAAAAACAACACAAGGGGGACCCAGATTTCTAAGCAGATAATGAAGGGGGGGAGTATGCAGGGCATAATAGGTATGGATAAGTTGAAACAAATAGGATGCCTGATGCTTATGAAGATCCTTAGCCTCGTTAAGATCAAAGATGGAAAAAAAAGATGGATATATATACGATGATGGAAATTGGAGGAAGGATATTAGGAGATGTGGTAGGAAGAATAGAGTGGATGGAACTTGACCCCAAGTACAAAGGTCTCCATTTGCAAAAGGGCGATGTGTAAAATCATCACAATATCTAGTGCCAATTGAATAAGTGTTCTTGAACATTTCAAAGATAGAGACCCAACCCAAACTTAGAACCTCTGAAAAATTCAACTGAACATATCTAGTGACTAGGAAGCATACTCAAAAGGGAAGAAGACTCCCAAACTGGATCAAGGTACTTAGTATTTGATTACCCATGTGTGTAAATGCATTCATTGTGGTCCATATGATCATTGTAATCTTTAGAATCTGAGGTGACTAGCCACGTAAGTTATCCTGACTTCAAAAGCATATTGGATAGAGCCTCTCTTCCAGTGAGCACCTATAAATCTGATGAGGTCATCATTGTAATCTCATTAATATTGCTCAATTTCTAGCCAAGCATTTTGATATTGTATGTTATTACATTTTTCCTTTTCTTTTCATAATATTTTCTTTTCTTTCTCATTATTTTCTTTTGATTTTTTGATATTGTTTTTTCTCTTGTCATTTATTCTTTTGTGAATGGGCTTGTAAGCAATGAAACCCACGTGGGTTACATAATTACAGTGGTGCTGAAGTAAGATTTTAGATTTTTCACTAGCCACATCTTCACCTAAAAAACCACAATGATTTAGGGCAATTGATTAAGTGTGTGAGATATAGTAATCATAAGACTTCAGTATCAAGGTACAACATGTGATTCTTTTTCCAAATTGAGTACGCATCCCAACAAAAAGATAGTGTTAAAGAAGAAAAACCTCAAATTCTTAAGTATTTCATGAATATATATCTAGGAAATGGACTAAACATAATATTGACTATGGGTGAGTGTGTGAAAAAATAACACAAATGCCTATTTCACAAATGAAGTATTTATGCAAAGGATTGAATGGGAGGGATGAAAGGATGGAAAATAGGTGTTGCATGGAAGATTTGTGCAAGGCTAAATGGAAATGTCTTCAAGATCAATGTTGGCACATACCTTGAGAGGTGGTAGAGTGATGGAGGAAAAGTGGATCTTGGATTTTGAAATTCTGAGGGAAGAGTGGATGTTGAATTTGGGGCATAAGGATCCAAAATGGATTAAGGAAATGATGGAAGAATAGATTTGGAAAGTGGGAGATGTGTAGATGGATGATTGAGGGAAGCTTTTGGAACAAGTTTGGATGCCAATTTTGATTTTTCTTTAGGATGCAATTCTTTTATGGGAATTCACATTGATTTTTATTTTTATTTTCTTTTTGGTTTTTTGGAATGCATTGCTTCTATGAGCGACTTAGGAATCCACATAGTTTTTTATTTTTCTTTTCTCATAATGGGCCTTTGTAGCCTTTTGGATATTGATTTTTTATTTTGGATCAGATTTTTCTTTGATTTGACATGTCTTTCATAGTGGACATGTTGATCTTTTGATGGATATGAATTTTTAGACTTATGGATTTTATGCTTGGCATCTAAATTGCTTCCAAAAGGAATGGGATTCATGAATGAATAGGAATGATATGGAGGTATTTTGGATGGGTTGATGTAGGTAGATGGATGGAAGGTCCTCAAAGACATATACCTTTGTTGATCTCGATTTATGATAGGGTAATTGGATTGTGAGTTGGGGGTCATATGAATAGTGGATGGAGGGATATAGGGTCCTAAGATAGATAGAAGAGAGGAAGACTTTGATTTTGGAATAAAAGGACCCAAAATGTAATGCAGGGGAAAATATGCATTGAACATTAAGACTTAGTGAGTTAACCACCCAAACTCAAATCTAATTTACAAAATCTGCAAACACAATAAGAAATATGCAAGGACCAATAATTTAATAATGAAATTAATCAAATAAACTCAATCAATCATTGGCTGCACAAAATATATTATTGCTATTGTCTTCTTTGTGGAATGTTGGCTCTCAGAGTTGCACTTTAAAAACTGCAATATGATAGCACAAGAATTTAAAGATAGTGGTTCTAAGATATAGATTGTAAGACAGTGGTTCTAAGATAGATGAAAGAGAGGAAGAATTTGATTTTGGAATCAAAGGACCCATAATGGATTTGAAGGATGAAGGGGGATGTTTATGTTGGGATTTGGAAGAAGGGATGTGGGATTTAGTAGGGACACTGATGTTTTGAGAATGATTTGTGTAGCCAAGGCCATGATAATTAAGATTTGCTTTGATATGAAGGGGTTCTAATGTACCTTGTTCATGTAGGCCTAACCCTTTGCCTTGATAATGCATGTTTTGACAAACCTTTTTAGCAATAGGATACTTGTTGCTTTTAAAATAACACACGAGTCCATTTTGAGGAGAATATGGTATGGAAGAAACGATAGGATCATGAATTAGATTGGATCAAATGAAAGTGGAGGATCCCATTTGATAAATAAGTGGTTCATGACTAGCCTTGACAGGGGTAATGGGATCTTGAGGTGGTTTAGGAGGATTATGACATGGAGATGAAAGGAAACTCTGATCTTGACTTGGAATAGGATCATTAGAGTTTGTCTGTTGCTCTTAATTTTGAATTGGATCATTGAAGGGGATGGATGGAATATCATGATCTTGCTTAGGAGGTGGGTGTTGAATGGTGGTTGGAAGGACACTTTTCTCTAGGGATAGAAGAATATTGAGGGGATCTTCATAAGACTCTTCATAGGTGGGATCTTCATAAAAAAATGGATTAGATTGGAGAGTCATGGTATTTTGTGATGAGTGCCTAAATATGACATTTTTAATGATAATTTATGCTTTAAAACTCTTAATGTTTTGTTAATTAAAGTGCCTGGCGACAAACTATATACATGCATGTTTATTGCTTTTTCATTTTTTACTCTTCTAATTAGATGATATATATTAGAAATAGTATTTTGTGTAAATGAAATACTTTATGACCGATTAATGAAGAAACATTTGATCTTTTGAATTTTTGTTGTTATATCTCGTGCTATCTTTCTTGGATATGTTTCAGATATGCTTCCAAGTTATTGTAAGACATGAAATCATGAACTTATTATTCAAGCAATGTGGAATGCTTGGTCACTCTTAATCGCTCCACCTGGATGAAAATTTCATCTTCTCCAAGTATATTCTTATTGGCTATTCTATGAAACTTCAAGTTTCATTTGAATAATTAATGCATTGTAAAGTCTTTTATAGTTTAGGCTAGTTGTTGTTACTCCTCTAGGTGGGTAATATTACATTTTGAATTTTAATAAGGATATGTATATATATCCTCTAGATTTTGCCAAAAATTTTGTTAGCTAGATCGTAAGTTAGCCGTTAGTTCAGAGTCTCATTTTCTGTAAATTCCAAAACTTGTTTTACTCCCTCTTGGGAACAAATTGCAATGAAAATTTGAAGTTAATCTAAGATATCTATGTTCATGGATCCCACCAGAGGAAGAGAAGGGCCCTCTCAACCGAAGGGAGGTGATCCTAAGTTAATTCTTTGTTTCATTCAAATATTGCATGTTCGATTTAGTTACATTCTTTTATGTATGGTCATGATAATTTTAAGAATCGAAAAATCAATTGCCATTTGTAGTTTTCATTCACAATTTGATTCAATAGATTTTGAGATAGAATAATTCATTCATATAGGTTCAAATTTCTGCTTTCTTAGTTTATTTCAGATTGATCAAATGTTGCATTCTAGTTTAGTATCAATCTTATTAAAATAGATGGCAATGATGATTGAAATTGTCATTAAGGCAAAGACTTTGCTAAACTTGTTCATGGGATTTAGTTTGCTTTAAATGTTTTGTAGAATAGATTTCATTTTCCTGCAAGCATAAAATAGATTTTATTTTTCTGCAAACCATAAAATAGATTTCACTTTCCAACAAGTAAAATAGGATTTGAATTCATGTTGTAGTTTAGATGAGGTTTAGTCCTAGTTAGATAATTCCATGAATAATTTCTAATTAAAGTTTTGTTTAGATCACATCAGAAGCACCAGAGTCCTCCTTAGAATAGATTTGGTATCTTCAGTTTGATTCTAGGAAAATCATTAGTATAAGATTTAGCTCGAAAGATGTCCTGAGAGATCCTGACGAAGCATGACCAAAACAAAAGTCACTATTCTAAGTGCAAAAACCCCAATTTAAACTCATACTTATTGCATACAACTCTGAGACACAACCGGTTTGATATTGAAAGAATTAAATGATGCGAGTTGTGACACCAATAGCCTCACCCATCATTTTTGGTGTCATTTCCGGGGAATTAAAAGATCCGGCTACCAAGTTTGAAGCCTTAGTGTTGGTAAGGAAAGAGTTAAGCAATTGATGAGAAGCGATAGAGAACCTTTTGGAAGATTCCTTCCAAGGCATTATAATCTTTGATCAATTGTAGGAAGAACAACAAGTTGATTTTGAAGAAAAAGAAGAACAATTTGAACATCAACAAGAAGAAGAGATGGGAGATCGAGTAGTAGTGGAGGATCCTCCACCTTATAGGACATTTTTCATATCCTATTAACTTGAATGTGGGAGATCATGAGCCCCATATGAAAAATATTTAACCCTTAGTGTTACCAATGTTTAGAGGAAAAACTTTGAAAGATCTTTGATCAATTTCTCTTTGAGTTTAAATTTCTTTATCAAACTTATGATTATACATCTGATAATCAAAATTTGAAGTTATTTTATTCTACTTTGAGAGAATCAACATTATGATGGTTTATGGGTTTGCGAGCTGGTTCTATTTCAACATGGTAGGAGATGGAAACTGTATTCGTGGATAAGTACCAAGATTATTGTCGAGTGAGAGATAGGAAGGATGAGTTGTTTTTAATGAAACAAATGGAAGATGAAAGTTTGGAAGATTATGTTGATAGGTTTCCATTTGTATATAAAAGATGTGTTGAGGGACTTAATGATGAGATTAGTAGGAGAATTTTCTTATGGGGAATTGATGATGAGTCTAGAGAAGCTTTGAATTTGATGGGAAAATGAGATATCAATAAATTCCCTTTGGAAGATATTATTGGTATATGCAGAAATTACTCTATGACTAGAGTTGGAACTAGGGATTCTAGAAAGAACAAAGCTTTAGGTCCTAATGTATCTCAAGTGATGGAGGAAAGACATAACTTGAAAATTGATATACTCCTTCATCTCAATACTCAATCAGATAGGAAAAATACTAAGCCTTTAGCCATTTACTATTCAAAATATAGGAGAAAACATCTTTTGAGGGAATGTCCATTAAATCAAATTGATCTTTGTGAAATTTGTGAAAAGCCACATGCAACAAGCTCTTGTAATCTCTTACTAGAGATTAAAAACCATTTGAAGAAACCTCCTATTGTTGAAGAAGAGCTTAACTATGTTGGACAAAGTTCTCAGAATTCAAGGTTTAATGCTTATTCAGGACAATATGGCCTTAGAAATAATTGGAATTCAAACCAATGATAGATTGTTAATTAGTGGACCCCTCCTTATGCAATGCAACCACCTCCTACATCTCGGGGACCTCCAGAATGGGTTATTCCTTAATGGAATCAACTACAATAGCAACCAAATCAACCACAATGGTAACCAAACCCACCACGGTGGTAGCAAAACCAACCTCAATTTCAATCTTGGCAAAATCAAGGTCCAAAATGACCTTGGGGATAAACTCAACCCCTCTTTACTAGATCAAATTCTTCTAATGAGCAAGTGAATCAATCTCAAATATCGACATAACCAGTTCCAGACCTGAAGAATAACCATCCTCAACAAACGTTTAACGCTGATTCTAATCCTCCTGGTTTGAATGTAATAGAAGTTGATGATATTCAACTGAGGAATTGTAATGTTCCTTCAAAATCAAATGTTTTAGACAAAGAGGAGAAGAATGAGGAGATTCAAGAAAAAGATCAAAGTTATGATAAAATGAAGGAAGTAAATGATAGAGAACCTTATCATAATTATCTTTCTTTGTTCAATTAATATTGGCCATTTCAATAGAAGATTCAGTGCATTGATTCCATCATTTATGTTATGTTCTTCTTGCTTGCTTCACTCTACACTTCTTCATTGATGTGTCCCCCTATAAGTTTCATTTTATTCCTCAACTATATAGTAAATGGTAGTTATCCCTTATCCCTTCATATTAATCTCATTAAAAATTTTGTTAAAATTAATACAATTCCCTTGTTCCCTGTACACACAATTGTTATTGCAACATTAGATATTATTCTTTTGTGCGTCCGTATTGTAATTTCCAAACATAATAATAAGCTCATAACTTTGTCAATGCTCTACCAACTTCACAATAATAGAACCCACTTGTTGTGTTGGATATGACAAAGTGATCCTACCAATGCTAACATATGATTGCTTTCACTCCACAAATAAAGCTTTAATAATCTTCAAAACATGGCTTCAACATAAACTATTGTTAATATATCCAAAAATTATTAGAAAAAAAATTCAATGTCCACAATTTTTTGCAAACAACACACCCTTCCAAATAATTATAGTATTGTAATTGTTACGTACAATTATGCACTATCAGTATTGTTAGAGTTACCTTTTATTAGCTAATAATTATTTATTTAATTATTAGTCTATTATACTCTATGCTTAAGCTAAACTTAGGAATCTTATAATTCTTTAGGGTTTTCTCCTTTAGGGTTTCGAGTATCCTTTTATAAGGATTCTCTCTTTGTATTATCATTAACAACTGTAATTATTGAATTGCATTCTTCTTGCACAATCAATATGACTCCTCTTTTCTGGATCTTTGAATTCTGGCCTCCATAGTTTTTTTGCTTCTCTCTTTCTGTGACAGGTTTGTATGCAGGTGATCTTTGGGAATTGTAGAGTTGATTTTTCCTCAACTCCAATATGGTATCAAAGCTCCAGATCTGCATGCCCCTATTCTCTACATGAGAGATTTTGGGCCTTGTTCTTCATATCTATGTATTCGGGGGTTTGTGTAGTTGCTTTTTTCCATTTCTGGAGGTATCTGATTTTTTTGGTACATTTTGGTGCCAAAAGGACCTCACGGTTAGATTCAAGAGGCCATTTCAACGAATTTTGATATGAAATTTGACTTATTTTGGAGTTAGGTGTTCTCGAGGCAAAAAAAAATTTAGGCCCCAGGCCGTACGACCTCAGACATGCAGATCGAGGAGAGAAAAAAAATTGGTAGCTTTACGGCTTGCTTAGGTCGATTTGGACACCACCGACTGCCAGCTGTTTGTTAACCATCGGGGCTAGCCCTCACGGTCTTTGTCGGCAATCCGGGAGATACTAGTAGCTCGAGCCTCGCCAGCAGCCGACAAGCTGCCAACCGCCCGGGACCAACCCGTCGCCCCCGCCGCCCAGAAACCCACCTGCCGGCCACCCAACTCCCACCGCCGCTATCACCCATAAACCCACCTGCTCTCTGTCCAACCGCCGCCCAACCGCCACCTCCCTACTACCAACAGGGGGTGTGTTTTTTTTTAAAGGGTTTTAACAAGCTAATGGTTTTTTTGCCATAACTTGGGCAAACGGAGTCATTTTTTGCAAAACCTTATATCGTCAGAAATCTATTTCTGAGCTCTATCCAGATTTGGAGGTTTGAACTTTTGATTTTGCTTTTTTGATGGTTTTTTTTGTTGTCAAAGCCAAAGGTTCTTTTTTACACTCCGAGAGACATAACTTGAGCATCCGAACTCCATTTTTCGAAAACTTTATATCGTTGGAAAGCTTGTTCTGTGTTATTTCCATTCATATGAGTTTTCTTTCCAGATTCTGCTCTAGGTATATTTTATTCAGTTTTTTTGCTTTTCAACACTGGTGAATATCTTGGATGTTTCAGGTCCTGGGATCTCTTTCTTTGAGTAGGATGTCTCGTCTTTGGCTGTTCTTTCTATTTCCATCCTTTTGTCTCTTCTAATCATTGTAGCATTTTATTTATGCAAACACATTGAGATAAAGTGTCATCATGCATTGTATACTTGGGATCTTGCACATCTTATGCTTTATTGTACATGCACTACTTATAAAGTGCCATGGGGGGGTTGAAGTTTTCCTTTGTTTGCCATCTACCTTTGTCACGTGAGTGTTCCTTCCATGACATTAGCCTCATGATGTGTGTCAAGTGAGTGTTCCTTACACGACACTATGTACTTTCTCTGCACCTTCAATGTTCCTGGTTCTTCATCCTGTAGTTCTTGTTGGCCATCCTTTTCAGTGTACCTGTCCCTCTCCCTTTTCAGCATTATGGGGAGGTTTGTCCTATTGTTCTAATGCTTCCTTGGTTTGATTGATCAGCTCTTCAGGCTTTGGTGTTTTGTGCCATCTGTATCTTTAAGTTCAGTTGTTTTCCTTTGTCTACCATCTAATTTGAGTAGTGTCATTTGAGGGCAGTCATGCAGATTACAATCTTCTCTACTTGGTCATGTTCTATTTCAGTGGAGGTTCTTCATATCAACAGTTACTTTTTGACAATGTTTGCAACTATTTCATGCTTCAATGGTGTTCTTCATTCTCTTCTTTTTGTTCCTATCTTCTAGAACACTCGTGTTTGGAGGCTTCTTAGTCCTTCACTTGAGCTTTCATCTCTTCTTGGAGAGGAGTTTTTTTCCCATAGGGTTTTCTCCTTTTTCTCAACTTTACAGAGATTTTATTGTACTGGGGTACCTCATCAGGCCTAGTTGTCGGGACCCATTGTTGCTTTCCTACATTTTTTGCATGCTTTTTTAGTCCTTAGTTGTTTTTTAGCTACTCCCTAAGTTCATCTTAAGGGGAGTGTTAGAGTTATCTTTTATTAGCTAATAATTATTTATTTAATTATTAGTCTATTATACTCTATGCTTAAGCTAAACTTAGGAATCTTATAATTCTTTAGGGTTTTCTCCTTTAGGGTCTCGAGTATCCTTTTATAAGGATTCTTTCTTTGTATTTTCATTAACAACTGTAATTATTGAATTACATTCTTGTTGCACAATCAATATGACTCCTCTTTTCTAGATCTTTGAATTCTGACCTCCATAGCTTTTTTGCTTCTCTCTTTCTGTGACAGGTTTGCATGCAGGTGATCTTTGGGAGCTGTAGAGTTGATTTTTACTCAACTCCAATAAGTTGATTTTTCCTCAACTCCAATAAGTACAAAAAGTAACCATTAAGCTCAATCGCTTACAAAAAATTAACAAACAAAATACCTTGCACGCATATGATTTCTATCATAAACTTTACATATTTAAAGGCCATACATACTTTCTTCTTACATTTTCACTCATTGAATTCTACTAAATCAAATACTATTAAAAATGAATTTTTACAAATCTTCTCGCTAAAGAATTCAATGTACATTCACACTACAAACACCAAATTCTATGCTAAAAAAAAGAGTTGTCCTTTCAAATTAAGTGATTAGATTGAAAGCTGAACCCATGTTTGAAAATATCATTTTTTATGTTTAATTCCTTTTCTTGTTTTTAGGACTTTGTACTGCTACATATTATTCATTTTAAACTTAAATTCAAGGCATACAATTCTTGACAAAGCTTACACCGCTTTGAATGATCCTACAATGTGTAAAAAATGTAGAAACTAAATGTTATTTTCCTACGTTATGTAACTCATGCAAAAAAGCACCATGTTTATAAATGCACTACCATGCCCATATTAGAGTCTTCATTGTCAAGTATTATTGACAAAAATATATGTGCATCTACACACTGGACCCCCTCTCCACAGTCCATTTTCTAACATAAGGAATAATGAGAAAAAAAAAGTCTCTACCAATGCAAATCTTTCCATATCAATCATTAATTTATTTTCCTTCCCCCCCCACAAAAAAAAAAAACCAAAAAAGTATTTACATACGTTCTCTTCTACTTTTCACTTCTATATCAATTTGTGATATACCTTCACAACTTTCTGAACACAATATGCATGCAACACATATACAACAAACAAAAAACAAAAAATCGCATGGGTCCTCCACATTTTCAACCCTCCAAAATCATTCCCTCCCCTATCGGCTTATCATTGCATGCAAACCATGCAATGCTAGTTACTTTGTTTACTAAGTTTTTTTTTAATTTATAATTGGTAAAACTATTTGAATCTCATATATAAAGCTTGTGATACTCTTTACAACATTTAGTCAAGTATTCCACATTTGTTATAATGAACCTAGCTTTTGAATATTTAATTAGTGGATATATTGGCCCTATAAAGTCTATGACCTAATTTTCAAAAGGGATTTGAGCTAGGACTAGTCGTGGGAACATTTAATATCTTGCATTAGGTCTTCCCACCCTCTAATATATGTCACACTAAATTTGTTATAGCTTGAAATCCTTTTAAAATTTTGGTCGCTAGAGTTTTTCTAATTTTACTCTCCTAGCAATAATATTTCCTAATTTATGACCACTAGATATCCCCTCATGAGCTTATCTATGTATTTATTCTCTCTCATGCTCATATATACTCTCATTCCCTTAATATAATCTCTCCCTATTTTGTGTTATTTTCCTTTGATCAATGTGTATGGTAGAGACTTCCAAAAAAGAAAAAAATAATAAGTTTTATTGAACATTCAATTAAATTATTGATTGAAATGAGGTTTTTTTTGTTTAATCAAGTGTTAGTAATGATGAATTTAGTAATTTATGTTTTTGATAATAAAGCAGCCAAAACAGGGGGGCTGACCCGGAAACAACAACAAGCCTCAAAAGAGAGCTAAACCAGCACACACACAACTGCCAAACAATAGTCAACCAATCCCTACCTTAAACATCAAAAACAAAAACCACCTATAGCTATTGGATATCCCAAGATTGAAACCAATCTCATCCAAATAGCACCTTAAACAATAGATAAACAACATATTGTTCATAGTATAATAACTAAGGAAAGTAGCAAGAGTCTTAAACTTAACAGGGATCCAGCTGATCGAGAAAATAAAACTATAACAAAAAGGAAAATATTCCACCATTAAACATGTTTTCCAGCTCCCAAGTGTTGTGAGAGCATGAGCCCAGTCCAATCTTCAGCAAGGAACTCAAACAGTTCCTTTGTGGTGTCGCCTTCCAGCCCGCCCTGATCCAATTTCTCCTGGTGCAACAGGCACATTGAAGTAGCTGAGGAGTGCATGACCTTTATAGAGAATTTCCCAATTTTATCGACATGGGACTCCAGATAATCTAGCTTCTTCTTCACACCATTTAGGTCCTCAGAGAGAGCATTACAACCCACACACTGCACCACCTCCTCCTTCTCCCCGCCTTCAGCAACAGTCTGCCCGCCCTCAAACTTTTGTCCATCCTCCTCATAGATATGTGGGGGGGAAGTGTTAGAATAAGGGGAGGTGGTCTTATTATCATCCTTGTTTATCTCAGAGTTAGGTGCCTTAGTACCCAACTTAGAGGAATCTAATCCTTCTGTAGCCTCCATCTCATCCTCAACCTTTTCACTTTCAACCTTCTCAGACTCTTCCTCCTCCTCATTAACATAGTTCTTTCTGAAAATAATTTGGTTCATCCAGGGTTTGCCAACAAACCTATGGGATCTTCTTGGGTTCACACCATCCTCCACATCATACTTGACTACCAGGATTTTAGGTTTTTTCCTGGGTTTCTTGGAGGTGGGTTTAGCAGCGGAAGGGTTGCCTTTGTTTTTCTCCCCAATTTTGGGCGAAATGAGAGGGGCGTGGTCAGGGGATTGACAAGGCGTAATAGGCTTTTTTGAGGTCTTTTTGAGACCTTTTTTAGAACCAGTAGGGGGGCTCTAGATGGGGGGAGCAGGTTGAACAAAGATGGGTTTAGGGGGACACAAGGCCCTGTGGAAGTTGTAGAGCCGAAACATCAAACCTTGGTGAAGGATGGTGTAATTTCTATCTTGAGTCATGTAATGGTGGACATCTTTAACGGTAGACTCTAAGGCATGTAGTAAAAAGAATGGGAAATAAATAATATCATAGTTGCGAAAGTGATTGAGCAACGAGAAATGGTAATAATAGAAAACACCATACCTTCCCTCAAGGGTAAAGTATTTCATAATAATTTTGCACACTTGGTCCCACGAGTATGGGAGGTATTCCCTATTGAAACCCCCTCGCATCTTGACAGGTTCCTCATCCTTTTTGTAGAAGCAGTTCATACTGGTCTCATCCACGACCCTACTGATTTTCTTCCACTTCCTTCCCTCAGTTGAAAGACACGTGGCCTGGGTAATGATGTCCTCACTGATTTCAAATGATATATCCCCCATAACAACTCTCCTGTTATTCCAGCTGCTCACAAACTGCATGGAGAGGTTTTTGTCAAACCCAGTCATGGCTTCCATGAATGGGATGATGCCCCCTTCCTTGGTGTACATCCAAATGCAAGGGTCATTGTGAAAGAAGTCATCAATAGTGTTCGGCTCAACCCGGACTAAATCTCCCCCCATAATAACTTCCTCCAAAGTGATTTTGGGATGCAGTGCAGACCAGAAAATGGTAATGCAGAGGGAAAAACTAGAGCAGAAGATGAAAAAAATTGACCGAGAATTAGCTAGATTGAGGTGAGAGCTGCAATCATTATCTATTGTGATGTTTCCCAAGGCATGCGTCTGCCAGCTCTAGTAAGCATACAAAGGGACACCTCTTAATTCATCTGCCAACTTGCAAAGATCTTCATTATGGAGAAATCTTAAGTTCCAGTTATAGTAATAAATGATGTACTTGCTATGGTTAGTCAAGTTAATGATTAAAAGTTGGCGCTTCTATCCTTCAGTAATACAATTATCAGTGGTCAACCACATCATCACCGGACTAGTGCGCTGGAGAAGATGGGGACCACTGGAAGCCACCTTGGCATAGCCAACCCAATTTGAATTTGAATTTCCCTCCTACATCTTAGCATCGCAGATGGGCAAAAATGACCCCCCGTAAAAAAGGACATAGCACATCATTAGAAAGTAGAGAAATTCTGGTCTCTCCCAATTAGGGACTTCTATCTGTCATAAAGAGAATCTAGGTATCTCCAACACCTCATACTAGTTAACTCAAGGCTCGTCGTAGCCAGAGAGTCTACCACCGAGTTACCCTCTCTGTAAATGTGTTGAATTTGAAATTCCTCAAGCTAGATAATCATGGACCAAATGTCCTTGATAATGTTGTTGATCGTCCATCTAATCCCTAAAACTCTTTTAGCCACCTCAATAATCAGCTTAGAGTCCCCTTCAATGATCAGTCTTTTAGCATTGATGTCGAGGGTCAATTTAAGCCCCCAAAAGAGAGGAAGGGCTTCAGCCATGTTACTTGAGATAGAGTTAAAATTCCTCGCATAGGCTAGAATCAGATTGCCTAAGCAATCTCTAATAATTCCACCTCTCGCCACAACACCAATGTGAGTGGCACCATCAAAGTTAAGTTTGAGCCATGAGGGGGGCGGAGTCGACCATCTAGTGTTAAGCCTCTCCATTTTTTTTGAGTTGTCATATTGAAAGAAGTTGTCTAGCAAATTCCATGTTCTAATCCAATTGCAATCCATCACCAAAGGGGCTGATTGCAGAGTTTTCCATTTGCAGACTAGAGCGTTCTCCTTGAGGAACTTTTTAGCTGTGCTAACCACCATTTCAACAGATTTATTCATTTCACAAAAGATCTGATTGTTCCTTTCCTTCCAGATATGCCAACAGATATGGGGAGGGATGAGTTTCCAAAACTGTCTGATCGACTAGTAGGCGGAGGGGCACTTCCAGTTGCTGATAAACTGCTGCAAGTCTCCTAAGAAGGTCCACACAATATCAAATTTTTGTAAAACTTTGTCAGACCGTAGAAGTGAAGGGGAAATGGATAAAAAGATGATTTATGCTTTCCTCAGCACAATTACACATGACACATTGGTTGGCAAGTAAGATACCTCACCTTTTAAGGTTATCAATAGTAAGGATCTTCCCATGCAGATCCATCCACCGGAAGAAGTTAATTTAAGGATAAGCTGAGAGTTCCAAACTTCTCTCTAGCTGTAGCAATCATTCACAGGGGTGAACAGGAGATTGTAGGCCGACTTAATAGTGAAAGACCCTGAGGGATTCATCGCCCAAACAAAATTATCATTATGAGTGAAATGGGGGATCTTGCCCTTCTCAAGAAGAGATTGTAACTCACCAACCAAATGATCCTAATGAATATTATTTCCCAGACCATCAACAAGCCTCAACCAGCAACGAGAGGGAGAAATGTAGTTTATCACAAGGAGACCCATCAAGTCCTTTAGAGTTCCCATGAGGCAACTGAAGTGGGAAGTGGCTAGGGGTCTGTCGCCAATCCAATTGTCTTCCCAGAATTTGATCTGCTCACCTGCCATTTTCGACACTGTTTAAGAAGCTTCCTATTTTTGACAATGTTGTTCCATATCTTAGACCTAGGTGGAAGCCCATTAGAAGAAAGAAGGGAAGAGAAGGGGGAGTGACTGAAATACTTATCCCTCATGATCTTGCACTAGTCATCTTTGTCTTTGATAAGATTCCAACCAATTTTAGTCAGCAAACCCTTGTTCAGGTCTGAAATTTTTCTAATCCCAAGGCCTCCCATGTACTTAGGTTTAAACACCACCTCCCAATTGACTAAGATAATTTTGGAATTTTCCTCCATCCCCGTCCATAGAAAAATTATTTGGATTTTCTCAAGTTTCTCATCCAGAGCAATGGATATCTTGAATAAATATAGAGAATAAACAGGGACACCTTGAAAAGAGGCCGATAGAAGCTGGAGTTTACCCACACTACTCAGGGTTTTTCCATTCCAGCCAACAAGTTTTTTTTGCATTCTTTCTAAGATTGACTCCCAGAAATGGGAGGTGACCTCCTTAATTGTGAGGGGAAGACCCAAGTAGGAATTGAGGAGATCAGTCGCACAACATCCAAGGATATGCATAAGTTTACCTTGGAGATTTCTATCAGTGTAGAAAAAATATATTTTGCTCTTATTATAGTTGATGAGTTGTCCTGAGGCAAGGGCGTAATCCTCCAGTAGGTGTTTCCATTCTTTAGCTTCTATAACGAATGACTGGCCAAACAGGAAGGTGTCATCAACAAATTGTTGCATAGCCACCAGGGGAAGGGTAGAAGCAGCTTTCACCCCCGAGATTTTTCTGGTCCTGATTAAATGGGAGAAGTTCCTGCTCAAAACTTCAGCCACCATAATAAACAAATAAGGTGAGAGAGGGTCCCCCTGTCTTAGACCCTTCCCAATCTTAAAGAAACCCCAAGGGGTGTCATTGACAATCATTGAGTAGTGAACAATTTCCATTGCCAGCTTGATAATATTGATGAACCTTCCCTGGAAACCCATCTTGGAAAGAATAACATACAGGAACTTCTAGTTAACTTTATCGTAAGCCTTAGAGATGTCAAGTTTAAGAGCCATACCTGGGTTGCGACTTTTCTCCATGGAGTGGATGACCTCATGGGTAGTAATGACTGCATTGAGAATCTGCCTACCCAGAACAAAACCCCTCTGGGTGGGGCTAATGCATCTTTCAAGAAGGAGTTTAATTCTATTGACAACAACTTTAGAGAATATCTTATAGATTGAGTTACACAGGCTGACTGGGCGGTAATCAGTCATAAACTTTGGGTCAGCAACTTTGGGCACCAAAACAATGAAAGTGTTATTCAACTTCTTTAGGAGGTTCCTAGTGCGAATGAAATCCCTGGTAGCTTTGGTTAGGTCATACTTTATAGTTTCTCAGAACATCTGAAAAAAAGCCGGGGGGAAGCCGTCAGGTCCAGGGGCCTTAAAGGCCTTCATTGCAAAAATCGCCTCTTTAACTTCTTCTTCAGACATGCGTCTCATCAACAACTCATTATCATCATCATTCAGGGCTTGAGGGATAAGCTTGAGAAGCTTACCACTAACCTCAATAGGTTCGTTGGCCCTATCATTCGTGTAGGCATTAGCAAAGTGTAGGGAAGCCCATTGGCCAATCTCGCTATTCTCCACCAATTCCTCATTCTTGTTATTGAAAATGGATCGAATAGTGTTCTACCTCTTGTGCTTAGAAGCAGATTTGTGAAAGAAGGAGGTGTTCCTGTCCCCCTCAGTTAACCACTGGACTTTGGATCTTTGCTTCCAGTAGATTTCTTCAAGGTTCACGATTTCTTTCCATTTTTGTCTCCACCCTTCCTCCTCTTTGTGGATATCCATAGAGGCGGTCCCCTCCACAATGGTTCTCTAGAGGCGGTCCAAATTGGTTTTAGCCTCCTTCTTTCTCTTGAAGATATCCCCAAAGGAAGATTTTCTCCAAGCTTTGAACTCCCTTTTGATTATCTCCATCTTTTTGGCTATTCTAAACATAGCAAAACCTTGAACAGGGGAGTTCCACCAACTTTGGATACACTGTTTAAAATCCAGGTGAGAGTGCCACATAATCTCATATCTAAAGGGTATGGGGCCTAGGGTCAGCTTGTTAACCCATGAAAGGAGGATCGGGGAATGGTCAGAGATAGTGCATGGGAGGGACAAGAGCGAGGAATTATTGCCAAGGTTCCACTTGGCCGAGATTAGAAACTTGTCGAACCTGACCTGAATCAGATTGGAGCCTTTTATGTTGTTAGACCAGGTGAAAGGATTCCCTTGGAGGTCAAGATCAAGTAACTCGTTATTTCTAATGAAGTCAACAAAGTCAAGCATACTATCACTATAGTCAGTTAGACCTCCAAGCTTCTCAAAGGGAAAAAGGGGGGTGTTAAAGTCACCAACTAACATGAACATAGCCTCCCTATTATTAGTCATGAAGGTAGTGATTTCTTCCCAGACCGGAGCCTAACCATGTCTAGTATTAGGACCATAAATGTTGAAAAAATACCAAGAGAAGTTGTTCATAGTGAATCTGGTAGTAAGAAAGCTGTGAGAAATGTCAACCACGTTCCCATCCAATTTTCTCTTATTCCATAGAGTAGCAATTCCTCCTGAAGCACCCTCTACCTAGCCATAATGGAAAGCAACACCCGACCATATACTGTCCACGAGCGTAGAAAAAATTTGATGTCATTATCACCTCTTGGATTAGAATGATATCAACCTTATTGGTAACTATGCTTTGCTTAAGAGCATACTGCTTCTGGGGGTTATTTAAACCCCTTAAGTTCCATGAAAGGAACTTCATTTCTTGCCTTTCTGAGATGTCTCTAGAGTTAATTGCCTTCCACTGGCAATTTCCCTGGCCATTACATTAGTTCTGAGGGTCCTCTTAGAGGGTCTGCCTGGCTTAGAGTCGTTTCCCACATCCGCCTTCTTATTTCCTCTAGTTTTTCTTTTCAGTTCCTTCCATTCCCCTTTCTCTTTATCCACAGGCGATGATGGGGCAGAACGACTTCCATGAGAGAGAATTTAGTAATTTATGTTGCATCTTACTTAGGTAGTAATATATTTCTATTGTTCACGCACATTTTTAAATCATGTTACATTTCTTTTGAATTATTTAATGTTGTATGATATGTTATATAATTCTGATTAGGTATGACTATTTCCTTCTCAAAATATCATCTCTAATATTATGATAATTTTGCTAAAAAAAATCAAAATATTTTGTAAATTATATATAGCTTTATTCAAATGTATAGAAAAATAATGATAATAGACACAAAAACACTCAAGCATTAATGTTTCTGTAGGATTGAATTACAAAATTTTATATGTAGATTCAAGATTTAATATTTTTGAGCTTCCTAAACAATTATTTCTATCATTTCTATTTCAAAATTCACTGAATTTTAATTATTTTCTTGAGTTTTCTTATGATTGATGTTTCAACATAATTCATAATATTCATTATAAATAACAACTATCTTATAACATATATAAAAGTAAATTGAATAGTGTACATCCACAAGATAACATGATAACTTTTCTACAACAAACTTATCAAGAGACGACACAACACTAAATGGATTTTCATATTCATATTATTCAAAATTAATATTGGTTTAATACAATAAGATTTTTGAGAAATTTTTGTGAAGTCTAAATCTACAACATACATTTCTATTGCAATTACTTTAATTATTATCTAACAACCGGATACAAAATCACGTGTCTCTAATTTAATCATATATGGGATCAATGTTCCATGTAAATCTTCAAATATGACACTTTCACATGGATAGTCACATTGTATTACCTATTTTCAAAATAAACTATCTTTCAATAACTACAACATTTGCATGGATTATATGTTAGCACTATAATCACTACTACCATATCCTTGTTTCTCATGTCTTATACTATAAAAATGTTATGGTATTCAAACCAAAAGATTACTAATATTCATAATTAAATATAGTCCCTAAATGGCCACACAAGTTCAATCATATCATAGGTAAGATAAAAATGTAAAAAAGTTATATTCTGGTGTAGTATTGTGGAGCTACAATTTTAGATGTTTTGTAATTGAATGTTGCATTAGAATCATTATTTTTAACATTAGATAATATTTATCAATTGCTAATGATGTAGTAATGTTTATAAAGACACGTGTCCTTACTCAATTTGAAGTTTTGAACTTATAAGTGAACAAAATAACGACTAATTTATAAAAGATTAGTTTAGGACCAAGAAATTAGATTTTGAATGAGGTATTCTAAGTCATTCCATATGACCTATTCCATTAAGCCAAAAAAAAGGGTTGTTCAGATGTGCACACTATTACCATGTCATATTCTTGATTTCGAATCTGGTTCTCTCCAAACAAAATTGGATTAAGAGATCTTGAAGTGACCCTTAAAACAACAAATCAAATCTCCTAAAGCCAAAATAAATTTTGATACATGATTAGGGTACATATAGAATCAATAGAACTACTTGCTATCAAAATATAGCGAAAAGCTCAAGTAATTAAAGATTTTTCTTGTAAACAATTTAGTTATCTATAAGATTTTATAGTGGGTTTTCCTATCCAATGAGTCTTTGCTTAATGATTTAGTCTACTTTACAAAATTTACATCCCACATCCTCTATATGAAGTATCATTATTGAAACCAAATAGAAGTATCCTTTGTACACACTTTTAAATGAAATATATGAATTTCATAGTTAAAGTATGTGCACTAGCAAAAATAACTGGCGTAAATGGTTGTACAATGGGAAGAAGTGGTTGTGAAACTGATACTGATTTTTTCTTTGAACCTGCTTGCATCACTTGAGATGGTAATGCAATTGAGACACCATTAATTAAAATAATTTTGGACTGGTTCACACTTTTCTCTAGACAATGAAGGTGATACCATGGATGCATTTATTATTGACATCCTTTCTTTCCAATCTGCAAAACCACATAATTATCCTACTATCTTCATAGAAGAACAACACATGAAGTAGCTTCTCTTTTAAGCATTTAATACATCTACTTTGGGAGTGAGATATATAAAATTATCTACAATCACGAAACGAGATAGAAACAATGTCCATAGAACAAGACTGTAGAACTTTCCTATTCTTCAAATTCATGAATCCTTTAACAACCCTCTTAACACTCTTGGGTGAACAAAAATTAATGCTAAAAAAAGAGTTGGCATGGATTTTGGGAAAGTGCTACTATAGACATTATGGTTGCAAATTTTTTTATGAATATAACTAATGTTTCAATACCATTTAAAGATGAAAATGTACAATACAATCCCTCCCAAGCCCCACATATTGAAAATTAAATATAAAAATCCCTGATACCTAAGAACCTGAAACACGTCACCATATGATCTACCTCAAATAATTTTGACAAGGAATGCGAAATTTAGATAAATATGTAGCTATAGAAAAACCACCATTACCATGACAAATATATTGTTGGTATTACTGATATTGAGAAAATCAGTTAATCCAGTGAACTGGTATATTAGTTGAGATTTGTCATTGATGACTAACACTGACCGGTGGAGTGGTGTATCTCAGTAGAAAAGATGATGGCTTGCAAGAAACATGGAAGTAGTATCAGAGATAGATGATCAAGGTTCAATCGGTTCAAGGGAAGATAGAATAAGCCAACCAGTTTGTCATTCAAGAAGATTGGTGTTAAGGTCGGATCTTCAAGTTGGCTATTATGATGATGATGTAGTAAAAAAAGGTGACTTAGGCAAAAAGGTTTGAGGTCCTATGCAAACTAGAACCTCATTGGCAAACATGAAAAGAGGCTTGATGGAAGTCCTGCAAACTGGTAGCAAAGGATGAATCGGTAGTGAAGAGCGCAGTGGTATTTCAGTTTTTGTTTTAGGGATGAAAAACACAAAAAACAAGTAGTATGTATAGTGACTCCAATCACAGCATGCAAACCCTAAGGAATTTGGTGAGGAAAGAAAACCTTTGCTTGTAGACTCAGGTACACACCTAATAGCTAATCAGAATACGACCGTTGAGTCTCACGCAATGGATTCTCAATGCCGTATTATCTGACTCCAAACGCTAATGGGGGCACGAAATGACAAGTATCTTGGGAGAGTTACTATCTCTCTTGCACAAAGATTATCCCCCTTTCAGAGATGAACCGGGTAGCTTCTAATTTTAAATTGGATTTAGTCAGGGATCCGTTCAGTGCGTCGAGGTATAAACTCAATTAAGAGGTCTCCCAGCCTTGAAAACCAAGATTTAATATATCCGAAGGTACAGAGGAGAGCTATTCCCGAGCACTGTCGTTGACTTGATTTTCATCAAATCACGTTTATTTTATAGTGGGTTGGAGTACTTGGCATCTAGCCGTTCCCACTTAGGTCTTTCCCCTCACACTGGCCGTAACGGCTTTAAGAGTTTTTCAACCCCTCGGGAGGGCAGGCCTACTAAAGATGTACAAATCTCAAACAAAGAAAAACCTTCAAGGGTCTGAATTTCTGATTGTCTAGAAAAAGACAAGAGCATACACTCCTACCTCTCAGAATCTTCTAAAAGCACAAAAGACAAATTTGTTCTATAACCAGATAGCAAGTTAGGTTCCTAAAAATGAATTTAAAGAATACACGATGTTTAGTTGATTCTCCTTAGGCAACCTGCAAAGACAACGAATCAGTAGTCATATTGTCTTTATGCGACAAGCATATTCTTCGACAAGCGTTCTGCAAAAACTAGTTAGGCTGTGAAAAACTCTGAGATAGACAGATAAATAGTCAAGGTCAGTCGTCAGAATAATCAATCAGAAATGAAAAAAAAATGAAATTTGCCTCTTTTACCAGAAAATACAGAATCGTACGACAGACACCTGACTCGTACGAGACAGGATTCAGTATCGTACGAAATAAGATTGCTGATGATGTCGGCTCATACGACAAAGGATTTTTGCTTGTACGATAGAGGATCTACTCGTACGACAGAGGATCTGCTCATACGATAAGATATTTGCAATTCGTGCGACACCTGCAGTTTGTCGTTTCAGCCTGTAAAAATTGTCGTACAAGATGTACGGACGAAAAACCAAAAAATATGAAACCTGGAAAATAACAAAAAATAAAGCAGTCAGTCTTGGAGGCCGAAAAAATGTAGTCTTCAGGCCCCACAGTGGGCGCCAGAGATGTGTGTGTGAAAAAGTGAACCTGTAGCTGCAAGCACAACACTTCAATTAAGTCATTACATGCATGGTTAGTAATCAATAATCAATAAGAAATAAACCATAGCAAAGCGACCAATTGCCTTCTAAAAGATGCGAGTATAAGATTACTCTCAAATTTTTATAAGCAATACCAGTGACTAGACTACACCAAGACGAAGGATTTAATCTATATGATATTAAGCTATATGGATGCAAGATGGATGAATAATTCAAGCAATAAATCAATTCAAGCAACAATGGATGCAAGCAATAATGGATGTAAAATGGATGAATAATTCAAAAAGCACAATAATCTTCAATGACTCCAGAGTGAAATTAGCGTGATAATAATCTCCAAGCGTGTTCTCAAAAATCTCTGGGGTGAATTGGAATGAGAGCTGAAGACTAGATTTATAGAGAATCACAAGAGAAAAAGCTCAATTTAGGATTAATCGAAATAATTGAGAAATCAGATTCAGTTAACCTTAAGATAGATTCCAATTATAGTTTAATTGAAATGCATTCAAATTAGAAGTCCAAGTTGCATTGGAAAATAATAATAAATTAATTCCATGCATATAGGATAAAAATAGATAATTCTTTAATTTATTCAAGAAAAAGGTCTTTTCAATGCAACTGAACTTCTTTTTCTGAAAAGCTTTGAGTTCCAAATTTAGAGAATAATTTAATAATTCAATTAAATTGCTTTTTTGATTTCAAGTTCTAAATTTAGAAAAAAAAATAATATCTAAAGTTTGATTTCTCTCTCAGTTCAATTCTTTTTTTTGTTTTATTTTCAATTCAACTCTTGTAATAAATTAATTCATCTTTTGTAATAAATTAATCCTTTTTGCATGATTGAATGGCAAATTTATTAATTAATTAAATATGCAAGGATATTTAATAAATTAAAGTGAGATAATTGATCAAAATGATATTCTTGGAAATGATTTAATTAATTAAATAAATATTTAATTAATATTGAGTAATTGATTTGCCATGTGATTTTTGATAATTAAAGAATTAATAATGTGCTCAAGATTAATTTAATTGCCTTTGGTTAGGACCTTGGTGATGTTGTCGAGATTAGGGGCCCATGGTTTAGATGACCAATTTTAGGGTATTACATTTTCCCCTCTTTGAATTAATGTGCGAGCAACATGTTGGTTCAAAGAATGTGTGATGTCTAGGAGATGCCAGTTCTAAACTTGATTGATCATGAACCAGATGAAAAGCAAAGTGTTTAGCTTGTTTTGAAGTGACAAA
This sequence comes from Cryptomeria japonica, assembly GCF_030272615.1. Taxonomy (NCBI): domain Eukaryota; kingdom Viridiplantae; phylum Streptophyta; class Pinopsida; order Cupressales; family Cupressaceae; genus Cryptomeria; species Cryptomeria japonica. Next base: position 193,516,047 of record NC_081413.1, on the reverse strand, counting down.
GCTGAATGAAGTCTAATTAAAGTGATACCGATCCTGAACTTGATTGAATTGAGGAACGATAGAAAACAAAGATACCGAACTTGAACTTGATTGATCAAGAAGCGGATTTTACTGATCTAGAACTTGATTGATCTTAGATGCAGTGAGTGATGATAAAAATCGATCTTAAACTTGATTGATCAAGACACGATGAGCGAAGAATGAACCATCCAGCTTGATCAAGAAACGAATATTGAACACCTGCTTAGATTTAGTGTGATCAAAGAAACTCTTTAAATTTTTTAGTTTAAACGAATAATCAGTTTGATTTGAAGCGATGAAACTGATTAATGTTAAGAGATTAATTTAGATAAAAGATAAATATCAACTTGATTTGAAGCGATGAAATTGATATGCCCCTAGCGATTGATTTGATTCAGATGATCGAGAGATCTCAACTTGATGTGAAGTGATGAAGCTGAGATGCCCCTTAGCAATAAGGATTTTTTTTTTAATTGAAAAGATTTTGCTTGACTTTTGATGAAGATTTGAAAAAATTTCTCGACTTGTGAGATGTGAAGTCATAAGGTCGTGAGTATGCCCCCTCGGGAGTGAAATCGAAAGATAACGAGGGTACTTGATTATAGGCAATTGTTTGGCGAAAATAAGTTATTTGAGCACAAATTGATTCTGAGGATTTTTTTGAAAATTTCGGCGTTGATTGATGAGAAATTGAGCGTAGAGTTGATTGAAATGTTGATGTGTAGAATGAAATTGAATTAAGATTCAGCGTTGAAATGGAGCACAATTTGAAGAAAGAATGAGCATTTGATGAAAAGAGCACTAAGTGGTCAAAATTGTGAAATTGACTAGCAAAATGATCTCAAATTTTGATTTTGATCCCGAAAATGGAATCAGAGCAGGCAAATTAGCTAAGGGTACAATTTTCATAACCATCGGAGCAAGTTATAAAAATAGGTTTTAGGCTATATATAGGATGAAAGTGTCATTTTCAAATCATTTTAACCCTCCAAGTTTGAAAATTCAAAAAGCCTTCTGTGAAGAAAAATGGTGGTCCCTACTCGTCAGCATCGATTTGAGCGCCAGAGACATCACAATCGACCCCGAAACTACGAGCCAATGGTAAGTGATCGATATTTAGCCTCTTTATGTTTCCAATTTTTGAATTTTGTTGTTCATTTTTCATGTTTTTCATGGGTTTTGGGTCAAGTGTCGCAGTTTATCGTGCGAGACAGGATCCTGTCTCGTACGAGAAACTGGTAAAAATTCTTTTGTCATTTGAAGCCATTAGATTTGTCATACGGGATTCACCCTTGTGTCATACGACAGGTCTATTAAAAGACCATTTTGTCGTGCAATGTGTAAAAGTTTGTCGTTCGAGGCTGTTTTCTCGTACGAGAGCCATTCTTGACTCGTATGAGATGATGTTTGATTGTGTTTTGTCATTCGAAAGACAGTGGTCATTTTTGAAAGTGTAAACATGAAATGTTGCTTTTGCATTTGACTTATTTAGATTTGTGTGATGTTTAACTTCTCTTTTAGGCTCATTTGGAATGTTTTCTGATGATCATTGTTGGGTTTTTTTGCAGGTGTGCTTACCTCCTGTGCTCTTCAGATGTGTATATCCTCCCACTATGGCTTTAGTTCGTGATTTGTCTGAGGTTGAGCAGGCTCATGTTGATATGTGTGGCTTGACTCACCTGTTGAGGTTACCTGATATCCGTGTGAACCACGAGATGCTCACAACGTTGGTAGAGCGGTTTCATTCAGAGCATAATACCTTTCATTTGCCAGTTGGGGAGTTGACTATCACTCTCGAGGATGTGTACAGGATCCTTCGTATCCCTTTTGTTGGGGATAAGGTGGATTATGATACTGCATTGTTACCTGGACTACAGGCTCTTAGGAACGTATTCAGGGATCCTAATATCTTGATTCGTTCCATGAGTTGGGATATATTGATGAGCAGGTACAGTGGGGAGTATCCGCTAGCATGTGTCCTAGCAGGTTTCATTGGTTGCTTCTTGATGCCAGATAAAGGGCAACAGGGTTTCCAGAGTGGATGGGGATGGATGTTGGAGAGGTTGATAGAGACTCGTCAGAGACTTGGTTGGGGCTCTTGTTTGTTGGCCCACATGTATCGGGAGATGCATGAGATTGTTTACAGAGATGGGCAAAGCATGGCTGCTGGGGTGTACATTTTACAGGTGTGGGCTTGGGAGCACCTTCCCGTTTGTCAACCGATAGTTGATGATAGCAAAGAGCCAGGGCAGCCGATTATTTACAGGTATGTCGGATATATTACGGAGCCCCATTTGGGCAAGACAGACTTCTGGCGACAACAACTCGATGATCTGATAGTTGTCATATGGAAACCGTACAGGGGGTTGGAGTCATGGGATGATTGACGGGCGGTTTGGAGAGACCTTTTTGTTACACGCCCACTGATTGGGAGGTCACAGACTGTTGTGGAGTGATTCATCATTTCACGAGTGATGAGGCAGTACGGTCGGCCTTAGGGGATCTCTCAGGAGTATACAGTGTATGTGTGATACGCCGATGAGGAGAGACAGGGATGGTCACCTAGGCTATCCTATGCTTTAGCGATGTAGGAGTTGACAAGTTTACACCGCCTGAGGTGGGATTACCTGGATGATATAGCAGATGCGGGGGTATTGCCCCAGTACAAGGATTGCTTTCAGCAGCATCCATTCCCTTGGTTTACAGATCTAGGAGAGCAGGCTCCTCATATTGAGGATGTAGAGGATGATGCCCCTGCACCGCCACAGGGACAGGGCCATAAGCAGGGATAGGTACAGAGACCAGATGCTCCATGATGGATTGGTGGTGATCCTGGTGCTAGAAGCAACGGGTGCGAGCTGATGTTGGACAGCAGAGGGGTGAGGGTGGATCCCTTGGGAGAGTAGGCGTGAGGTTGGGTGGCAGAGAGGAGGAGCGAGAAGCTCTGAGGCAAGTCCGGCAGCGGCGAGATGAGAAGGGTGGAGCCACAGGTGGAGATGGCAGTGGAGATGGTGGCGAAGAGCCTGCGAGAGAGCAGGGGGCTGACACGGGATGATCAATGAGAGCACGTTTTGCGGAGCTACAGTCACAGTTGACAGTGGCTCAGACTCAGCTGGCAGAGCGAGACCGACAACTGGTCAAGGTTAGGGCTGAGCGTGATCGCCAAATCACAGCTTTGAGAGCCTAGTCGAGAGTAGAGATAGAGTCTCTACGATAGGAGGTGCTTCTCCAGAGCAGTAGGTCAGCATATAGTGTCGCAGTTCCCATTGCACAACAAGTGCAACCCTATTCACATTATATGGCTAGATAAGAGGGAGCACGAGCACTGCACTAGGATCCCGGGCATCAGGCTCCTCCTCCTCCACCAGGCGATGAGGGAGAGGGTGCCAGAATGAGGGAAAGTGCATAATGAAATGCAAAATGTATGCGAAATGCAACCTAAACCTAGTCACTGGATTTAAAATACTTAAGATTCATCACTGAGCATAACGAACACAACAAGCAGGTTAGAGTTCCTTTTTTTTTCAATGTGCAATTTTAATTATCTTGTTCGCAATGACCCTTTTTTTCGTTCATATCCTTGGACAGATTTCGCAGGGACCTGAATTGCATCATAAAGAAATTCCCTCAAAATAGAAAAAGAAATGATATGGACCTCCTTGTAGCATATAAATAAGCGAAATCAAGGTATGTGAGGCGATTTCACCTTAATGTGAAGGCTCTTATCACAGACACCCAACTAATTTATATGTTTCCAAATCATCGGGATCATTCCTACAAGCAGAAGAAAAAAAAATATTATGCCCCCAATCCTTGTTTCTCTTAGTCACAATAGACTTCCTCAAGTTACTTAGAGGGACAATAATCGAAAATCAATATAAAAGACAACACACAAAGAAAATTTTCATTCATAGCTCAAATTGTTTAGTAATTGTTTTTTGTTATGTTGTTTTGCTTATGAACTCAGTGATAAAAACTCTATAGTAGTCAGGAGACAGGTGACTGACTCGGAGTGGACGACCAGGTTTCACTAACGGAAGAATGACTTGGGTGACACTTCTTAGGATATGTAATGTGCTTTGTCGAGTAACCTAAGACTAGGACGTTGATTAGTTTCAAGTCATGAGGATTCCAACGAACCAGGATGTCACAAAAGTGACTGAAAATATGTACAAGCGAAAGCAAAAGATGCTTGAAAGTGGGAAATGCCAACGTTGCATTGATAGATGGAGCGCTTGAGTACAAGAGGCGCTTGTTTGCCAGGTTTTCACCTACTTGGCAGAAATTCATTTTTTTTTACCAAGGTGCCTATTTACCAGGTTTTCACCAGGTCAATTTCTCTCTTTTTATATATTTTTTTTCTTTTCTCTTTTTTTTTTTTTTTTGGACTTCGTTAGGACTTTTTCTGATTTTTGGGATTTTTTTTAGGACTTTTTCCAACTGTACAAGTTTGCTGGAGCAGATAGTGCTAAGCGAAGAATTTTTTCAAGTGGATGGTGTTAATCGGTTCACAGAGCTATTCTCCTTCTGAGTTTGAGAGTTGATAGGCACCAGAGTCGGATACTGCAGTAACAATGTAGGGACCCAACCACTTGGGTTCAAAATTCCCTTTATTGTCGCGAAATTGTTGAGTTTTTGGATTCTCTCTCAGAACTAGGTCACCAACTTGAAAATCTCTTTGTCAAACCTTCTTGTTATATCCTCTGGACATTCTTTTCTGATACACTCTGAGATGATCAAACGCCACTTGCCGATGCTCGTCCAGCAATTCGAGTTCTTGCAATCTAGATATTTTATGATCTTCACCAGTAACAAGACCTCGCAACGAAACTCTTAGAGATGGTATTTCTACTTCAATAGGTAATACTGCTTCGGACCCATACACCAAAGAAAAAGGTGTAGCCCCAGTAGGTGTTCTGATACTGGTTCCGTAAGCCCATAGTGCAGGATTGAGCTGCAGATGCCAATCCTTCCCAGACTTGTTCACTGTTTTGTGCAAGATAGTCAATAGGTTTTTGTTAGACACCTCAACTTGTCCATTACCTTGAGGGTAATATACTGATGACCAGTGTTGCTTTATTTTGAATTTCTCACAAAGCTCGACTAGATCTTTATTCTTGAATTTTCCTCCATTATCAGTCACGATGGACGAAGGTATCCCATACCTGCAAATGATATAGTTTAGGATGAACAAGGTGACTTGTTTACAAGTTGCTTTGATGAGCAGAACTGCCTCTACCCACTTGGTGAAATACTCAGTGGCAGTTATAATGAATTTATGTCCGTTGGATGAACCAGATATATCTGACCAATGAGATCAAAGGCCCATTGCTGAAAAGGCTAGTGTGTTATAAATGGTATGAGGTCCCTTGCTGGGGCATGTATGAGATTTCCATGAAGCTGACATTTCTCACAAGTCTTAGCAAATTTAATGGCATCTTTTTCCATATCTGGCCAATAGTAGCCAACCCGTAATAGTTTCCGAGCTAAAGTAAAACCATTCAAATGAGATCCACAAATACCTTCATGGACTTCCGATAATGCACATTTAGATTCTTCAATTTCTAGACATCTAAGCAATGTACCATCCAAACCTCGTCTAAATAAATCGTTATCTATGATAACATACCGCGAAGCGTTCCGAGTTAGGTTTCTTTTCTCATTACGAGTAAGGTTTTCAGGGATAATTTGATCACATAGATAGGAATAGATGTGGCTGTATCTAGATGAGTCATGTCCAATAATAGAACAAACTATTTGGGTCTCAGGAGAATCATAAGCAGAGTAATATAACTCTTCCACCAGGAAATCAAAGCAAAAATTGGACTCCTGTAGCTCAGGTATAGATGCCAAGGTAGCCATAGCATCTGCTGCTCTGTTCGTTGATCTAGGAATTTGTTGGAATGATACAAAAGTAAAGTACTTCTTGATATCATCCACCATCCTCTTGTAAGGCATCAATTTCTCATTTCGAGTCTGATATGTATCATTGATCTGATTGATAACCAACTGAGAATCTCCATAGATATGTAATTCAACAACCTTCCATTCAATAGCTAGTTTTATTCCATTCACCAAATCTTCATATTCTGCAGTATTGTTTGTGCAAGGGAATAGAATCTTATAAGACTTTGGGATTGAATACTTCTAAGGAGTAATCAATAATATGCCAGCACCTGAACCATTTTGAGTAAAGGAACCATCGAAGAACGTCTTCCAGGGTTGTTGAGTAAGATGCATTATTGATTCATCTGGGAACTCAATGTGTAGTGGTTGAATATCCTCAAGTGGAGCTTCAGCAAGTTGATCAACAATTACCTATCCTTTTATGGCTTTGCGTTCCATATATTCAATGTCAAACTCTGTAAGGATCATTACCCACTTTGCCAATCTTTCGGTGAGTGTTGCTTTATTAAGAAGATACTTGAGTGGATCGATTTTGGCCACCAACTTGACTGAATGTGCTAGCATATAGTGCCTCAATTTCTATGATGCAAAGACTAATGCCAAGCATGCTTTTTCTATTATACTGTAGCTCATTTCATAAGACATCAATGTCCTGCTGATGTAATAAATAGCTCTTTCCTTTTTGTTGTCATCGTGTCGTGCCAGAAGTGACCCCAATGATGAATCAGTTGTTGACATATATAAGATTAGTGGCTCACCCTGAATAGGTGGCATCAATATCGATGGATTAGACAGGTACTCTTTTATTTGCTGAAGATGTTGTTCACACTGCTGATCCCAGTTGTATATTATTCCTTTTCTCAATACTTTTGTAAAAGGTTGAGCCTTGTCTACTAGTTGAGAAATGAATCTTCTAATGGATTGGAGACGTTTCTCATTTGACTAATGTTCTTTGGAGGCAACATTTCCATTATAGCTTGGACCTTCTCAGGATCAACCTCGATGCCCTTCTTTGAAATGATGTAGCCAAGTAGTTTACCAGATGTCACTCCAAATGCACACTTCTTTGGATTTAATCGGAGCTTAAATTTTTCCATTTTGTCAAGTATAGGACCTAACTCTTGAATATGCGTTGATCTTTTCATAGTCTTCACTAAGGTATCATCAACATAATCTTCCATATTCTTATGCATCATGTCATGAAAGATAGTTGTAACTGCTCTTTGATAGGTCACCCCTGTGTTCTTTAACCCAAATGGTATAATGTTCCAACAAAAGGTTCCCCATGCATAGGTGAAAGTTGTCTTTTCTTGATCTCTAGGAGCGATTTTAATCTAGTTGTAGCCAGAAAATCCATCCATTAGTGAGTACATCTCATACCTAGCTGTCATGTTGACTATCATATCAATATTTGGCAATGGAAAGTCATCTTTCGGACATGCTTTGTTGAGATCTCTAAAATTTGTACAAACTCTAATAGATTTATCTGCCTTCGACATAGGCACTATGTTCGAAATCCATTCAGCATAATCTATTGCTCTGATAAATCTAGCTTTGAGCAGTTTCTCTAGTTCAGCTTTGACCAATAGTGCTACATGCGGGTGCATCTTACGGAGTTTTTGTTTAACTGGTTTTACTCTTGGTGTGATTGAGAGATGGTGCATAATGAGATCAAGATCCAAGCCTGGCATATCAGAGTACGTCCATGCAAAGTTTATTTTCTTCTCTAAGAATAGCTGAGTGAACTCCTTCAATTCTTCTGCTGATAGTGATTGAGCTACATGAATAATTTGTGGTGTCTCTTGATTCCCGATATTCACTGGTTGAGTTGGCTCGATCAATATGGAAGATCACTCTTGAAAATGACTGGGCAATATACCAAGTATCTCACCTTCAGGCACCTCAAAGAGGTTTTCACCTTTAGGTACATCCTTTATTTTCTCTTTTTTAGATTCTGACACCGCTACAATATGGTTTTCGCCATCAGATCTTTTATTTTTATTTTTCTTATTTTTGCGACTAAGATACTTGATATTCGCTTCAGTCATATTTTCACTCCGTTCACTGGTGGAAGAGTTTATAGGTTCGACTGCATTGAGATAATAGGATAATGTATAGTGATTGGAAAAAGTAGGTATATCCTTGGGTTGATTCACTAAAGTACAGTCAATCAATTCAGGATGTACTAATGACAAATTTTGGATAGGTTCAAGAGCGTTCACGGTATTGTTATCACAACTGTGGATCAAAAAGTCGAGTTCCAGAATAATACCTTGCGTAAGTGTCTCAAGACCAGGAAGAGTTAGATCATGATTATTAAAGTTCATGTTAATATTTAATCGATCTAATCCAATAGACATACTTGTAACGTCGTTTACTACGCCGGACTGGACGTCATATCATGGTTTAACAACAATAAGACTAGTAGACAACTTTTCATTGTTTGTATCAGATGATTCAAAATTTGAGGCTGAGTGGGTATCATCATGAACAGGACTGTCATCAGAGTCATCGGATGAAGTTTCCAAGTCTCTTTCAGGTGATTTAGTAAGCATATGTATGGTATCAATACTAACATCTTTAATGCTACAAGTTCCTTCATATTGTGGTTCATTTGTCATTTGTATCTGACACACCTGTTGACATGATCTCATTGCTTATGTGATTTTTTGTCGTCTACTCCATTCAGCTTCTTCTGGACTGATGACTGGTTCTTGTTCTATAGCTTCTAACTCTTCCTGTGTAGTATCATAACTGATTTGTTTTATTTTAGGATAAGGACACATAGATGAGAAGCTTTCTGGTATCGTTCCTTCTTTCAATCCTTATTCATAATTTGCTTGCCTCTTTTGTCTAATTTCTTGTATTTCCTTCTCTAGTTTTATGCACATCAGCTCTTGAGTATTATCTATGACACCACTAGATTCTTTTGGCATTTCTGTAGTGGATGTGTCTGAAAGATAATCAGGACCCCATTCATACTTGTTTGAATCAGTCTCCGAATCATCTACTTGTTGCCTGCCAGTATATGTGACTGGAACTTTTAATAGTGCAAACAATTCTCTGATTCTTACGACTTTATCTCTTATATCCTCAGAAACCTCAACTTCTTGTATGATCGTAGCTGATACCGCCGAAGCTTGAGCACTGACTATTTCTTCTTTCTTGACTATTGATTCCTCTTTCTCTTTTCTACACTCTACTTTTGTTTGTTTAGTGTCTATTTCATGTAATGTTAAAGGCGATATCTTTTTCGAGCACTTAGACTTAGAAGCATGTTTTTGTTCTGTCTTTTTCGGATTGTATCCCAGTCCAGCCTTATCATGTGTGGATTTGGTTTGTAGCTGAATTGGTTCAGTAATACCTTCTTTTTGTTTGCCCAAAGGACCAGTACCTGAGTACCCCATGCGCTGAATCATTTTGTAACCACGACCATATTGGTTTGAGGAAATCTCACAGTGTCATACCTCCTCATTTTGACTATCTTCCTTAAAGAGCTAGTTAAGCATAGCATCCTCTTCTATTTCATCTACCAAGGAGGTAGAAGACTTTACAAAGAGACCATCATATATAGTATTCAGAGCCAAATTTTGTGTTCTCATAGCCTCTGATGGCTTGCCCAACTATTTTGGTGATGGAGGGAGAGAAACTAATGATAGTACCAGTTCTATCTTGTAGCCATCCATGCCAGTATCTATAATCTTCAATCTCTTTTCTAAGTCTTTCATCAACACTTTTGCATCTTCATTTGGAGAGGCTACCCTATTATGAGGCACAAAAGTATCTGCACCTTTTGTCAATGCATTACAGATGACATTTGTATCAGCAGGAATACTAACTTCACCTCCATTATAAGGAAAATTTAAGCATTGGTGATATGTTGAAGGTACTACCTTCATTTCATGAATCCACGGCCTACCCAGTAGTATATTGTATGACAATGGAATATTGAGAACCTGGAAAAGGACATCTCTCTCTACCGGTCCCATTCTGATTGGTAATGATACCAGACCTTTGGAGGTCCTCTCTTCTTCATCATAGGCTTTAATTGTTATTTTCTTGTCTGGATCAATGACATTTTCAGAGAATCCTAGTTGTGTAAGCAGATGATAAGTACAGATATTCAACCCTGTGCCTCCATCTATCAAAACACGTTTGACTCTATGTTTGTGGATCATGGCTTCAATATGCAATGGCTGGTTATGTGGATGATTTAATGAATTGTCATCTTCTTCAGAGAAGGTCAAATAATGAGATGAAGTCAGATGACCCACCATAGACTGAAACCGATCAATGTCTAAATCTTTTGGAATGTTGGTAGTGAGAAATGCTTTGCCTAGGATTTCCTTGTGAGCAGATGAGAGTTGTAGCAATTCAAAAATTGAAATTTGAGCATTTGTCCTTTTTAACTGTTCAACCACGTTGTATCCAGAGGATGATGATGAGGTTAATCTTTTAAATTTGTCCAAGGTTGATTCCTTTTGTTTGTTTGGCAAGGCTGTTGGATTTGATGTTTCTTGAGCCAGGTTGGAAGAACTAGCTCTTACATATCGTGATTCATTTGGTTTATCTTGAACTATAATCACATTGCAATATTCCGAGTGTGAAGGTTCAATCATGTTGATAACGTTGTCCTGGCTGGCATAAGTATAATTTACCTTGGCACCTCCTTTGGTCTTTGAGGAATCACCTTGTTCGTAAGCAAGCAAAGGGTCTTTAAATGCTTTATGATCAGCATTGGTTGGATGATTCCCAACAACAACTTTACCAATGTCTATGAGATCTTGAATCTCATGTTTTAGCTTCATGCAATTGTTTATGTTATGACCCTTATTCCGATGGAAGTCACAATATTCATTTTCTCTCCACCATCTTGGTTTGACATCTGGATCATATGGTCTGGAGTTATCTGGTAGTGTTATCAAGTTGTTTTCCAATAGAGTTTTAAAAGTGGATTCATATGATTCTTCAAGAGGAGTAAAATCACGCTTAGGTTTGGAAAGCCAAGGCTTTTCTTTGAACCATTCCTTTGTTTTCTTTGGTGAATTCTCTGCTGCAATCTCAACAGCTTTAAGTGCTTGTGTACCACTAGCCAAGTTGAATATTGTGGACTTTGAGTTGGTTTTGATAGTGTCTACTACTCCATCATTAACAACATTCTTGTTGTTGTTGTTGAAAAATTTCCAATACTTGTTCTTCTCTTTAGAGCTAGATCCTGTTTGTGTTTCTTTCCAAGGCGTGATATCCCCCTTCTTTATGAGCACATCTTCCATTTGAATGGCATTATCTACCATTTTGTTAAATGATGGGTGTACTTGCATTTGTATGCTATATTTCAATTCGGGGACCAAGTTATTGACAAATATATCCATTTTCTCAGAGTCTGGAATAGGTCGTGGGTACCTGAGAACATCTTTCTCCAGCATTGGAGAAAAGTAAGAAGAGGTTCCCCTGTTTTCTGTTGAGTATTACAAAGATCAATCATAGTCATAGGACGTCGAATGTTGTATGAGTATTGTTGTAAAAACAGTTGGATTAGTTCTTCAAATATTTTTATTCCTTTGGGTAGACTTGAGAACCATTCCATTGCTTGACCCCCTAAACTCCTTGGGAAGAGACACATGAGGTACGTTTTATCGTGCATGAATTCCATACAAGCAACACTAAACTCCCTAACATGATCTTGAGGATCTGAGATACCGTCATATTTGTCAAATTTTGGGATTTCCACTCGTGAAGGAAATGGAGGCATGTGTAGATTCTTGTCAAATGGAAAGGGACATATTGTTTCCAGAGAATATTGTTTCGGGGACTTTTCCTTATTCTTCAGTTCCGTGAGATCCATTCGCAAAGCTAGTAACTGTTTATGTACCATGAGTATAACTAAGTCTTCCCTTTTAGTAACAAGTGTTTGAACATCATATCCAATAGGAATTTTGGCACCTTGTTTTGGTAGTTCTAAGAAATACTCTTCCTTCTCTCGGGTCATGATAGTTTTCATCATTTTTCTAAAGTCTTTGTCTTTCTGACAGTCAAGGATTTCTTTTTCTGGAGGTTCAGCATCTTCGTCAATCTCACTTGATGATGAGGAGTCATTATGATTTTCGAGAATATTACGATCGTTTTTGTTTCCATCATTGTATTCTGTCTCATGTATAGTGGGAGATTTCGGTTCATCAAAAATTGGTTCGTCTGATGACGATGGCATGTCAGTGAGTGGATCCTTCATGTAGAATGGATTATCTTGGTAGGTGAAGGTTTGTTCTTTGCCTTTGGCTTGTTTCTTATGAGAACTCCTGGTTTGAATAGGCATCTTTATGGATTAGTGTGACCTAAAGTTGTTTTGTGATGCAGAGATCAAGATCAATTTCAGAGCTAGTTGTTCTGTTTAAAGTATTGTTTAGGAGAAACAACCGAGATTTAGTCTGATTTCAGGAATGATCTACCCTGTCTAAGATGCTATCTAAGTTGATTCAAAGCGTAGTGTAAGATTCAGTCTGGTTTCAGGAACGATCTATCCTGTATAAGACGTTATCTAAGTGACTAAAATTTGATAGGTAGTTGATTGAACTAGCTGAAAGGTGATCGACCAAATCATGCAACACAAATGGCAAAGGTACACTGTCTTGATCTGTTTATGCTCAGGAAAATGATAACCGGTATTATGTTTGTTGTAAGCTATTTTTAGGCAAGTTTGACTGTTCTGTTCTGACAAAACCAGAGACTCGTACGACCAGATTTTTTGGATTGGACGACAATTTAGTAGTTATAGGACGACAATAGTTCTAATTTGTATGAGTTGTTTCCTCATACTGTACGACAAATGGGCATGTGCAGGACGACAAAAGACTCAGAGCAGTTCTGTTTCGTACGACACGGGATACAAAGTCAGATGATAGAATAAAATGACTCATATGACACAGGATTAGGTCTAGGACGACAAACTAGAAGACTCGTATGACACAGGATGTGATATAGGACGATGAATTATTAGACTTGTATGACTATTCATAGGACAGAGCCTAGAAATTTTGAGATTTTCTGATTGTTGAGTATGATAACTGAGTATGACCAATTCTGAGATGGACTGATTTTTGACCAGGATAGACTAGTTTCTGACACGGATGGAGTTTCGACTCAGGATGGACTATTTTCTGACATGGACAGAGTTTCAACTTAGGATGGACTAGTTTCTGACACAAACAGAGTTTCAACTTAGGATGGACTAGTTTCTGACACGGACGAAGTTTCGACTCACTAAGTTGTTTCTGGTCTTCACCAATTTTTGGTATTTCAATTTTTGTTTCAGGGATGAAAAACACAGAAAACAAGTAGTATGTATAGTGACTCCAATCACAGCATGCAAACCCTAAGGAATTTGGTGAGGAAAGAAAACCTTTGCTTGTAGCCTCAGGTACACACCCAATAGCTAATCAGAATATGGCCGCTGACTCTCACACAATGGATTCTCAACGCAGAATTATCCGACTCCAAATGCTAATGGGGGCACGAAATGACAAGTATCTTGGGAGAGTTACTATCTCTCTTGCACAAAGATTATCCCCCTTTCGGAGATGAACCAGATAGCTTCTAATTTTAAATTGGATTTAGTCAGGGATCCGTTCGGCACGTCGAGGTATAAACTCAATTAAGAGGTCTCCTAGCCTTGAAAACCAAGGTTTAATATACCCGAAGGTACGGAGGAGAGCTATTCCCGAGCACTGTCGTTGACTTGATTTTCATCAAATCACGTTTATTTTATAGTGGGTTGGAGTACTTGGCGTCTAGCTGTTTCCATTTAGGTCATTCCCCTCACACTGGCCGTAATGAATTTAAGAGTTTTTCAACCCCTCGGGAGGGTAGGCCTACTAAAGATGTACAAATCTCAAACAAAGAAAAAGCTTCAAGGGTTTGGATTTCTGATTGTCTAGAAAAAGACAAGAGCATACACTCCTACCTCTCAAAATCTTCTAAAAGCACAAAAGACAGATTTGTTCTTTAACCAGATAGCAAGTTAGGTTCCTAAAAATGAATTTAAAGAATACACGATGTTTAGTCGATTCTCCTTAGGCAACCTGCAAAGACAACGAATCAGTAGTCATATTGTCTTTGTGCGACAAGCATATTCTTTGACAAGCGTTCTACAAAAACAAGTTAGGCTGTGAAAAACTCTGAGATAGACAGATAAATAGTCAGGGTCAGTCATCAGAATAATCAATCAAAAATGAAAAAAAAAATGAAATTTGCCTCTTTTACCAAAAAATACAGAATCGTACGACATACACCTGACTCATACGAGACAGGATTTAGTATCGTACGAAATAAGATTGCTGATGATGTCAGCTCGTACGACAAAGGATTTCTGCTCATACGATAGAGGATCTACTCGTACGACAAAGGATCTGCTCGTACGATAGGATATTTGCAATTTGTGCGACACTTGCAGTTTGTCGTTTCAGCCTGTAAAAATTGTCGTATGAGATGTACGGACGAAAAATCAAAAAATCTGAAACCTGAAAAATAACAAAAAATAAAGCAGTCAGTCTTGGAGGCTGAAAAAATGTAGTCTTCGGGCCCCAGGGTGGGCGCCAGAGATGTGTGTGTGAAAAAGTGATCCTGTAGCTGCAAGCACAACACTTCAATTAAGTCATTACATGCATGGTTAGTAATCAATAATCAATAAGAAATAAACCATAGCAAAGCGACCAATTGCCTTCTAAAAGATGCGAGTATAAGATTGCTCTCAGATTTTTATAAGCAATACCAGTGACTAGACTACACCAAGATGAAGGATTTAATCTATATGATATTAAGCGATATGGATGCAAGATGGATGAATAATTCAAGCAATAAATCAATTCAAGCAACAATGGATGCAATCAATAATGGATGTAAAATGGATGAATAATTCAAAAAGCACAATAATCTTCAATGACTCCAGAGCAAAATTAGTGTGATAATAATCTCCAAGCATGTTCTCAAAAATCTCTGGGGTGAATTGGAATGAGAGCTGAAGACTGAATTTATAGAGAATCACAAGAGAAAAAGCTCAATTTAGGATTAATTGAAATAATTGAGAAATTAGATTCAGTTAACCTTGAGATAGATTCCAATTATAGTTTAATTGAAATGCATTCAAATTAGAAGTCCAAGTTGCATTGGAAAATAATAATAAATTAATTCCATGCATATAGGATAAAAATAGATAATTCTTTAAATTATTTAAGAAAAAGGTCTTTTCAATGCAACTGAACTTCTTTTTCTAAAAAGCTTTGAGTTCCAAATTTAGAGAATAATTCAATAATTCAATTAAATTGCTTTTCTGATTTCAAGTTCTAAATTTAGAAAAAGAAATAATATCTCAAGTTTGATTTCTCTCTCAATTCAATTCTTTTTTTTTGTTTTATTTTCAATTCAACTCTTTGTAATAAATTAATCCTTTTTTCATGATTGAATGACAAATTTATTAATTAATTAAATATGCAAGGATATTTAATAAATTAAAGTGAGATAATTGATCAAAATGATATTCTTGAAAATGATTTAATTAATTAAATAAATATTTAATTAATATTGAGTAATTGATTTGCCATGTGATTTTTGATAATTAAAGAATTAATAATGTGCTCAAGATTGATTTAATTGCCTTTGGTTAGGACCTTGGTGATGTTGTCGAGATTAGGGGCCCATGGTTTAGATGACCAATTTTAGGGTATTACAGTTAGTTTGTGATAATGCCAAACTAAAGGTGAGTGAAATCAACCTCAGTCATCTTGCAATTAAGCCATGATTTTTGCGGATATTCTGGTTTGCATTTAAAAGACTGAACTCGACCCAGAAGTTGCTATTTTTGGGTGATGCGGTGGCAGATTTGGATGAACAGTTGGCAAAATTGTTGAAGGGCTCACAGAGAAAGAGCGAGAAGATTTGAATTTGAAATCTACCAAGATTTATGATTGCGTTGATTAAGGAAACATCTGAAGGTGATGACAGAGGGAGTATAAAGTGTTTTGGGTTCATGCAAAACATTTGGATCGATTTTTTTTTTGCAAAGTGCAAATCCTATGAGAGGCGATCCAACGTGCAGAGTGAAGAGTGAGGAAGTGCTAAGTAATTTAGCAGAGCAGAGTGTGTGTGTGAAGTAGACTGATAGAGTGCAAAGCTGTGGGTATGAGAAGAGAACCGGTGTAGTGTAGAGCAGACACAACCGGTGCAGACAAAGTATGAGATTCATTGTGATTTGATCAAGCTATCAGTAGCTATTCCAACATATCAACTTCCTCTTGCTTTCTAACCATTGCAACTCAAAATCCCTTAACTGGGTGGAGTCTAATAGGTCTTGTTGTTTAAATCCCTTAATCGGGTGTCATCTTGATTGATGATTTAAGTCCTTTAATCAGGCTACGTTTAACAGGGTAAAGGCTTTAAAAGGCCTAGATTCAAATCCCTTAACTGGGTGGTACTTAACAGTGTCTCTATAAATCTCCTAATAGGGATGGCTCCTTACAGGGCATGCTTCAGAAGAGTACAAATTTTGTGAGCATCAACTTATTGGAGTTGAGAAAATACAACACCACAGGAGCCCAAATGATCTCTGCAAGTTGAAAAACCTATTACAAGGAGAAGCAAGGAAGCAAATCACAGAAGAAATAAATACATAGAAAATATTCTCAAAAAGAGAGAGCTCAATATTCACAAAAAGTGTAATCTAATAATCCTTCTTCTTACAATGAAAAGAAAGAACTTGTCCTTTAATAGGTCAAGAAACCCTAAAAAGGAAAACCTAGGTTTGCACATAATAATTAATAAAAGTATTAATTATTGTGCACCTAAAGTTAGCTTAAGTGTAAAAGAGATAAAGGGAACTTAAATAATTAAACAAATATTGTTTAATTAATCAAGTAAATACCCAAATACTCTAACACAACTCATACCGTGGTTTTCTCCCATTTGGGTTTCCACGAGATAATTCTTGATGTTATTGTGTATCTTTTCATGCATGCATGTTTTCCTACAATAACTGTTTGTATTGATGAATATTAAGTTAGTGTAGACTTGAGTAAAAGGGTTTTAATTCTGTATATAGATTTAGGTGACTGTTTCACCCCCCCTCTTAGTCACCGGTAGGGACCAACAATTGGTATCAGAGCTACGGGTCCTCTGAAAAAAAGTTTGACAGCTTGAGGAAAAAGATCATGGAAGAATACCAGTATTAGAAGCAGATTGATGAAGCTAATGTAATGATTTCTCAGCAGAAAGAAAGACTAAGAAAATCACTTGCTAAAAGGAAGGAACTAGCTCTACAACTAAATGAGAGTCAGGATATCATAGATCAACTCTCTGAACAAAGTGGATCTGAATAAGCAGAAGAAGCAGTCTCAGAACTGATGGAAAAGAGCAAGAAGTTGACTGAAGAAATCACATATCTAAAAATAGAGCATGAAAGTCAGACCCTGAGAATGACTAAAATACTAGAAGCCAATAAGATAACAGATGAAAGAAAAAGAGATGCAGAAGAAGTTTTGTCAAAAGATGAAAAATCCAAAAGGCTTGCTAAAGAAGCCCTAAGAGAAAATGATGCAATCATAATTGAAAAATATGAAGGAATCTGAATTCTCACTCAGGAGAATGAAGCCATGCATGAGCATCTGCATGACAAAGTAGAGGAAAAGGAGAACATGATGAAAGAGATTGAACAACTCAAAAATGAGTTGAAAGCTGCAAATGAGAGAAATGAAAAGCTGAGAAAATTTAATGAAAGCTCTGAGAAGATAGATGCACAATTAAAATCTCAGAGGAGAACAAAGGAGACAACCGGTCTTGGTTACTCCGATACAGGTCCTATGGAAACTGGAGAATCATATAAATCCAAAAGGATGAAGAATGATAAAAGGAACAATTCAGGAATGAAAGGTACGAAGTTTTCTAAATCTTCTTGCAATCATTGTGGTAAACCGGGTCATAAGTCTAATGTCTGTAGAAATCAACCAGCCAGTCAAAAGAAGTCTTTCACCTTTCATGGTTATTGATATAATTGTCACAAGTATGGTCACACTACTTATGAGTGTAGATCTCGATCTAGCAGCATGTCTAATAGAAGAAGCTTTAATGGATATTGCTTTACATGCAATAAATAAGAACACAAAGTTGAAGAATGCATGTTCAAGACAAACGCATCAAGATCTCCATCCAAATCAGTTAGCCCTAGTAGAAAGAGTAATCAGTTCAATGCCACATGTTCCACTTGTGGCAATTTTGGTCATGGTGTAGCAAATTGGAGAATGAGAATGGGTCAGAGAAATAATGCAGGACCATGGAAGACAACTAGTATGGCATGTTTTAATTCTCATAAGATTGATCACTTAGCTAGAGAATGCAGGAACTGATCCTATAACCAGTCTGAAGACAGGAACCATTTTGGTAAGAAGAAAGGGCCAAATGACTTGAAAGGAAAGAAGACAATTGAAGAGGTGAGGAATGAAATGAAAAAGACATGGACTAAGAAGAAATAAAGAAAATAAGGAGAGAATCATTCTGAAACTAAGTCATCATCCATCGGTGATGAAAATTCCTCTTCAAACTAAGCATACCGATGCTCAGGGGGATCACATATGGTAAGATCATTATTGAATCCCCTCGATCGATATGAGGTTATGTCTATCTGCATAGTTTAGATGCATAAAAGTTTGTTTAAAGCTTTTATTTGGTAAATGTTTTGAGGGTTAGTGTAAATTTTGTTTGTGTATCGATATTGGTAACAAGCAACTAATAAGAAGTAAATTAGTGTACCTTAAGTTGTTCAAAGTCTTCAAGGCTTGAGTGGAGAGAGGAACCAGTAAGAGTCTAAAATGTCTAAGATCAGATAGAGGAAGAGAGTTCACCTCTCAAGAGTTCATAAATTACTGTGAAGATTAGGGTATTATGAGATAGATGTCTGCACCCAGAACACCTTAGAAGAATGGGGTTGCTGAAAGAAGGAACAAAACTCTAATTGATTGTGTGAGAAATTTGACGATATAGAAGGATATTCCAGATATCTTCTGGAGAGAAGTAGTAAGCACTGTTGTGTATACCTTGAACCAGATATAGGTTAAGAAAGGGACAAATAAAACTCCCTATGAATTATGGTGTGGATACTCACCCAATGTGAGCTATTTCAAAGTATTTGGAAGCAGGTGCTATATCAAGAGGGATGAGTACTCTGGAAAGTTCGATCCCAAGAGTGATGAAGGGACCTTCTTAGGTTACTCCACAAAGAGTAAAGCATATTGGTGTTTGAATAAAAGGACCGGTAAAATTGTGGAGAGTGTCAATGTCAGAGTAGATGAGTTCTCTGAGAAAAATGAATAGGATAGCAAGAGTGAACCGGAGGATTATCAAGGATTCGAGTACACTGTACCAATCAAACCTACTAAAGAGAATCATGTTGTAGCGGCAAATGAGGAAGCATGTAAAGTAGAACCTGCACAATCGATAGAAGAAGCTCCAAGAAATGAACCGATACTAGCAAGGTATGTCAGCAACAATGCTGACAATATCATTGGTGACATAGATGCTGGAGTATTCACTAGAAGAAGAGCAAGAGAGAATACCTGTCTGCTCTCCAAAATTGAGCCCAAAATAGCAAAGGAGGCTCTAAAAGATGAAGATTGGATAAAAACCATGGAGGAGGAACTAGAGCAAATTGAGAAAAATGAAACTTAGACTCTTGTGCCCAGATCGAAGATCAAAAATGTGATAGGCACCAAATGGGTGTTTAGAAACAAAATGGATGAAACTGGTCAAGTAGTAAGAAACAAAGAAAGGTTAGTCTACAAAGGGTATGCTTTGGAAGAAGGTTTGGATTATGGAGAAACCTTTGCACTGGTGGCCAGGCTGGAAGGGGTTAGAATCTTGCTTGCTTATGTTGCTTACAATAAGTTCAAAGTTTACCAAATGGATGTCAAATCGACATTCTTGAATCGTATTTTAGAGGAAGAAGTGTACATAGAGCAACCGAAAGGGTTTGCATCAGAAGATGGAAGAGATATGGTATGCAAGCTAAAGAAGGCTATGTATGGGCTAAAACAAGCACCAAGAGCTTAGTATGAGAGGCTGCACTCACATTTGTTAAGCATAGGGTTCATAAGAACTAGTGACAATAGTAACTTGTACCTAAAAATTGGAGAAGAAGGAAAACATCTGATTGCAGAGATTTTTATAGATGACATCATCTTTGGAGGAGATGATGAAATGAGCAAAGGGTTTGCAGAAGAGATGAAGAAGGGATTTGAAATGTCCATGATCGGTGAAATAAAATTCTTCATCGGCCTGCAAGTACCTCAGCTAACGAATGGTATTTTCATTAGACAAACCAAATACATAAGGGAAATATTGAAGACCTTTGGTATGGAAGATTACAAACCTGTTGGAACTTTGATGATTATAGGTTGCAAGCTATCCAAAGATGATAAGGCTAATGAATTAAATGAGACACTATACCGATCCATTATTGGTAAGTTGCAGTATGCAGTACATAGTAGACCAGACATAGCTCAAGCAGTTGGCTTGGTTGCTAGATTTGCTGCAAATCCAAAGGAGACACATATGGTGGCAATCAAGAGGATATTCTGATATCTTAAGGGGACTAATGAGTATGGTCTCTGGTATCCACATAAGGGAGACTTTAAATTAAGTATCTTCACCGATGCAAATTGGGCAGGGAATATTGATGACAGAAAGAGCACTAGTGGAGGTGCATTCTTTCTTGGTGACAGGTTAGTGCCATGGACAAGAAATAAAAAAAATTGTATATCTCAATCCACAACAGAGGTAGAATATGTAGCTGCAACTATCAATTGCACACAAGTGGTCTGGATTAAACAAACTATGGGAGGAATACAAGAAAGAGTATATGAACTAATGGTGATTCACTATGACAACACTAGTGTTATCAACATATCCAAGAATTCGGTGATGCATTCCAAGACAAATCATAGAGCTATCAAATACCACTACCTCAGGGAATAGGTTCAAGACAAGGAAGTAAGACTGGAGTATATACCAACAAAAGAACAGGTGGCTGATATCTTCACTAAGCCACTACCAAAGGACACCTTTGAATATCTCAGAGGTAAGCTAGGGGTGATACCCCTACCTGCATTAAAGTAAGCAAAGAAGGACTCTACATCAATTTGGTATGCTTTCTTTATGAAGAATTTCTAAGACTAGATTGATAAGTGTGGACTACTCCAGTTAGGGGGAGCAGTCTTGTCAGTGTATTGAAATACATCTTTGGCATTGATGTCAAAGGGGGAGATTATTATAGTGTTTGAGTATTACTGAAGTAGAGGGTTGCTAGAAGTGGTTAGAGTGATATGATGGAAACAGAGTATTGCCAGTGTTAGGAGGAGATACTCATTACTCAAAGCATAATTAATGACTCGTACATAAATAAAGAAAGAAAAAGAAATGAAGAAAGTACATGTAGGAGCAACTGATAAGACAGAGTCTGAAGTGTTGCCATCAATGCCAAAGGGGGAGATTTTTGGCATGACTGATATTGACAAAACTAGTTAATCCAGTGAACCGATATATAAGCTGAGATTTGTCATTGATGACTAACACTGATCGGTCGAGTGGTGTATCTCAGAAGAAAAGGTGATGGCTTGCAAGCAACATGGAAGCAGTATTAGAGATAGATGATCAAGGTTCAATCGGTTCAAGGGAAGACAAAATAAGCCAACTGGTCTGTCATTCAAGAAGATTGGTGTTAAGGTCAGATTTTCAAGTTGGCTATTCTGATGATGATGTAGTCACAAAAGGTGACTTAGGCAAGAAGGTTTGAGGTCTTATGCAAATTGGAACCTCATTGGAAAATAGGAAAAGAGGCATGATGGAAGTACTGCAAACTGGTACCAAAGGATGAACTAGTAGTGAAGAGCGCAGTGGTATACCGGTAGGCCGGTGAAGCATAAGGAAGATAGGTGGTCACCGTAAATCTAGGAGTGGTGATCGGTAGCAAAGTTGTGACGACAAAAGGAGAGTTGGTTAGTTTGTGATAATGCCAAACTAAAGGTGAGTGAAGTTAACCTCAAACATCTTGCAGTTAAGCCATGATTTTTTTGTGATTTTTTGGTTTGCATTTAAAAGGCTGAACTCAACCCAGAAGTTGCTATTTTTGGGTGATGCAGTGGCAGATTTGGATGAACAGTTGGCGGAATTGTTGCAAGGTGCGCAAAGAAAGAGCAGGAAGATTTGAATTTGAAATCTACCAAGATTTGTGATTGCATTGATTAAGGAAACATCTGAAGGTGACAACAAAGGGAGTATAAAGTGTTTTGAGTTCATGCAAAACATTTGGATCGATTTTTTTTTACAAAGTGCAAATCCTATGAGAGGTGATCCAACGTGTAGAGTGAAGAGTGAGGAAGTGCTAAGTGATTTAGCAGAGAAGAGTGTGTGTGTGAAGTAGACCGACAGAGTGCAGAGCCGAGGGTATGAGCAGAGAATCGATGTAGTGCAGAGCAGACAGAACTGGTGCAGACAGAGTATGAGATTCATTGTGATATGATCAAGCTATCAGTAGCTATTCCATCAAATCAACTTTGTGTTGCTTTCTAACCATTGTAACTCAAAATCCCTTAACTAGGTGGACTCTAATAGGTCTCGTTGTTTAAATCCCTTAATTGGGTGTCATCTTGATTGATGATTTAAGTCCTTTAATTAGGCTACCTTTAATAGGGTAAAGGCTTTAAAAGGCCTAGATTCAAATCCCTTAACCAGGTGGCACTTAACAGTGTCTCTATAAATCTCCTAATAGGGATGGCTCCTTACAGGACATGCTTCAGAAGAGTACAAATTTTGTGAGCATCAACTCACATTGTGGTTTTCTCCCATTTGGGTTTCCACAAGATAATTCTTGGTGTTATTGTGTATCTTTTCATGCATGCATGTTTTCCTGTAATAATTGTTTGTATTGATGAATATTAAGTTAGTGCAGACTTGAGTAAAAGGGTTTTAATTCTATAAAACTGGTAGGTGATTGTTTCACCCCCCCCTCTCAGTCACTGATAGGGACCAACAAATATAAAAGAAATGTTAGCAGGTTCTAACATTTGATAAATTAACACATCCCAGAAAATGAATATCCAAAGATGTAGGTCATAATAACAAACATCAAATGGCAATTGTGTGCTAGGTAAAGAAGGATCAAAGCAAAATACTAAGTGAAATTAGACTCAAACATGTAGGAAACTATAAATTGATCACAACTTGTTTTTTGCTCAAAATAAGTTAGACCTACAAGAAAAGATGTTCAAACAAGGAGCCTTTTCAAACCTGAGAGATTATATGTCACTGTTACAAAGAGGTTGTTGTCTAAAAAGTGGTGCAACCATAACCGATGAATCCTCAAAAGAAAACTGACCGGCTCATGCAACAAGAGTAACACAATAGAAGAAACAATAAAATATTGAAAGATCACATAATTAGATCATATTATTGTCTTATAACCTCCGGTAACCAACCGGTTATCATCATACATTCATCATAAAACATTGAGTAATCAACCAATTACATGCAGGCTAACATGCTAGATACAATCCATCCGAAACTCTCAAAGTCAACCAGATCTCTAATCATGAATGTAAACCCTCATTCTAATCTACTGCCCTATAAATGATTACATACTACCATATGTACCCTCTGGAACATATCTGGGTCGCCCATAAAAGATTACATTTACCAATGCAGGAAAATGAAACATGTAAATAGGTCGGCCCCAAGAATGAAAGAAATTCCTCCAAAAAAGAACAATCAAGAAGTGAAGATCAACATGAAGGTCAACCAAGGACTTAGGAACACTAAGAAAGATCCAAAATAGATCCACACGCCAAGAAACCACTCCGAAAAAGAAGAAAACCAACCAATAAGCCCAAAACTGCTCCGAAAAAGAAGAAAACCAACCGGTAAGCCCAAAGCTGCTCCGGAACCTAGAAACAATCAAACTGGAAGCAATATATTACTAAAAAAGAATCCAAATGGACTGAGAATTTGGAATTAAGCACATAAATAAGCCTGGAAACCAAAAATCTAATCTGCAATGAAATGAAAGCCACCACCAGAACATACCGGTAGGAACACAAAAACTGCACAAGAACTAAACTGAAAGGAAATATTTTTGGTTGATGCAAGATTTCTCATAGATTGGGGATGCTCCTACATCAAACACCCTAGGTAAAAAGAGATGTTCCTTGAGAGACAACTCATGAACATCAAAAAGGATTCAGGATATAGATCCCATGCTCATTTCTGATCCAAACATCTTCCTTATTTGCAAACCTCTTCCTTAGCTCCTCCGGAACCTCAACCGGATTCTCTAACTCCTAACTCTCTTTATTTCTCTTCCCTTGCTTCAGATGTACACACTGTCTCTGCTTACTGCTCTCTTTCTGCTGTAACTTTGACTTATTTCTCCCACAAGACTTCATCCGATTCACTATCACAACCTTACTGCCATCCGGTTTCATCTGTCTATACGACTTATCTATCAAATCCTTCTACAAATTCATGCCACTTTCTAGTGTAACCTTTGTGACTGGTTTCTCAGTACTGCAACTTCTCTCAAGAATCAGATTCTTCACCTCCTTCTCTCTCTCTCCTTCAAAGAAGCCAATGTGAAATTCTTCCCATGCTTCTCAATAGTGATTAGGTTTCTTCTACAGTCATAAATATCTCCTCTATCAAAGTGCCAAGGTCTTCCCAACAAGACATGACAAGCACTCATAGATACAATATCACATAAGTCCTCATCCCTAAAAGGCCCAATATTAAAACTCACCAAACATTGCTCTTTTACTTCTAAATTTTGGTCATCTTATAACCAACTTACCTTATAAGGACAAGGATGCTCAAGCCTTTTCAATCCAAGCTTCAATACCATCTCCTTGGATGCCAAATTATCAGTACTTCCACTATCCACAATAACCTTGCAATACTTACCACATGATTTGCACACATTCTGGAAAAGACTCCTTCTCCAAGTAGGTCTGGTATCTTCATTGCTCTTCTCTATCATGACTCTTCTGAACATAAGGGATTCTCCTTGCCCTGGTACATAGTCATTTCCAGTAATTCCACCTTCTGGCTCCTAATTTTCTACACAACTTCTTTCCATTCCCTGCTTACATTCATAAAATCTATGTTTGGTTTCTCCACACTTGAAACATTTTCTCAAAAATTCTCTGCTGCTACTACCACTCCCTTTCCTCTATGTTTTCTGATCTGCTTCTTTATTCCACTTAGGTTTTGATTCTTCTTCAACATTATGTTTCTCTATACTCATCTGCCTGTTGAATCTCTCCTTCCCTCTAGGGTTATTCTATTATCTTCTTATCACCTTCTCCTCAGCCTTCAAAGCATATTGGTAAGTTTCTTCAACTGTGGTTATTCTCAACATACTCATATCATCCTGAATGTTAAATACAAGTCCATTTATGTACCTCGCCACCTTTTCTCTATCCATTTCTCTATGTCCATATCTGATCATCATCTTGTAGAATTCCTCAGTATACTCTTTCACACTCATGTTTCTCTACTTCAGGTTCTACAAATTCTTGAACAATTCCAACTCATAGTCTCTTGGTATGAACTTGGTCTTCAATCTTGCAACCATCTGCGTCCACTGGGTGATCTTCATTTTACCATTCTCCACTCTATCTCTCTGCAATTATTTTCACCATAATGAAGCATGCCCTTTCAACTTAGTCTATTCCAACCAGACTCTCTACGGGTCCTTGACATCCTTAAACTCAAAGTAATCCTCCAACTCTCTAATCCAATCAATCAGATCCTTCGGGTTCAACATTCCGAAAAAGTTTGAAACCTCCACTTTATGAACTTTACTTGCTTGTGCCATTGCTCTTAGAAATCTTTCCTCTCTTCCATCTTTTGATCTTTCAACCTCTTCTGCCTCAAGCTCTTCTCCAGCTTCTTCATACTCATCCTTAGACACTAGATTCCTTCACAAACTAGCCAATGTGTTATGGATCTCATTGCTCATCTCATTCTTGAAATCCTCCATCATCCGCTCTACCCTTTGGGGGTTCATCCTTCTAGGCGACATCTCCTCCTCTGCTCCAGTGAACTGCCTCAACTCGACGATCTAACTATCAGTTTCAATTGCCTCACACTCGGCGATCTATTGAACACACTCACAACCTTCCTCCACTTGGCAATCTGTTCAACCAAAGGAATGCCTCAAGGTTTGAAACCAGCTCTTCCACCAACTGATTCATAACCCACTCTAATACCACTTGGTGCAGCTATAACTGGTGAATCCTCAAAAAAGAACTGACCCACTCATGCAAAAAGAGTAACACAATGAAAGAAATAATAAAAAATTAAAAGATCACATAATAAAATCATATTATTGTCTTAGAACCTCCGATAACCAACCGATTATCATCATACATTCATCATAGAACATCCGGTAATCAATCGGTTACATGCAGGCTAACATGCCAGATACAATCCGTCCAGAACTCTCAAAGTTAACTGGATCTCTAATCATGAATATAAACCCTCATTTTAATCTACTTCCCTACAAATGATTACATAATACCATATATATACCCTCCGGAACATATTCGGGTTGGGCACAAAAGATTACTTTTACCAATGTAGGAAAATGAAACGTGTAAATAGGTCGGCCCCAAGAATGAAAGAAATTCCGTCGAAAAAGAACAACTGAGAAGAGTGGATCAATAGGAGGGTCGAACAATGACTTAGGAACATTAAGCAAGACCCAAAATAGACCCACATGCCAAGAAACCACTCCAAAAAATAAGAAAACCAACCCGTAAGCCCAAAATTGCTCCGAAACCCGGAAACAGTCAAACCGGAAGCAATATCTTGCCGGAAAAGAATCCAAATGGACTGAGAATCTTGAATTAAGCACATAAACAAGCCCAGAAACTAAAAATCTAATCTGCAATGAAAAGCAAGCCGCCACCAGATTATACTGGTAGGAACATAGAAACTGCACATAGAACTGAACAAGAACTAAACTGAAATGAAATATTTTTGGTTGATGCAAGATTGCTCATAGACCGGGGATGCTCCTGCATCAAAAAGAGTGAAAAGAAAACCACATTTTGGAAATAAGACTTACATAAGAGAAATCTGACAATAGTACACATCAGCAAAGAGATTGTTTGTTTACTTAAAGGGACAAAATGATGAAAGAATCTATAGAATGCATATGCCTTAAACCACTATACAACTCAAGACCATGGCATACTGTGTCATGAAGTGTAATAATTCAATAAATCAAGCAAAATTAAAAATATAGTTCCTCTGGCATGTTGGCAATATGCTAGATTTGGTTGTGTTGTCATTGATGTCAACACTATATCCCGGTTGGATATGGTTCTGCTATCCTGGTTGGACCTATCCTGGTTTGTCTTGGTGTTTATCTTGGTTTTGGCTTCGATTCTGATCCATTATGATCAAATCCTTGGATGCGGTTTTGGATCCTTATTCTGGATGGTTATATGCTTGTCATATTCTATTGGTTCATGTTTTGGTTCTCCGATAACTATCACTTATATTCCCGATTGGTATTTCCTGGTGCCGATTAGCTTTATCGGTAAGTGATATTTGATGTTTTGATCAGATGATTTTGGTCCAGCTTATGGAATTAGTTTATATCATGTTGAAGGTCCATATTGATTATATTCTAAGTGTTTGGTGACTTTGCATTGGTTGGTGTGTTGTTATTGTGGTCCTATTTGGATTCGGTTGGACTTTCTATGTTACTTCATTGAGGGTTTCTACCGGTTGGTGAAACGTGCTAGATTTTGGTCTTAACGGAATTATCGATGGATATAATTATTTGGATATTTGAATTAGGTCCATTCTATGTAATGTAAATCATAATATTGGTCTGATGATACCGTGTAATGTAATTTTTGTTATTATAGGTTTTTGGGTTTAGGGTTTCGTTGACCTTATCATAAGGTTGATGATCTATATTTATAGGTGACTTATTCATGTAATTTTGATATCGATAAGAGGTGTGGGATCAATGGTTTTGTCTACATTTTCAAAGGAAGGTTAATGTGTGAACAAGTGATATATCATTCGACACAAGATATTTTTGGTATTGTAGGGTAGACATCTGTGCTTAACTGGAATTGTATCAAGCATTAAGATATGCTACTTTCACAGTTCATTCTTTCTGGATTTTAGTCTGATGTTTTGTAAGTCAGTGACACTTCTCTTTTGTGTTGAGCAATGAGCTCTAGGCGGTTGGCTTGATTGCAAGTGCAATCCCCATTGTAATTATTTCACATAATGTTGCAAAAGTATTATCTGATTGTGCGTAGGGTTTCCCGCCATGGTTTTTCCCTTTACCAGGTTTTCCACATCAAAAATATTGATGTTGTGTGTATAGTTCTTTCATGTTTTATCCTTTACTATGTTGGTTTCTTTGTGCTCCAGTTTAAAGGTTTTTGAAAAGCAATAGTTCTGATTTCTGATAGTAAACTGATTAACCCCCCCCCCCCCCCCCCTCACATTTTACTCCTGGTATCAGATCTGTTTAACAATTGGTATCAGAGCATTGGTCCTCTCTGCAAAAGCTTAACTGCTTGAGGAGATCCAGTGGTAATTGCATCTAGTTCTACATTTAACCCCTACCAGAAGGAGAGTCCTAGATTTGATGGTACAAACTAAAAAATATGGAAGGAGTGAATGAAGATTCATCTGAGATGTCTTGGAGCTGAAATTTGGGAGATAGTGAAGAAAGGGTATATACCTCATGATCCTAATTTTGGAACACTGACACTTGCAGATGAACAGAAGAGAGCTGAAAATGATGTTAGAGCAAAAGAAGCATTGTTAAGTGCCCTATCTAATGAAAAGCTATTGAATATCATAGAGTTGGAGAATGCAAAGTTGATCTGGACAAATCTTGAAACTCTTTATGAAGGCGACCAAGCAGTAAAGATTGCAAAAATTGAAGGTTTTCGGGTAATATATGAAACTTTGAAGATGAAAGAAGATAATTTATTTCATGGATAGAGTAAATGAGATTGTTATGGGAATCAAATGTTGTGGCAGATTAGTTAGTGAGGATGAGATTGTGTCAAAGGTTCTAAGAGTTCTACCTCCAACTTATAAGATGAAGGCTATTGCAATCAATGAACTCCGGACAATGTCAAGTACCCCAGTTACCAGAGATACACTACTTGGGAAATTGACTGCTTTTTAATTTGAGGAACTTGGATATCAAAGTACTACAAAAATTGAAACTGCATTTAAAGCATCTGCCTTTGGTAAGAAAAAGATATATTGGAAGGAATTGTATGTTAAAGATTTGGAGGACATTGAAAGGGAAGACATAGAACTTGAAGAGCTGGAAACCCTGATTGCTAGAAGAATTCCTAAAAGACCGGTTGGAAGTAAGTATGAAGGAAAAGTGCCTTTTAAATGTTTTTCATGCAATAAGATTGGTCATTTTACTTCTAGATGCCCTAAAAGAGCTTCTAGGAATCATGAAAGGTTTGTGAAGAATTATAAGCCTAATCCGAAATATCAGAACAAACCTAGATTTAGAAGGAATAAGGATAAATCATGCTGTTATGTTGGTGATGATGATTTTGTATTATTGATGATGATGATGATGAACCTATAAGTGGAACTGGCAATGGAAGCTCAGGTAAAGATTGGGTCTTTATTTCTATCAAGGATGATTCTCTAGAACCTATCATTGAAGCAACTCATACTGAGGAGAAGGATTTAGCTGTTAAAATTGAAGAAAAGGATGAATGGGTTATAGACAGTGGATGATCACATCACATGACCGACAACAAGAGAAAATTTCTATCACTACAAGAAATTGATGGTGGACTAGTCAGATTTGGAGACAAGGCATGTAGGATCAAAGGCAAAGGAACAATATCATTAGATGGTAAGACTAATACTGATAATGTTTATTATGTTGAAGGCTTGAAGCATAATCTTTTAAGTGTAGGTTAGATGGTGGATAGAGGATTTTATTTGCAATTCAAGGATGGAAAATGCTAGATCATCAATAGATCTTGTTTGGAAATTGCTTCTGGAACCCAGACCAAAGGAAACATTTTTCATTTGAACTCTGGTGAGAAAGCTTGTTTGATTTCTCAGATTGAGGAAAGTTGGTTATGACATAAGAGGATGTGTCATGTAAATTTTGATTGCATAGTGAAGATCAATTCAACACAGGTTGTCAGAGATTTTCCCAAGATTGTCAAACCTCATAATCCGGTATGTAGAGAATGTCAAATGGGTAAGCAAGTCAGAACTTCTTTTAGAAGCATACATGATAAAAATAATAAAATTCTTGATCTTATTCATACTGATTTGTGTGGACCAGCAAGGACTAAATTTTTTCAAGGCAATAGATATTTTATGTTACTTATTGATGACTACTCTAGAATGATGTGGGTTGCATTTTTAAAAGAAAAATCAAAAGCTCTTGAGAAATTTAGAATCTTCAAAGCTATGGTTGAGACTGAGACAAGATTGAAGATAAAATACTTAAGATCAGATCAAGGTGGTGAGTTTACATCTGATGAATTCAACAACTTTTGTGAGAAGAATGGAATCAGAAGACAACTTTCTGCACCTAGAACTCCACAACATAATAGATTGGTGGAAAGGAAAAATAGAACCATATTGGATGCGGCGAGGATAATGATGACTGGAGATAAATTGTCTGATATCTATTGGAGAGAAGTTGTCAATACCATTGTATACACTTTCAACATAGTACACATAAAAGGTGATACCAGCAAGACTCCTTATAAATTATGGTTTGGTCATATCCCTACTGTTAGATATTTTAGAATTTTTGGAAGTAAATGCTACATTAGAAGAGATGATGCATTGGGAAAATTTGATCCTAGAAGTGACGAAGGAATATTTTTGGGTTATTCTACTAAGAGTAAAGCATATAGATGTTATAACAAAAGATTGAATAGGATATTTTAGAGCATAAATGTTAAGGTGGATGAACAAGGCAATAATTAGATCAGATCATATGACTGTGGACCGAAAGATGAATTTATTAGACCTGAACTGGTAATGTAAGAAGTTGCTTAGAGCATTGGATTAGTGACTCTGACAATATCAAAAAATTTAACTGTGACTGTTGAACAACAGAAAGAGTCAGTAAACCAAGAAAATTCAAAGACTCCCAGGTATGTGAAACTAAATCATTCTGAAGATTAAATCATTGGAGATAAAGGAAAAGGTGTGATGACTAGAAGAAGGCTAGCTACTCAAGAGGTATGTTTGATTTCTCAAATTGAACCAGAATTGTTTATTGAAGCAAGTAAAGATGAAAATTGGATGAAAGCAATGGAAGAAGAATTAGATCAGATGGAAAAGAATAAGACATGGGAATTAGTTCCCAGACCTAAAGATAAGAATATTATTGGAACTAAATGGGTTTTCAAGAACAAATTGAATGAGGAAGGTCAAGTTGTAAGAAACAAGGCTAGATTGGTTTGAAAAGGTTATTCACAGGAAGAAGGAATTGATTATGGTGAGACTTATGCTCTGGTTGCAAGAATTGAAGCCATAAGACTATTTCTTGCCTATGTTGCACACAAAAACTACAAAGTATATCAGATGAATGCCAAATGTGCATTTCTGAATGGAGATCTTGAGGAGTAAGTCTACATTGAGCAACCTGATGGATTTTCTTTATTAGAAGGACATGGTTTGCAGATTGAAGAAAGCTTTATATGGACTAAAACAGACCCCTAGAGCATGGTATGCTAGATTGGATAGATATATTTCTAAGCTCAGTTTTAGCAAAGGTAATGCTAACAATTATCTTTAATATAAAATTGAGCATGATGACATACTGATTATTGAAGTCTTTGTGGATGATATCATTTTTGGAGGAGAAGAAAGCCTATGCATGAATTTGGTAATGATATGAAGAATGAATTTGAAATGTCTATGATTGGTGAAATGCAATTTTTCTTAGCTTATAGATTACTCAGACCGATAAAGGTATTTTCATTTGTCAAACTAAGTATGTGAAGGAATTGTTTAAGAAATTTGGACTTGAGAATTCAAAACCCGTCAGTACTCCTATGATGACCGGTTGCAAATTACCAAAGGATGATGAATCTCCTAAAGTGAATCCAATTAGATACAAATCAATGATTGGTGGATTCCTGTACTTAACTCAGACTAGCCTGATATAATGAATGTTGTTTGTATTGCTTCTATATTTCAGTTAGATCCTAGAGGAACCCATGATATTGATGTGAAGAGGATATTCAGATTTTTGGTAGGTACAACAAACCTTGGGTTATGGTATCCAAAGAATGATGTTTTTAGATTATGTGCCTATATAGACTTTGGTTGGGCAGTAGATATCGATGACAAGAAGAGAACCACCAACGATGCATTATTTCTTGGAAAGAAGTTGGTTTCATGGCTTAGTAAGAAACAACCATGTACTTCATTATCTACTATTGAAGCATAATATGTAGTTGCTACAACCAACTGTACTCAGATTTTATGGATGAAACAGATGCTGAAAGATATAAGGATAAGTTATGATGAGCCTATTGTTATTCACTGTGATAATACTGTTACTATTGATATGTCAAAGAATCTGCTATTTTATTCCAAATCAAAACACATTTCTATAAAGTATAATTTATTGAAGGAAAAGGTTGAAGCAAAGGAAGTCAGATTGGTTTATGTGCCTACTAAGGAGCAGATTGCAGATATTCTAACAAAACCATTGCCTAAAGATACTTTTGAATATCTCAGAGATAAGTTGGGGGTTACCAACCCTTTAGAAGAGACTTAGAGATGCAGGAATGTATCAATCCAGTAAGCTTATCAGATATTTTCTTTGATCCAAGTTGATGAGATGATGCTACTACTCAGGGGGCGTAGTCAGATGTTTGGTTCAGTATTTTTGGTTTGGTATCCATCCTTTGTCATTAATGTCAAAGGGGGAGAAATGGTATTCATGTGAAAATTAGTCATATCTTTGGGGGAGATTGTTGGCATTCCTTGGCACTTGCATGTTTTTCACATTCAGTGTTGCCATCAATGCCAAAGGGGGAGATTGTTGGCAATATGTTGGATTTAGCTAAGTGTTGTCATTGATGTCAACACTGTATCCCAATTGGACCTATCTCAGTTTGTCTTGGTGTTCATCTTGGTTTTGGCTTTGATTTTGATCTGGTATGATCAGATCATTGGATACCATTTTGGATGCTTATTCTGGATGGTTATATGCTTGTCATATTCTATCATTTCATGTTTTGGTGATCCGGTAACTATCGCTTATGTTCTCAGTTGGTATTTCTTGCTACTAATTAGCTTTACCGGTAAGTGATATTTGATGTTTTGATCAGACGATTTTGGTCCGGCTTATGGAATCGGTTTCTATCATGTTGAAGGTGCTTCTTGATTATATTATGAGTTTTTTGTGACTTTGCATTAGCTGGCGTACTGTTATGGTGGTCCTATTTGGATCCGGTTGGACTTTCTATGTTACTTCACTAAGGGTTTCTACTGGTTGGTGAAACGTGCTAGATTTTGGTCTTAACAAAATTTCTGGTGGATATAATTGTTTGTATATTTGAATTAGGTCCATGCTATGTAATGTAAATCATAATATTGGTCCGGTGATACCGTGTAATTTAATTTTTGTTATTATGGGTTTTTGGGTTTAGGGTTTAGCCGACCTTATCATAAGGTTGATGATCTGTATTTATAGGTGAATTATTCATGTAATTTTCATATCAATAAGAGGTGTGGGATCAATGGTTATGTTTGCATTATCAGAGGAAGGTTTATGTGCGAACAAGTAATATATCACTCAGCAAAAGATTTTTTTGGTATTGCACGACAAACATTTGTGCTTAACTGGAATTGTATCAAGCATTAAGAGATGGTACTTTCACAATTCATTCATTCCAGATTGTAGTCTGATGTTTTGTAAGTCAGTGAGACTTCTCTTTTGTGTTGAGCAGTGAGCTCTAGGCAGTTGACTTCATTGCAAGTGCAATCCCCATTGTAATTATTTCACATACTGTTGCAGAAGTATTATCTGATTGTGGGTAGGGTTTCCCACCATGGTTTTTTCCTTTACCATATTTTCCACGTCAAAAATATTGGTGTTGTGTGTACTATTCTTTCATGTTTTATCCTTTATTGTGTTGGTTTCTTTGTGCTCCGGTTTAAAGGTTTTTGATATGCAATAGTTCTGATTTCTGATAGTAAACTGATTCACCCCCCCCCCCCTCTCAGTTTACTTCTGATATCAGATCTATCTAACATGGCATTGGTCCAAGTCATTTTGGATAGTAATAGAGAATATAAAATTAATAGATAGTAAACACTTAACAATATAAGATTAGGTAAAATGTGCTAATGATATTCATATAAACTAATGATACTCAAAACTCTTTAAGATAGAGAAAAACAAAAACTATCCATTGTCAAAGGATTTATTCAACATGCACCACCAAGGACATCCGCAAATACATTTTAAACTAATCTTCAAAACTGGGGTTAGAAAATGACCCCTCAAATTTGTATCAACTCAATATTGGCTAAACATTTGTTGCAAAAATTAAGAGACAATAAGCAAGGAGGAACAAAAGACCAATTAATACTCTACAATATTGTTTTGTA
Source organism: Cryptomeria japonica (assembly GCF_030272615.1). Taxonomy (NCBI): domain Eukaryota; kingdom Viridiplantae; phylum Streptophyta; class Pinopsida; order Cupressales; family Cupressaceae; genus Cryptomeria; species Cryptomeria japonica. The sequence continues at coordinate 193,481,418 of NC_081413.1, read as the reverse complement.
AGCTTGAGAAAATTGATTATTCAAAGAATGAGGGTTCATATTCTCGTTTCTTGACTTTAAGAAGCTTTTAGACAACATCCAGAAGAGCTATGAAAGAGAACATAACAAACTGGGGTTCCAACTACATAGATTATAATAATAGATACGCAAACATATAAGGCAATGATACACAAACAAAATAAGGCAAACCTAATCTCATGCACCTTCTTCAAGGTTTACATTGATAAACATGATGTCTAATTAATCTAAGACATTAGGGGATTCGTCACTATCATTTAAAATATCTATTGATGATATGCAAACAAAATAAGGCAACCCTAATATCCTAAGCAATTTGACAACACAATCCACCTATTTTATACTAATGACATGGTAGGCCTTCACAATAAAAGAATGTTAAATCAATAAAATCGCCCAATTGCGATAAGTATAGCCACAATGACTAGAAGCAAACCAAGCAATGAGGCTTATGATGAACAACTTGAAAAGCAAGGCCAATTAGCAACAAGCCAATGAATCATGCTCACAACTAACATATGGACACAAAAATGACTTGACAATGGAGCTCTTGGTGAAATAATTGAAATAATTTATGGTCCCAACTCCAAGCCCCTTGACATTTAAATGTACATAATAATAAGATTTGATAACTATACTGGATCACATTGGAATCCAAATGACCCTAAAATTGCACCTATAACACCAATATCACGAGGAAACCCTAGGCAACTACCAATACAAATTGCATGGGCTATGATCATACATAAATCTCAAGGCTTAACACTACAAAAATCAACCATCAATATTAGTACAATAGAAAGACAAGGACTAACGTTTACTGTAGTATCTAGAGTGAAATCATTGGATGGCCTTCACATTGAACTAACACTCCTACGAGAGGTACACAAAAATGCAAAATAATCCATACACAGTCATAAGGAAAAAGGAAGAAGCTTGATTACAACAACTCTCTTTATACAAAGTATGTTTCTTCAACCCTATTTAGTTACCTTAATCTATAAATACCCTCAAAATAAACTCTTAACGAATTTATATTTTACACCCAAGGCTCACAAAAATCATCGCATTCCCCTACAAGGAACACCTCTTAATAAAAAAAGGCAAGTATGTCCAACCTTGTTCACTTACTTCAATACACAAATATCCTCAGTTTTAAGTCTAAATGAATTTTTTATTTTGCAAGAAAGGCTCACAAAGATCAGATCCCCAACTTATTTTCAAGAGCCAACCACACAAACAGATTTGGAAAATGGTTTTTGAAATGTTTTGAATTTATACATCTTAATCTAACATTGAAAATAATATAAATTACTATTGGCATTACCCATTGCACCTCACCCAGGTGCAAGCACTAGTAGTTACTTTAAATAGGTTTACACTAGGATATTTTCTTCTCGGTCATCTTGCTCTTCACCAGTTTCATTTCAAAAAATTTATACAAGGCTTGGTTCTTTCTACTTGGTTTGACGATAATATTAAAGTTAGAATCTTAAAATAATAGAAACCATCTCCATATTGTACCCTAGATTACCAACTATCTGTTAGATACTTCAATGACTCATGTTTGGTGCAAAATGTAAATGGTGTGGATAATATATAGTGTCTAAAATTTTATAGTATATAAATCATTGCCAAGACTTCTCTTTATGTTGTATATTTTTTCTCTTCCTTTGAGAGTTTCTTACCTAAAAAGGCTATAGGGTGATCTTTATTTCCTCTGGGTTGGGATTGATGAATAATGATGAACAACAGATACCCTAATTGGTACTGAGAGGGAGGGGGGGGGGGGTGAATCAGTACAGACAAAAACTTCTCTAGAACTTATCAAGTTAAAACAATCTTAACCAGTTGTCTTCATTACCGATTAACCATGGCAATACCAGTTAAACACAGTAAGACTTCAGACAACATAAACAGGTAAAACTGAATACTTTAATTACATTCAATACTTGATAACTACTTCACCCATAAAAATATGCATGTGGTATGTCATCAATACCATAACCATTAGCTCTGCATGCATAAACACTTAAACAAAGAATACTTAATCATCACATGAAAATGCACAACTCATGACAGATTTTTCACGTGGAAACCCAAATGGGAAAAACCACGGTGAGGATGAATACCCACAAGCTTGTTTTGAACTCTTTTGAAGCTCGCTCTATTAAGAGCCTAGTCCGATTAAAGACTTTACAATAAGGTTCTGCTAGGAATCGATCCTGTTAAAGAGAACCCGGTTAAGGGATAGCTATATACCCTTTTAAAGGTTACCTTGCTAGAGGATTTAAAGAACTCAATGTGCTTGAGTCACTTGGTTAGAGGATTTACAGTAAGCCTGTTAAAGCTACCCGACAAAGGGATTTTCCTTCTGTTGAAATGATTAGAAGACAACACGTAAAACTCTGATCTGATAAGAACACTATATGCTAAGGCAGATCCTTTTCAGTTCCTCTACTCTGCAATCACACTCTGCAGTTTTCTCTCACTGGTCTGGCAAGTATCTCATCACTTGGATACATAAACAAATTTTGCCAACAACTTACAATAACAAACATCATCAACCTTATAGACAACAATTAGGTCGATAGCATAAACCCTAAGCATTTAGGTTTACAATTACAGGCGGTCTGATCCTGACCGTCTAAACACTTTTCATAAAATGAAACAATCTCAAATAGATCATAAGTCATTTTGCATTGTCCTTTCTTCACCGCACATAGAAATCAGTAACCCATCATACTTTCTTCTCATACCGCTAAGAAGAATGTTCATTCTCGAGGTAGACATTTAATGCAGTTGATCTTCACATGCAAGATCCTCAAGGAAATCCTTCACGTGCACAAAACTGACGTGGCATCACGATCTCATCCTCATTTCTTAGCTAACTCATCACAGAATACCATCGGTTGCATCACACAAGCTAGATTGCCAAACTGGAAACCCTAGAGCTGAGACTACCAATCGATAGTCACACTTAGTGAAACCCTGACACCGGTTCACTACAACTTGATCATTAATAACAACTGCTTCCAATCTTCATACCGGTTGACCTATACTTATTGACATCAATGACAACATACATTATTATCATATCATCATGTGCTAGCATATCGGTTCATCAAATGCCAACAATCTCCCCATTTGGCATTGATGGCAATACTTACTTAGCGTAGCATTGCAACAAGAAACATCATAGACCAATGCCAACAAAAAAAACTTCATCAGATATCATACAACAGATATCTTCTTCCCTATCTCATATCTTCTCTCCTTATTATATATCTTCTCCCCCTTTGACAACAATGCCAAAGTGGAGGTACAAGCTCCCATACTCCACTATGCTGCTCCCCCTATGGAGTAGCATCCTTCAACACATCAATCCTGAAAGATTTGTCACTGTAATACTTGACTGATGTGGAGCACACATCTTTAGTTTACTTCATGAAGGGGCAAAACCCCTAACTCACCTCTCAAATAGGTAAATGTAGTCTTTGGTAAGGGCTTAGTGAATATGTTTGCTAGCTGCTCCTTACTAGAAACATGTTGTAATACAACCTCTTTGTTTTGAACCTTCTCTCTCAAGAAATGATACTTGAGCTCAATGTGCTTAGTTCTAGCATGCAATACCAAATTTTTGGAAATATTGATTGCACTAGTATTGTCACACAATATACTCACCGGTTTAGATATAGGTACTTTGAAACCATCTAATACATGTTTCATCCAGATTGCCTGAGAGTTGTTCATAAATGTTGCCACATACTCCGCTTTAGCTATAGACTGAGAACTACAACTCTACTTCTTACTTGTCCATGAGACTAGTCTTCCACCAAGAAAGAATGCTCCACCGGTTGTGCTTTTCCGGTCATCCACATTACCTCCCCAATCTGCATCGGTAAATACCTTGAGATTAAAATCACCATTGTATGGATACCACAATCCATAGTCAACAATCCCTTTTAGATATGTAAGAATCCTCTTGACTACTACCAAGTGGGATTCTCTCAGACTTTTATGAAAACAAGCTACAATGCCCACTGCATGAGCAATATCTGGTCTGTTGTGCACCACATAGTGCAACTTACCAATCATTGACCGATACTCCTTCTGATTCACTAATGCTGAATCAATTTCCTTAGTCAGTTTACATCCGGTCACCATCAATGTGCCAACTGGTTTTCTCTCCTCCATGCCAAAGGTCTTCAATACCTCTTTGACATACTTGGACTGGGTAATGAAGATACCCTCTTTCATTGCCTTAATCCAGTCTTCATCTATAAGTGCTTCTCTGGAAGTCTTGGGCTCTAATTCAAAAATCATGCAAGAGTTTTCTTTCACATTTCTTCTTGTGAGCATTCCTACATCTTTATCTCCTAAGATTTGCTTTGGATCATGATGTAGTTTTACATATCTAGGAATGACTCTAGCTGGTTCTGCTTGCTTTTCCTCTTCTTCTTCACTTACTTCTTTTTCTTCACCTACTACAACTTCTACCAATACAAGAACATTGAGATCTTTACTTGTTTCTTTCTTAACCAGTTCCCAAAAGGCTACACCCGGTTCATCTTCCACTTCCGCACTACAGGTTTCCTCAAGTTCCTTAGGGGATTCATCAACCCTGACATTGATACTCTCAACAATTTTCTATGTTCTATTGTTGTATCACTTGAGAGCTTTACTCTTAGTGGAATACCCTAGAAATATTCCTTCATCACATTTGGCATCAAACTTGTTTAGATGCTCACCTCTCTTGATGCAACACTTACTACCAAATACTTTAAAATAACTCATAGTGGGAGTCTTCCCAGTCCAATACTCATAAGGGGTTTTAACTCTACCTTTCTTAATGAGTACCTAGTTCATAGTATAGATTGTAGTGCTCACCGCTTCTCTCCAAAAAGTGTGAGCAACCTTTCCTTGTATCAACATCATTTTGGCCGCTTCAACTATAGTCCTATTATTCCTTTCTGCTATGCCATTTTGTTGTGGTCTCCTTGGGGAAGACAACTGCCTCTTGATACTGCTATCTTCACAGTACTTGTTGAATTCATCATAAGTGAATTCACCTCCTTGATCAGTTCTTAGGCATTTTATCTTTTGACCACTTTCCTTCTCTACTAATGCTCTAAAGGCTTTGAACTTTCCAAACACCTTAGACTTGTCTTTCAAGAATGTGACCCACATCATTCTTGAGCAGTCATCAGTAAGAATCATGAAATACCTATCTCCCTGAATACTTCTAGTTTTCATAGGACCACACAAAGCAGTATGCACAAGATCAAGTAAGTTTTCTGCTGAAAAAGACTTACCTTTGAAAGTTGAGGAAGACATCTTCCCAAGTTGACATTCTCTACATAAAGCATTCTTCGATTTGTTCAGCAAAGGCAATCCTCTTACTGCCTTGATCTTACTCGCCTTTACAATATTATCAAAGTTCATATGACAAAGTCTTCTATGCCATATCCAACTGTCATCAAACTTCACCATCAGACACCGACTTATCTTGGCATTCAGCTGAAACAAGTTACCTCTGGTCTGCTTAGCGATGGCAATAAGTTCACCACTCTTTCCAATTATACTACAGAATATACCTTTCAGAATGAGTCCTTTATCATTTAGCTTAGCAACACTCAACAGGTTATGCTTAAGACCTTCTACCCAGTAGACATCATCCGCACTGCTCTTTCCATTCAGTGAGATGGATCCTTTTCCTTTTACCAAACATGGTGCATCATTAGCAAATCTGACAACACCTCCATCATATTCTTCTAGAGATAGAAACTTTCTCTGATCACCAGTCATGTGGTGAGAACAACCACTATCAATAATCCACTCATTAGAGTTGTCAATGCGAGAGACAAGTGCTTTCTTGTCAGACACTTCTTCCTTTATAGCTACAAACACTATGTCCTCATTCTCTTCATCCTCATATTCTTCATCAGTAACACCTTCATCTACTGCTACAAGACAATTTCTTCTATTTCCTCCTTTATACTTTCTAAATCTCTCCGGTTTATCCTTATTATCATTGTTAGGATAGTTAACAGCTATATGTCCTATCTTATTGCAGGAAAAACATTTTAAAGGAAGCTTACCTCTGTATTTTCCAGTGCCTTTTGGAAGTCTCTTGGCAAGAAGAGCTTCAAACTCCATCAAAATCTCTTCATCATCCATACATCTGCTTTGCATGGTTTCATAACTGGTACTTACTTCTTTTCCTTTTCTAGTTGGTGCAACAGATGCTCTAAAAGTTGACTCAATTTTCTCAACACTGCCATCATAGCTATTCAAATCATATGCAGTCAACTTTGAAATGATAGAGTCTAAGGATACCTTGATCTTGTCAATTGACCTTAGTTCCTAAATAGAAGCAACTCTGATTTCATAGACTAGTAATAATGATCTCAAAACTTTACTAACAACGGTGGCATCATCAATTGTTCCACCACTGTTTTTGATATATCCAACAACAGTCTTGATCCTTATGCCATACTGTTGAATGGTTTCACCTTCAACCATCCTCATGTCTTCAAATTTTCCTCTAAGGCTCTCTTCCTTAGCTTGCTTGACATGCTCATCACCGCCATAAATAGTTTCCAAAGTGTCCCATACATCCGTAGGAGTGTCCTTATCTTGTACATCAATGAACTCAATATCAGACAAACTACTAATAAGAGCTTCCATAACTTGCCCATTTTCTTGAATCTCTATTTTCTGATCATCGATTAAAGTGCCAGTGGGGATTACATAGATATTCTCAACATAGCTCTAGTGTTGAGCACCCAAACTCTTGATATAGATCTTCATTCTATCCTTCCATATTTTGAAGTTATCTCTATTGAACTTAGGACCTTCCCTCTTCATCATTAAGGCAGGATCTTTTCCCTCAAGCAGTTAAGCTTATATCACCGAGGACCTAGAGTAGATTTGATACCAATTGATGAATAATGATGAACAACAGATACCCTAATTGGTACTGAGAGGGGAGGGTGAATCAATACATACAAAAACTTCTCTGGAACTTATCAAGTTAAAACAATCTTAACCGGTTATCTTCAATACTAAACTTAACCATGGTAATACTAGTTAAACACGGTAAGACTTCAAACAACATAAACAGGTAAAATTGAATACTTCAAATACATTCAATACTTGATAACTACTTCACCCATAAACATATGCATGTGGTATATTAGCAATACCATAACCATTAGCTCTGCATGCATAATCACTTAAACAAAGAATACTTAATCATCACATAAAAATGCACAACTCATGACACACATATTTTTCACATGGAAACCCAAATGGGAAAACCACAGTGGGGATGAATACCCACAAGCTTGTTTTTAACTCTTTTGAAGCTCGCTATGTTAGGAGACGAGTTCGGTTAATGACTTTACAATAAGGTTCTGCTAGGAACCGATCCTGTTAAAGATCACCCAGTTATGGGATGGTTATATACCCTGTTAAAGGTTGAAACCTTGTTAAAGGTTACCTTGCTAAATGATTTAAATAACTCAATGAGCTTGAGTCACCTGGTTAGAGGATTTACAGTAAGCCTATTAAAGCTACCCGACAAAGGGATTTTCCTTTTGTTGAAATGATTAGAAGACAATAGGTAAAACTCTGATCTGATAACAACACTATATGCTAAGGCAGATCCTTTTCAATTCCTCTACTCTACAATCACACTCTGTAGTTTTCTCTCACTGGTCTAGCAAGTATCTCATCACTTGGATACATACACAACTTTTGCCAACAACCTACAATAACAAACATCATTGACCTTATAGACAACAATTAGGTCGGTAGCATAAACCCTAAACCCTAAGCATTTATTTTTACAATTATAGGCGGTCCAATCCTGACCGTCCAAACACTTTTCATAGAATGAAACATTCTCAAATAGATCACAAGTCATTTTGCATCGTCCATTCTTCACCGCACATAGAAACCAATAACCCATCATGCTTTCTTCTCATAACGCTAAGAAGAATGTTCATTCTCGAGGTAGACATTTAATGTAGTTGATCTTCACATGCAAGATCCTCAAGGAAATCCTTCACATGTATAAAACTGATGTGGCATCATGATCTCATCCTCATTTCTTAGCTAACTTATCACAGAATACCATCGGTTGAATCACACAAGATAGATTGCCAAACCGGAAACCCTAGAGCTAAGACTACCAACCAGTAGTCACGCTTAGTGAAACCCTGACACTGGTTCACTACATCTCTTCATATCGGTACTTCAACTTGATCATTAATAACAACTACTTCCAATCTTCATACCGGTTGACCTATACTTATTGACATCAATGACAACATACATTATTATCATAGCATCATGTGCTAGCATACCGGTTCATCAAATGTCAACAGGGATAAGAATACTCATATGGCTATGCTAGATGCATCGACATTACCACAGAATTGGGATAACCAATTTGGAAAGATAAGAATAAATGCCTTTAATGCCTTTGTGGATTTTTAGTTGAGTGTGTTAAAAGACTTCTATTACTATTTTGTCCATTAAATCGTTGGAATTTTTACATAACATCTAATGAATTTATGGTGGTGCCCTACATATCCTAAAAATGTTTTTACTTATGGTGCTATCTTTGGCGGTTTCAGTGTCTTAATGAGTGTAACTTTCAAGGAATTTATCATCAACCCTTCTTTGCAAATGAAATGAACTAGAATTGTGCAAAAGATACTACAAAGGTACACTTCTTTATGTTAAGGGATATTTGTAAAAAAATTCATCTTTTTGACATTGTATGAAGTGTATGTAAGTAATCTTTGACTAGTACATACATTAGTCCAATCATCCAAGTATACCTCCAAAAAATCATGTATAAAATGTTTAAATTTATTCACTATTATGCAGTTTAAATACTGTCAAAGCATTATTGAGTCCAAGAAACATTATTGTGAACATGAAACCCGATCCCGTAAAAAAATTAATCGTAAGTGATCTTCCTCCTTAATTTTACTGGTGGTATCCAAAAAATTCATTTGTAAAAGAGAAAATATATCTACCTACTGCATATTCCAATAATTCTTCCATAAAAGGGGTAGGAAACGGGTCATCTATATATGCTTTGTTAGGTTCTCTCAAATCTATATATACTAATTTCTCCTTTTTTTTATTCATAACTACCAAAAGGATAATCCACTCCCCATTTTCTACTAGTTTGATAATTCTTGAATTTATCATTTTATCTAGTTCTTTTTTACTTTCATCTTCATATTCAAATTTAGCTAGTAAGGTCTTTTCTTATATGTTTTAACTCCTTTTAATTATATTCCCATTACCCCTACTTGTTATTTGATTCCTTTGAAATTAGTGAATGTTTAGGGAGACATATCTTCATATTCAAATAGTATTTCAACTAAGTGTGTCACTACCCTTTCATCCTAGCATTTCCCTTAAGTCTAATCTATCAATCTCTAGTATAATAGGCTAGTTGTCTAGAACCAACAAAATGTATGACCCTCAAGCTAAGAACAATTGAATCCTAACCCAAATCCAAATTGATCATGAAGTGATCAAGCCTATTTTTTGTGTTTTCTTTCCCAAACCTCATATTGTTCCAAGTGAACCAACTATATTTTGATCTTACATCCTAGAAGGACATTTCTAAACACCATGCCATGAAATCAACCGACCCCTTGACAATCTAGGGATGGCACATTCATTTTCTTTGGGGCTTAATTTTTTTGTAAAATCTCCCCCTAACACCCACTTGATATAAATAAATTATAAATGGAAGGACCTCACTTTATTCCACAATTTGTCAAACTCAAAGTCACTATTGGACCCATGTATAATCATCCAAGTATACCTCCAAAAAATCATGTATAAAATCTTTAATATGCAGTTTAAATACTGCAAGAGCATTCTTGAGTCCAAGAAACATCACTATGAACATGAAACTTGATCTAGTAGAAAAATTAGTCTCAGTTAATCTTCCTCCTTAATTTTACTTGGTGGTATCCAAAACATTCATTTGTAAAAGAGGAAATATCTCTACTTACTACATATTCAAATATCTCTTCTGTAAAAGGGGTAGGAAATGGGTCATCTATATATGCTTTGTTAGGTTCTCTAAAATCTATATATATCCCAATTTCTCCTATTTTTTTATTCTTAACTACCATAGGGATAGTCCACTCCCCATTTTCTACTAGTTTGATAATTCTTGCATTTAGCATTTTATCTGATTCTTTTTTACTTTCATCTTCATATTCAAATTTAGCTAGTAGGGTCTTTTCTTATATGTTTTAACTCCTTTTAATTATATTCCCATTACCCCTACTTGTTCTTTGATTCTTTTAAATTAGTGAATGTTTCGGGAGATAGATCTTCATATTCAAATAGTATTTCAACTACATGTGTCACTACCCTTTCATCCTAGTATTTCCCTTGAGTCCAATCTATTAATCTCTAGCAAAATAGGCTAGTTGTCCAGAACCAACAAAATGTATGACCCTCAAGCTAAGAAAAATTGAATCCTAACCCAATCCAAGTTGATCATAAAGTGATCAAGCCTATTTTTTGTGTTTTCTTTCTCAAACCTCATATTGTTCTAACTGAACTAACTATATTTTAATCTTACATCCTAGGAGGACATTTCTAAACACCATGCCATGAAATCAATTGACCCCTTGAAAATCTAGGGATGCCACATTCCTTTTCTTCTAATCTTTTTTTTTTAGTAAAATCTCCCCCTAAAACCCACTTGATATAAATAAATTATGAATGGAAGGACCTCACTTTATCCACAATGTGTCAGACTCAAAGTCACTACTGGACCCATGTAGATTTGAACATGTGAGCTTAGCTCTGACTTACCCCCCTCCCCCACCAAAAAAAGGATGTATAATGTTTTGGGTTGCTAGCATTAAAATAATTAAAAATCTCCCATTATCCCACAATTTAATGAAGCCTCCTAATGTACCCTTTGTACATCTACTAAAAAAATTGTAATCCCTCCAAAGTGTTCTCAACCACTTCCTTAGCTCTTCTCTACTTATTTTATATTCTTGTAGAAAAAGAATGTCTAGAACTTGATTGTCACTATTGATTTCACCAAATGGAACTTTTGGGGAGCATTAATGCCTAAAACATTCTAGGAAAGGATCTTAACAAATCTTGAGGAGGGAGGTGATTGCTCCTATTATGACATAATTTTATAATTGTGTCTTGAGTGCTTTTATCTAGGTCCTTCATACAACCACATTCACTTTGCTTACTTTTAATTGTCATCTCTTATCTTTTAGATTATATATATTTGAAAAATTTGACTCAAAATTAAATTTATGTGTCTTGAAACATTACCCCCTCCCTTTCTTACTTTCCACACTCCAATATTTTGGGCCCACTAGGTACCCATAAGCATCCTTGGCTAACTCCTACTTGATACCATCATCCTCTAAGTGTCTCTCCACCATTTACTTCATCCTTGAGTGAGTTTGGAATCCTCCTCCATATTTTCATCTTTATCCCCAAACTTATCTCTTTGTTGGTGAGGGCCTCCTTCACCCTCAATTCCTTATTATTTATCTTCCACTTCCCTACTTCCTTCTCCACCTTGTTTTCAAACAAATAGTCACCTAGGGATGTAAATATATCCCACTTTTATTATTTTTTCTACTAGACTTTCTTATCATGCTTTGGAGGGTTCATACCCCTTTCTCTCTATACCACACTTCTTAGAAACATGCCAAATCTTCCAATATTTGAAGTGTTTAATTTAAGAAAAAATTCATAATCCAATTCCTATATCCATGAACCATATTGAATAATTGAGGTTGAGTGCATGGAGAATAAGCTTACTAAGATCCAATCTTACATATATCATAGTGTACATAATTGTAATATTGGTAAAATTAGGAATTTACCAATTATGATAATAAAATCACTAATCTTACCTAATAGATCATTATACTAAAAAGAGGGGGGATATAGCTGTCAGAGTCACTGATGGACTCAATCTCCCAAGATCACCTGCAAAACCAAGATCAACCTTTTACACGAGAGAAACAAAGAGGATGAAATGTTGAAATATGATGCAATAGCAGAATGATGATATTAAAACACTCCAAATGATAAAATATGGATCAACACTCCCTTGTACTGATTGAGCTGATATGAAATCATATGAGTTATCTCTAAATTATCTCATAAGGGAGAGGTGAGTGCTGATTATATAGAAAATCATGGGCACATAATTCCAATAGGAATAATAACTGCCAAATAACCAAATTAGGTGGGAGTTGTCCCTACTTGGAAAATGCCAAATATGTGGCAAACAAACTCAGGTAGGGACAAACAAATGGTTATGGCGAGGTGGCAAATAAGTCCAAAAGAGGGTGTGACATTCAATCACCCAAATGTGGTTGTGAATGACACATGTGAATGTAGGAGTATGCCACGTGTCTGTTGGCATTTGCATGAAGATTACATTGATGAACTTTTATGTTGTCATTGATGTCAATTATAACCAGTAATGATGTTGTAATAATGTTGCTTTCTAACTGGAGGGAAGAGCTAGCGAAGGGAACTTCAACTAGTAAGTGAGCTTGTGAAGGAAACCGATATTACTAGAGAAGAAGTGAGATCAACCGGTAAACCCTACCTATTGATATGCTAAACCCTAACTGATGGAGTTTGGTGAATCGGTTGTATTGGTTTATGATCAAATGATGAGCGGTAATGATTATGCCACGTATGCATGTTGTATGAGAAGAGTTTCAAATGGTTTTTGGCGCATAGAGATAACGGTTTTATCTTGGGAACGAGCAAGTTCATTGCATGTAATAGAAAACGTGTGATGAGTTACAGGGTTTGATGAAGCGGTGATCAAGGAGCGGTCAAGGGTGTCTTGAATGATGTGCAATGATTACTATGTAAATCCAACGGTCATACTTGAACTGATTTGTTTGTAATCTCTATGAGATCTTAGGTTTGTGATGTGTTACCAACCTATTGTTTTGTTTATAAGGTCGATGAGTTGTTTTGTTGTAGTGTTGGCAATTTTGGTTGAATGTAAGAGTGATTAGTTGCCGAACCAGATGATGTATTTGCAATATGTGTAAAGGTAGATAGGAACATGAAAAGGATCTGATCAGGCAGAGTAGTGTTATTCGCTAGATCAGCAAACCCCTGTTGTTCTCTAACAATTACAATAGTCAAATCCATTAACTAGGTAAGCTCTAACAAGCTTAGTGTTATCTAAATACTCTAACCAGGCGATCCATTAGCTTGGATTTCAAATCTTCTACTGAGGTTACTCCTAACAGGGTATTGCTTCTAATAGGGCATTATAGTCAATCCCTTAACCGGGTGGTCCCTAACAGGATCTGTTCTTAACGGGATTTATTGTAAAACTTTAACAGGCTTGGCTCCTAATAGGGTGAACTTCAGAAGAGTTCAGAATACTTGTGGGTATTCATCCCCACCATGGTTTTTCCCATTTGGGTTTCCACGTCAAAATCATTGTGTCAAGTGGTGAATGTTTTTTTGGTTATGTTTGATATGGTTAATTTTCTTAACAACTAAATCCACTTAGATATGATATGATGATCGACAGCAATTTGAAATGAGATTTTACTTTTGTTAGTAAAGTATTTGGATGTTTTGGTTAAAAGGTTTGTGAGTTTCAGAGTTGTTTTATGGTTATTCTGTTATGACAGTCTGAGATTGCAATTTGTCAGCTCTGAGTTTGACTTGAGAGGTTGTTTTTGTTTGGTGAAAATTTTATGTTAGTTTTCTATCTACTTATTCACCCCCCCTCTCAGTAGTTGACTGGATCCTTATTGATTCATCATACCATCAATTGGTATCAGAGCATTTCAGGTCCTCTAAGGTCTAAGCCTAACAACTTAAGGTAAAGATCTTGAAGAACATGATGAAGAAAGAAGGTTTGAAGTTTAATAGAGAAAATTACAAAATATGGAGTGATAGAATGAAAATCTATATCAAGAGTCTAGGAAGTGAATACTAGGAACATGTTGGTACTCAATATGTTGTACCTAGTGGGACTATGTCTAATGATCAAAAGAAAGAGCAACACAAAAATAATCAAGCACTGGAGGCCATTATCAGTTCTTTGTCTAATTCAGAGTATGTTGATGTCCATGGTCTGGAGACCGCTTATGAGGTGTGAAAGAAACTTAAAGAAATCTATAGTGGTGATGAGCATGTGAAGATTGCTAAAGAAGAGAGTCTGAGAGGTAAATTTGATGACATGCGGATGGCTGAAGGAGAGAATATACAATAGTATGGTTAGAGGATCAAAGATATAGTTGGTGAGATCAAGAGTGCTAGTGGTAAAGTGGAGGATGCCACAGTGGTTAGTAAGGTGTTGAGCCCTTCTACCAGTCTATGCTATCCGAGTTGCAGCCATTTAGGAGCTAAAGTCTATTGATAAAACTAAGGTAACCCTTGACTCCATCATTGGTAAGCTTACTGTATTTGAATTAAATGGTTATGATGGTAGTGATAAGAGATCTGAATCTTCATTTAGAGCTTCAGTTTCTAACCCTTCTATGAGGAAAATTAGAGATATCAGTCACAATTATGAATCTAGATCCAACACAGTTGTTGATGATGAAGACAGTTTGATTGAGCTTGAAGCATTGTTGGCCAAGTGGTTGCCCAGAGGTACTGGTAAGTACAAAGGTAAATTACCCTTGAAATATTTTGCATGCAACAAGATTGGACACATTGTTGCTAACTGTCCTAATGGTGACAATGAGCATAAGCGTGAGAAGTACAAGAAGTACAAAGGAAAAGGCAAAAGGGATTGTCTCATTACAGTTGATGGTGGTATCACTGATGAGGAATCTGAGGGAGATGCTAATGAAGACATTGTCTTTGTAGCCATTAAAGAGGAGTCATTTGATCAGAAGGCATTACTTTCTCGCATGGATAGTTCTGATGATTGGATCATTGATAGTGGTTGTTCACACCACATGACCAGTGATCAAAATAAATTTATTACTTTGAAAGAATTTGATGGAGGAGTTGTGAGATCTGGAAATGACTCACCCTGCATGGTAAAAGGAAAGGGAACCATTTCTCTTAATGGAAAGAGCAGTGCAGTTGATGTCTACTGGGTTGAAGGATTAAAGAACAATCTTTAAAGTGTAGCTCAACTCAATGACAGAGGTTATCCATTGGAATTCAAGAATGGAATGTGCAAAATCTATGGGAGCAAAGGTGAACTGATTGTAACTGGCAAGCAAACAAAAGGTAACTTGTTTCACTTGAATCCTAAAGTCAACAACTATTTAATTGCTAAAGTAGATGATATTTGGCTTTGGCATCGAAGATTTTGTCATATAAACTTTGATAACATTATTAAGGTCAGTAAGTCCAAGTCGGTAAGAGGTTTGCCTCAGTTCGACAAACCAGTGAATGCTCTATGTAAGGACTGTCAATTGGGAAAGATGACATCCTCAACTTTTAAGAGCAAATCTTTTTCAGCAGAACATTTGTTAGATTTGGTTCATACAGACCTCTGTGGACCAATAAGGACTAAAATTATTCATGGTGACATATATTTTATGATCTTCACTGATGATTTCTCAAGAATGATGTGGGTCACATTCTTGAAGGACAAAACATAAGCCTTTAGTAAGTTCAAGGTATTCAGAGCTTTAGCTGAAAAGGAAAGTGGTAAGAAGATAAAGTGTTTGAGGACTAATCAAGGTGGTGATTTTACTTCAGAGGAATTCACTAGATATTGTGAAGGCAATGGAATCAAGAGGCAACTTTCTACACCAAGGACATCACAAGAGAATGGTATTGCAAAGAGGAACAACTGGTCAGTTGTTGAAGTTGCTAGAATGATGCTTATACAAGGAGTAGCAAAAAGTTTCTGGAGAGAAGCTATTAGCACAACTGTGTACACTATGAACTGGATATTGGTAAAGAGAGGTAAGGATAAAACTCCTTATGAATACTAGTATGGTATATCACCTAGTGTCAGTTATTTTAAGGTTTTTGGCAGTAAATGTTTTATCAAGAGAGGTGACTATGTCAATAAGTTTGGGGCTAAAAGTGATGAAGACATATTTCTTGGTTACTCCACCAAGAGTATGGCCTACAAATGTTATAACAACCAGACACAGAGAATCATTGAAAGTGTTGATGTTTGAGTGGATGAGTAACCTGAAGTCTCAGGAGAAACCAATGAGGAGAAAAAGGATGAAGAAACTTGCATTCTGATTTTGGAACCAAAACTGGTGAAACAAGAAGCTAATGAAGTGAATGTTGTTGTACCAATTCAACCAGAATAGATAGATTCATAAGAAAATGATGAAAGTGAAGAAGAAGAACCCAAGGATAATGATCATGTCATTCCAAGGTATGTGAGACTCAATCATAATCCTGACCAGATTATTGGAGATAAAGATGTTGGAGTGTTAACTAGAAGAAGAATCAGAGAGAATTCTTGCATGATCTCCACTATTGAGCCCAGAACTGCTAAGGAAGCATTTGGAGATGATCACTGGATCAAATCTATGGAGGAGGAGCTTGACCAGATTGAGAAGAACAATACATGGACCCTAGTACCCAGACCGATGAATAAAAATGTGAGGTATGAAATGGGTATTCAGGAACAAACTGAATGAAGATGGAGTAGTAGTAAGAAACAAAGCTAGATTGGTATGAAAAGGTTATGCACAGGAAGAAGGAGAAGACTATGGTGACATATTTACACTAGTTTCTAGATTGGAAGGTGTTAGGACTCTACTTGCATTTGTAGCATATAAGAGATTCAAAGTATATCAGATGGATGTGAAGTCGACATTTCTAAATGGAATACTGGAAGAAGAAGTATACATTGAGCGGCCAGATGGTTATGCTTTGACTGATGAAAAGAATATGGTGTGTAAAATGCACAAGGCGCTATATGGTTTGAAGCAAGCACCGAGAGCATGGTATGAAAGGCTACATTCACACCTAATAAAAATAGGTTTTCAGAGAACCAGTGAAGATAACAATATATATCTCAAATCAGAAGGAGATAAGATACTAATTAGTGAAGTGTTTGTGAATGATATCATATTTGGAGGTAATGATGATATGAGTGATGATTTTGCAAATGAGATGAAAAGTGAATTTGAAATGTCTCTAGTAGGTGAGATAAAATTATTCACAGGTTTGCAAATTCAGCAGATGAAGAGTGGTATTTTCATCACATAGTCTAAATATGTGAAAGAGGTATTGAAGACATTTGGAATGAGTGACTATAAACCAATTGGGACACTAATGGTTATAGGTTGCAAATTATCTAAGGAGGATGAAGCCGCATCTATTAATGAAAAAGAGTACAGGTCAATGATAGGGAAATTGCATTATGTTGTTCACAGTAGACCAAATATTGCTCATGCAATTGGTTTAGTTGCCAGATTTCAGAAGAATCCAAAGGAGACACACTTGATAGCAACCAAGAGGATATTTAGATATTTGAAAGGTACTATTGACTATGGATTATGGTATCCATATGCAGGTAACTTTGATTTGAAGATTTATATAGATGTAGACTGGGCAAGTAATATTGATGATAGGAAGACCACAACCGGTGGTGTATTCTTTCTTGGAGGAAGACTTGTTTCATGGAGCAGCAAGAAGCAAAGTCATACATCACAATCTATTGCTGAAGCTGAGTATGTTGCAGTGTATATGAATTGTACCCAGGCAATCTGGATGAAACACATTCTGGAAGGATTCAAGTTGAAGATTACAAAAACTTTATGTGACAACACCAGTGCAATAAATATTTCAAAGAACCCAGTGTTGCATGCTAGAACCAAGCATATTGAGCTGAAATATCATTTCTTGAGAGAAAAAGTGCAGAGTAAAGATGTGTTATTGGAGCATGTATCTACCAAGGAGCAACTAGTAGATATCTTTACTAAACCTCTACCTAAGACTAATTTTGAGTATCTTAGAGGTCAGCTAGGGGTTGTGCCCCTACATGAGGTCAATTGAGAATGATGTGAAATGCATCAGTCCCGGAGATAATTGAAGAATCTTGAAGCAGGATTGGTGTAGAGTGGAGTTATTCCACAGGGGGAGCATCAAGTTGCAGGTTGATCATGCAGAATAGTGAAGTATGACATTGCATGTTTTACTTTCACTTTGGCATTGTTTTCAAAGGGGGAGAAGAACTATATGATTGTGGAGAAGAATTGTATGATTGATAGAGAGAAGATCCATAGCCAGTTACCAGTTGAAGACATGGAGACTCAGTTGAAGGACAATACATGGTAAAATTTAAACTAGGATTCCTATTCACAATCATAGCAATCAAGGGTATTGATACTTGTATTTCCATCAATGCCAAAGGGGGAGATTGTTGTCATTTGCATGAAGATTGCATCGATGACCTTTTATGTTGTCATTGAAGTCAATTATAACCGGTAATGATGTTGTAATAATGTTATTTTGTAACCGGAGGGAAGAGCTAGTGAAGAGAACTACAATTGGTAAGTGAGCTTGTGAAGGAAATCGGTATTACTAGAGAAGTGAGATCATTTGGTAAACCCTACTTGTTTATATGTTAAACCCTAACCGATGGAGTTTGGTGAATTGGTTGTATTGGTTTATGATCAAATGATGAGCGGTAATGATTATGCCACGTATGCATGTTGTATGAGAAGATTTTAAAATGGTTTTTGGTGCGTAGAGATAATGGTTTTATCTTGGGAATGAGAAAGTTCATTTCATGTAATAAAAACCATGTGATGAGTTACAGGGTTCGATGAAGTGGTGATCAAGGAGAGGTCAAGGTTATCTTGAATGATGTGAAATGATTACTATGTAAATCCAACGGTCATACTTGAACCGATTTGTTAGTATTGTCTATGAGATCTTAGGTTTGTGATGTGTTACCAACCTATTGTTTTGTTTATAAGGTCGATGAGTTGTTTTGTTGTAGTGTTGGCAATTTTGGTTGAATGTAAGAGTGATTGGTTGCTGAACTAGATGATGTATTTGCAGTATGTGTAAAGGTAGATAGGAGCATGAAAAGGATCTGGTCAAGTAGAGTAGTGATATTCACCAGATTAGAAAACCCCTATTGTTCTCTCACAATTACAACAATCAAATCCCTTAACCGGGTAAGCTCTAACAAGCTTAGTGTTATCTAAATCCTCTAACTAGGTGATCCATTACCTTGGATTTCAAATCCTCTACTAAGGTTACTCCTAAAGGGTATTGCTTCTAATAGAGCATTATAGTCAATCCCTTAACCGTGTGGTCCCTAAAAGGATATGTTCTTAACATGACTTATTGTAAAGCTTTAATAGACATGGCTCCTAATAGGTCAAACTTCAGAAGAGTTTAGAATACTTGTGGGTATTCATCCCCATCATGGTTTTTCCCATTTGGGTTTCCACGTCAAAATCATTGTGTCAAGTGGTGAATGTTTTTGTGGTTATGTTTGATATGGTTAATTTGCTTAACAACTAAATCCACTTAAGATATGATATGATGACCGACAACAATCTGAAATGAGATTTTCCTTTTGTTAGTAAAGTATTTGGATGTTTTGGTTCAAAGGTTTGCGAGTTTCAGAATTGTTTTACTATTATTCTATTATGACAGTCAATCGGTTTACTTGACAGTGAGATGCAATTTGTCAGTTCTAAGTTTGACTTGAGAGGTTGTTTTTGTTTGGTGAAAAGTTTATGTCAGTTTTCTATCTACTGATTCACCCCCCTCTCAGTAGTTGACCGGATCCTTATTGATTCATCATACCATCAGTGTCCTCATATAAACCATCCTAATATAACCTAAGTATCCTTAATAATGTGTAGGAAAAATAAATATAAAAAACCTACACTAACACCCCTCCTTAAGAATAGCTTAGGTGGGTGAAAAGATGCAAAGATGAAAATATGGGTCCTTACTACAAGGCCATGTTAGGTATGCATGTATAAAACAATCTCTCACAAATAGAGAAAGGGAGAAAACCCAATGGGATAAAACTCCTCCCCAAAAGAGAGAAATGAAACAAGTTTCCCAACACAAGAAGAATCCCATGCAAGGAAGAAATACTCTTTGAAATAAAAAGGATAAGAAACACTATGCAACCTTTCCAAAAGTAGTAAATTGTACCAATGGTTGATGCTCAAAACTGGATGTAGATGATGAACCATGATCGTTGAACAAAATTCCTCCCCTTAGGAAGAAACAAAACCAAAGGTGCATGAAGACTGTCTTCCCATTCTTGAAAGGAATATGTAGGAATAATGATAAAGATGTATTATGTCTCTAAACTCTACTCAGGTGTCCCTATATTGATGTCGAAAGTTGTCATCATCAAATCGGGTGTTCTAGGCCACACTACAGAAGATGAAAATCCAGAACTTAGTGGAGATGGATGTAGAATAAAATTCAAAGACAAAGTTATCTCCTTCAAAGACAAAGGTGTCTCTTCCAAATACTACTCAATAGTGGCCACAGTCATGTCAAACTATGAAGAATGATCATGTGGGTAATGAACAAGAGGGTCAAAAGGTCCCCCCTTGACATCTAAACAAGACTCAACTTCATCAGAGAGAAGATGTATGTACTCAATAATGTCCTCCAAGTCTGCAAAATAGGACTCACACAACAAACCTGCAATGTTTGTCAAGTACTCATCCCAAGTAGTTGTATCTGGAAGACAATGAATGTCCTAGTGCACTAAATCAATAGGAGCCATAGATGTAGTGGTTCTAGTATCATCAGAAACAACAGTCGATGGAGGAGATGAAGAATCAACACATGTCTCTTGAACCTCAATTGAAAGAATACCAAGACTCACTTGACCATATTGAATCTCCTCAAAAGTGTCCACACTAGATGCCTGAGTGCATACATCAGCCAAAGGAGCTACAGAGGAAAAATGTGAGAAGGTGTATACTTGAGATTGATGATCTACCTCCCCAACTACAACAATATCTCTGATATGCAAATCCTGAATAATCATAGAATTTGGAGTGAACTCAACACTTTTCCCTTCACCACCATGTGTGATCTAATAGATAGAAAGGATATTTGCTAACAATGAGGCCACACAAAGGACATCATTGAATGATCCTTCATCTATGTCACTAGACCCTTTCCCATGAATACACATATATGTGTTGTTATCCATCAAAATGTTTTGTGACGAATAGGTTTGAAATGAAGAGAACATATCATGTGATGTGAAGCTCCAGAAATCAAGGATCTATCTCCCTGACTCAGAATCTGCCATTGCAACAAGTGCTTTTCCCTTTTGTTTTTTTGAATTTGAATTAGATGAAGATGATGAATCCTTTGACATAGTTGATGGTAGATTGATTTTATTCTTTGCTAAAATATTCTTCAACTCATCACTTTGTTTCAAATAACATTGATGTTCATCATGCCCAAATTTATTGCAATATGCACAACTGGGCTTTTCCTTTTTAGATGATTCTTTTTTCAAGGAAGAGGATTTTGATTCTTTATGTGACTTATTCTTTTGTTTCTGATCAGGATTCCCTGATTGTTTCTGTACCTTAGGTTCACTAGCAATCAATGCTTGTGACTTGGAAGTCTTGATGATGCCCATTTGAATTAGTTTTCCTTCCTCTTGGATTAGAAGATCTGAAAATGCATCAAAAGTGGGTTGAACATATGTAGTTCCCATAGAAACCCTATTGGTATGAAAGCCAGAAACAAACACAGAATACTTCGGACCTAATTTGGATAACACATTCAGAATCAATTATAAATCCTCCTTAGTAATAATGCAATCTATTAACTGTGTTCTTAGTTGCTTTATCTTAGAGATGTAGTCTTGGATGTTGTTGAAACTTTTTGGATCAAGATTCATCAGATCATTATCAATCTAATAACCCCTAATCTTGTCAGTTTTACCATACAAATTTTTAAGAGTCTCCCAATCCTCCTTAGGTATCTTGCATGATTCAAGATGAAATTGTAAATCAAAAGAGACTAATGAACAAATGTAACCAAGAGCTCTCTCATGATTGATATCCCATGCTTGAAGAGAATTAGCATTAGTAGGTGCAAGAATACTTTATTTGACATAACCTGTGCAACCTTTTTCCCTTAGATAATTTCATACCGATTTTTTCCATGTTTCATAATTATATGTAGTTAGGAGTTTAATTTGAGTTTTCCCCATTGTACTATCATACAACAAAAGAAAACAAAGCAATAGAAACATGACAAGATTACCCCCCCCAAATTCACTAAATCAATGATCCCCCCAGAAAAATATGATGGTGGCACTTTATAAATTAGTGCGTTTACAATTCTAGAGTTTTTTCAGTGTTTTACAATGTCCAAATGTGGACTCAAATACTGAAGATACAATAAAATATCAAAATTACAACCTCAAAATAGCACCAATGGATATTTCTCAAGAAAATATTAACTTTCAAAAAATGAATCACCTCGATAGGTCATATGTGAAAGTTATAGTCGTTAGAAGTTGCAAAAAATGGGATTGTCCCTCAGATTTGCTAAGAAAACATAATTTATGGAAAATATGGACCACTTGAAAAAAAATGGATTCTACAACTATGAAGCATGCAAAAGTTTGCCCCAAATAAAAAAAAAATTGCACTAGAAAACTCCACCAGATGTCCAAGATATGACCTTCTGAAGTTAAGGTGCAAAATTGAAAATTTCAATGATGAGAGGGTCAATGGTTTGCAAAAATTCTTCCTACAAAATTTAGCTCAAGTCCAAACAAAATAAAACTCTTCCAAAATTATCCAAACTGTTGCTAATTTTGACAAAACCACCAAGTTTGGAAATATACCAATCAGTTTAAAAAATCTACCAATTTTGAAATCTTCACCAAAATTAGAGCTCTTCAACTTATTTGGACTTTATCCAAATATAGAGATAAATTGCTTTACAAAACACCAAATTTTGGCATGAAGGCCGAGGCAAGCTTTTGCAGGCCACAAGTACAACACAATAGTCGAGGCAAATGCTAGTACGATTATGAGTTTTTGTTTTTGAAAAAAAAATAAAAATTACAAAGTTGTTGGGGGGTCGTAGCCTCACCCCAAACCATGAAGAAACCCTTTTTGTAGGGTGTGAGGGCTCCCACATGAGCCGCAGCTATTCTGGCTCCAAGAAGGTCAAAACGTACACCGTGATATTGACAACTGAAAAAATCGCAACCCTAAATCGTAAAATCAATGGTCAATAATGTGCGTATAACCTTCGTGTTATATGAAAATCATGATTTTGTGGAGCCAGAATAGTTGCATCCTCCCAAATGGGCCCTTTGACATTTTATAAAAAGCTTTGTTTTATATTTTTTTTTTAAAGTTTAATAAAAAAAAATTTTAAATATAAAGCTTTTACAATAATTTAAAAATAAAAGCTTATTTAATTTACTTTTTCAATAAACTTTTTTTTTTGAATGATTTTTAAATAATAAAAAACTTGTATTTTAAATAACAAATATATGTTTTTGGAAAATAATTTTTGTAATGTAGGAATTTTTTTATTTTTTTTTTGAATCGTAGCATATTGCGTGCAAAGGGCAATTTTTGCCTCAAATTTGTCTTTCAACAAAATATAGAGTATCTTATATCAAAATTCCTCTGCTTAACCTTCTGGACTAGATCGTGAAGTCCTTTTTGACTGAAGACGCACCCAGCAAAATCTCACTACTGAATTTCTCCCAAATTCAAGAAGGGGCTTGCATATCTAGAAGCTTTGACACTATGATGCTAAAAATGTGGTAAATAGAAAGGCATACACATATAATGAGACAATAAAACATAATGGAAATCTTAATTGAAAACTAAATTAAAGATGCAAACCATAAGCCTTCCTTGAAATGTCCCATTTCCTCTATTCTTGAGGACCTTGAATGTGTTGGACTGATTGGCTCTCAGTGGAGAAATGACCTCCAAAGTGGCAACTCAAGAGTTGAGTAGCTACTTGATCATGATTGATTATGCAAATGATATGAAATGCATGATCTAAGAAACTAGATTAACATGCTATGATTAATCCAAAATGCTAATTACTAGATATTTGAAATGAAAATGCCTATAGTAATTATACTAAAACTATGAATGCAAGGGATCCTTATTGCTTCAAAATGGGGTATATTTATAGGAATTCCAAGGCCAAAGCTGAGGTGGTAGGAATCAACGGTCCAGATCTGATCTGAAGATATCAAGGGACAAGATTGAGGAAGTTGGAGAAGAGGTTGGAGGAAAGGACACTTTTCATCTCTGTGGTGACAAGTGTCAAGGAGCCTTGCTCATGAGAGGGCAAGTGTCCAAGGGAGGATACATGTGGCAAAAGTGCCATGTGTCCCAAGGGGAGAATATCCACACCATAGGAGGTTAGGATAAGGAGGTTAGGATGTGCAAGATAGGATAGGGTTAGTTAGACCCTAGGATTAGATAGAATGATTTAGGTTAGGGGATGGTTAGGTTACGTGGTTAAAAGTTAGGAGCCATGTGCTCATTTGAATTTAGAAATTAAAATAATTGGAAAATGGTAATTAATCTCAACAAACTTGAGTTTGTTAATTTTAATTAGGGATTAGAAGAATTGATTTATATGTGGGGAGAAGGATTGATTAATTTAGATTAATTAATCAAAAGGGATATGAAATGAACTATATAAATAAATCATGTAGATTTATTTACTAGTAGATGAATAAGGGAATTAATCAAATTTGCTTGTGAATTCGATTAATTGGGAAGGGGGATTAATTAAATAACTGCGTATTTAATTAATTATCTTCAGACCATTTTTAGGTGTATACAGACACCATGTCAGAGTCATTGATGGACTCAATCTCCTAGGATCACCTGTAAAACCAAGATCAACCTTCTACACGAGAGAAACAAAGAGGGTGAAATGTTGAAATATGATGCAATAACAAAATGATGATATTATCACACTCCAAATGATACAATATGGATCAACACTCCCTTGTACTAACTGAGCTGAAATGAACTCATATGAGTTAGCTCTGATTTGTCTCATAAGGGAGAGGTGAGTGTTGATTATATAGCAAAATATGGGCACATAATTTCAAGAGGAATAATAACTCCCAAATAACCAAATTAGGTGGGAGTTGTGCCTACTTGGAAAATGCCAAACATGTGGCAAACAAACTCAAGTAGGGGCAAACAAATGGTTATGGGGAGGTGGCAAATAAGTCCAAAAGGGGGTGTGACATTCGACCACCCAAATGTGGGTGTGAATGACACATGTGAATGTAGGACTATGCCATGTGTCCTCGTATAAACCATCCTAATATAACCTAAGTATGCTTAATAATGTGTACGAAAAAATAAATATAAAAAACTTACACTAACACTAGCCACAATTCAATTAGGGAAAGGGTTGAAAAACTAATTAAATTTACCAAATTATTGACTCCCCCTTTTAGTTAAGATTGGATGTAAATTGTGAATTTTAGGGTAAAACAATGAACAATTGGGACAAAATGGTAATAATAGAATGTTATAGATGTCAGACAGATCCCCAGATAAGGATTTGAGTCGAAGGAGAAGATCAGAACTTATTTCTAAAAGTTCAGACTAAATTGTTAAGGTTGTGGTGTTAGGTCACCCTGGTCTTGTAACTCTAAAATAGGCAAGTGAGATCTTTTTCAAATTGGGGAGATGCATTGGGTTCACTATCAGAAGCTCAGGCAGAATTTTTGAGACCTTGTGTTGGGTCACCCTAGTCCTTCGCTTTTCGCTCCATCGAAATCTGAACCTGTTCATTGTCATCAACTCTATTAGAATCTTCGATCACTACTCCTAAAATAGTTTCCTATACACAGAAAGAGAGGAGAAGGGTTTAGGATAGGGGTTTGCCTTGGGTCAAACCCCGAATCATAAATTAACCTTGAATTGAACAATATAAATGCTAAAGTAAATGTTGTAAGATATACCTCAAATCTACAATGGTTGATGAGAAGATCGATGATGCAATTCTCTTTAGATATAATAAAAAAATGTTGGATGTAATAGCATGACAAACACATGAACATGAAAGACCTAATCAAACACACATGCTTGCATGAATATTGATGTGTTACAAGTGTGGTTGTCGTTGCACCAAAAGATCGAACTGTTAATGCCCCATACAACCAATAGACTTATAGAATCCATAGGAGGCGGTTAAGCCATGTCACAAACCCAAGCACTATGTTGCACAACACAAGGAGACCAAGGGCACACACCTTGCAACAATCCCCCCAGTGCAAGCAAGGGGTTTGAACTTGTGACCAAGCTCTGATACCACTTGTTACAAGTGTGGTTGTCATTGCACAAAAGATCGACCCGTTTATGCCCGATACAACCACTAGACTTATAGAATCCATAGGAGGCAGTTAAGCCATGTCACAAACTTGAACACTACACTGCATAACACAAGGAGACCAACGACGCACACCTTGCAACATGATGTGACTTTTATCTATGATGCTTCAAGGATGAAATTTTGCCTTGAATGCTTGATGACGAATGCATGAATAATGGGGTACGATAGTGATGGAGTCTTAGCTCTAAAATAAATTGATAGCATGTCCTTATATAGGGTTTCCTAGGTAAATTACCAATTAGGCTGACCTCCAACGGTCACATTGAGGTACAAGGACCAAAATCCATTAGGGAGGGTGAGTGCCTATCCAAATTTGAATTTGGTCATGTTTAAGGAGGAACAGAGTTGTGGGGTGACCCAGTCTGGACCAAGGTGCCACCATGCCCTTGTCCTTCAAAAATAGGACAATTCAAAGTAAGAAGGGGGCAAAATGGGCCTAGGGGGAATGAAAATAGGACATGCTAAAGTAGGAGAACACATATAAGGTGTGAATTGTATCGGTTATAATTTATGACACTACATTTATCCCCCACTTTAACAAGAGTATGAGCCTATGCAAATACTCATGGTAAAGTAGAAAGATGAGGAAGAGAGGGAAGCAACTAGAAGTGGGGTCATAAAGAGATAAGACATCACTAATTTTGAGGAACCAAGCCCCTAATCTTAGGATATTAACTCATGCAATCACATGTAAGGACACACAAAAAAGACACAAACAAAAAATCCAAACAAAGACAAAAGATGCACAACACAAAGGGTTAGTACTAAAAATAAAAAGCTCCAAGTCAACTAGTTGAAGAGACCTTGATAGAAAATGTATTAGCCACTAAACTCATTCTCAGAATGCTATTACAAGATCACAAGTGGGCACATGAAAAGAGAGAGAATGAATCGAATGATGAACCATGATCCAACAAGTAGCAAAGTTATGAGCTCATGGGAAGGAGAAAGAAGAGAACATGGATTCCATGGGCTAGAAAGTTGTGTTATGCTAGGTGATCCATGAGAATAAAAGCAAGAGAGACCGTGGAACCCAAAGGCTAGCAAGTTGTGTTATGCTAGGTGATTTATGGTAGCATGAATACTCACGGGACAACAAGTTGTTTTATGTTGTGTGATTCATGTAGAGGAGAGTCAAAATAGTCTAGCAAGTTGTGTTATACTAGTTCCACTCATCTTGAAAATGTCACACAAGGAGGGTTGAATAGTCTAGCAAGTTGTCTTATGCTAGTCAACCTACCTTAAAGAAGTTGAAAATGGAAGAGATGAAAGGTATAGCAAGATGCATTATGCTAGTCAACTCACCCCATTACATCTATCGTCATATGGTTTCAAGAGTTAAGAATCTTGTCTAAGAGTTAGGTTTAGTTTCAAGCATGCAATAAATTATATAAGGCCTACAATTGAAAAACAATATGTCTAGTTTCAAGAACATCTCATTTAAGAGTTAGGTTTGGTTTCAAGCATGTACACCCGATATAAGACATAAAATAACCACGTCTAGTTTTGAGAATGAAGCATATTTTCTAAGAGTTGGGTCTAGTTAAGAGCATGCAACAACCCATATAAGACATGCAAAATCAAAAATATGGTACAAGGAGGGTGCAATGTATGCCCCCCCCTTAAGATGTCAACATAGTAGTATGTTGATGTCTTAAGGAAGCTAGAAACAAGGATACACACCCTCATCGCCAATAATATATCCTTTAGGCAACAACAATGTACATACATCCAAGCTAAAGAGGCGTGATCCTTCTAAGCAAGGGAAAGATAGTTTTAAAAGAGATATCTTGCAACAAGTGTAAAGGGAATCCTTTAGCATAGCAGGAGGAAGAGATATTTTATCAAATACATCTACCTCCAAGAGGAGATTTTGAACAAAAATAACATTATTGACCCAAACAAAGGAGGAGAACAAGAATTCACACCTTCCCCATATTTATAGGTAAAGAGATTCTTGATGAAGGATAACACATTTTTGACCCAAAGTGAGGGGTTTGTTTAAAAGAGACATATATCATCAAATGAAGAAGGGGTTGTAGTCAAGGATACACACCTCTGGCATAAGAGAGAATCCTCGAGAAACAAATAACTTTACACAAGGAATAACATCGTATCGTAAGAAAAGACCACTCATCGTAGGAAAAGTGAATCCTTAGAAAGGATAGGAGATAGGAGATAGAATCAATGACCCCCAAGCATAGGGACAAAGAGGAGGATTACATTCCCTCCAAAGAGAGATTATAAATAAAATATGTACCACTTAAAGTAAAGAATAGGTCCTAAGAAAGGAACAAACATGTGCTCACATGAAGAACAATTCAATGTGAGATTTTTTTTTATTAAAATTACAACTCAAAGGAAGAGGCAATCTTCAAAAAGGAGAGAGAATTAAATATAGTATCTTTGCCCCCCCAAGTGAGGAGACAAGGAAGAATTATATAGATTTCCAAGTATGATTGGAATTGAAGATACATCACCACACTTGACAAAGAGCCCCCAATAAAGTTAACTACTAATGCCATAGGGTAAGGAACAACATAATAAACACTCAAATATTATGTAGAGTGAATAATATGGGATTCCAACTTATTCTCATCAAGTATCTAAATGATACCAATTGCAATAAGTTGTTTAATTTTATATTTCAAGTCATGACATTCATTGGTAAAATGACCATGGATTTGATGATACTTGCAAAAAGAAGGATTGTTTTGATGTTTCTTATAATTTTTCAAAGGCAAAGTAATTAAGTTGCCTTTAAGAAATTCATACACAATATTCTATTGTTGTGATGAAAATTCAATAATGGATGCATTAGACAATGGAGGAAGGCCTTTGTAATGTATTGCAGAAGGACATTTTGAAGGGCCAAAGGGAATATATGAGGAAGAGATATCCTTTGTAGGGAGATTCTTCTTTCTATCATGGTTATTCGTATCCTCTTTGGTAGGTTGGGAAGAAGGAACCTTATCATATAGGGCTTCATCTTTACTCCATGTTATGTTAGGAGATAGGGTTGAACATATCAAAATACTAAAAGGGGGGGTGAATCAGTATTCCCCAAATAAAATACTCCGATAATATGAAACTCAATTTGATCTTAGATATCCTTTGCATGAAATGAAGTATGCAATAGAAGTGAAATGAACAACATATAAAACCATAAGAGAGACACCAAATTTTTCTACGTGGAAAACACAAATGGGAAAAACCATGGAGAGGGTTAACTCTAAAGATAATATAAGTAGTTATAAGGGATTACAAAAGAGGCTCACTTCTAGAGGGCCCACTATCCAGAGGGCTCACTACCTAGATTACAACAACTCGCTGCCAGAAAGGCTCACGGACATGAAATAAGAAATGAACTGAGAAAAATTGCATCTACATATGGATGGGATCATATTTTGTTAATATCGGACAACACACCAATTGTTTGCAGTAGATCCGGTTAAGAAACTCTACAAATCACTTCACTATCTACCTGCTCCAAAATACCGTTGCACTGGATATGTCCTTCTCCTTTTCTCATTCAGCATCAACTTCCTCACTTTATCATTTACTACATTATTCTTCACTTAAGAGACTTCATCACAATACATCTATGTCATACCTCAAACATAATGTGATCATATATGTATGTGTGTGTGTGGGTGTCAATAGGAATATACATCAAGTCAACCTCAATAACATTTTCCCAAATGATATTTCAATGATCAAATCACATGCTACAATCACTGGAGTAAAACAACAACATAATTCTTTCAAGGTTGGCCTAACCCAGAATGAGCAAATCCTCGAATTTCTACAATAACATGCTACCGAAGCACAAAGAAAACAATCCAACTCAACATTACAAGGTTAAAGACATGAACAATGAATCATTATCATCAAAAATCAAGAAACCGGAGGAAACTGAAGCACATAAAGTTGCTCAATACTGCATAACCAAATACATTTCTGGAGCACAACATCCAAAGCATGACTTCTAGAGCATAAAAAATATAAATATACCAATCTCAAATGATGACAGTAAGCATATCAAAAATTGCACTACCATATCTGTATCAAGACCACAAATGCAAAGAATTGCACCTCTGAAATACGTCAACTACATATTGTCAGACTGCATGAATGACTGGAGCACAAAACCAATTGCCACAACCAACACCAAATCTCTCATATCAAGATAAATGTATCCTTATACTAACAATACATATTTCTAAAGTAATCAACATGTCTACAATACATCAACAACAACTAGGATCTATAATTTGTATCAATCTTCCACTATTCTATATCATACATACCTATCTTCCACTGTTCTATATCATACATACCTATCTTCCACCATTCAACGTCATATCCAGACCAATCCTGATCACTGGATTTGACATCAATGACAACTAAGATATGTATTTATAAAAAATATCCCCATTTGTCATTGATGGCAAAACATTTATATAAAAAACTTGCCATAACTCCCCCTTAGATAATGCTTACTTATTTCTCCAAGATTCCAAAATTCAAAACTCAATATTTCTCCTCGATACTCAATATTTATCCCCCTTGGACATCAAGGACAAAGGGTAACAACAAAAGGTTACCCAAAAAAGTTTCACTACAAAAGAAAGAATGCTTTACTTATGCTTCTACAAAATGCTCTTATACTTCCCCTTCAATTTTGGAAAGAAAGTCTTCCAAGAGCTCACTGCCAAATAGAGACTCAAACTCAAATTGTCATTCTTAACTATTACATCAACTGCTTCAGATAAAGAACCTAGAATAGTAGGGTTCCATACACACTTCTCAGCTTCAATAAGGAGACCGAAAAGATGTTCTAACCTAGCCTCAATAATCTCTTTTACCTTTAAGAAAACATTCACCACATATTCTTTCTACCTCTGATAAAATATAAGTTTTGATAGCGGAGAATTAATTTTCTTCCTCTGTATACCATCTATATCACTAAAAATATCAAATGGAATTCAATTCAGACTCAATAGAGTCAATCTTAGCTTTGAAATGTTATGTAGTTGCAAGCCACTGGAGACAATACTTGTACCAAAGAGTTTTTTAGTGGTGAATCTTCTCCAATTAGCGATTCTGCGATTTCATTTTTTTGGAAATAGCGAATAGTCTGGGGCAACACAGTGGTCAAATCGCCCAAAATTTTGGGGTTAACGGTCCACTATATTTTGGCTTCACCATTGACTACATACCATTCCACGTGGATTCTCGTAATATTCACCTGGAATCACTCGGATGTGGATATTAGATCACCTCTATTATTCGCCAGAAATAGTAAAACGACCTTGTACCCAAGACCTATTTCACCAATGGTAAATTAAATCTTCATTGCACGTGTTGGTCCATTTCGCCTATTGTTAAATTTCACATTAAGCATAATGAGACCTAATTCGCCAATAACAATTAAAATATTATAAGCATTCGAGGACCCATTTCGCCCCGCTTAAATCAGGATGCATTTTGAAACGCCCGCGAAATTCACCAAAAATGCAATCATGGATTGATATAAATACAATTGAAAGTTTCAAACACTCTTTCTTATAATTTGTCTATGTCTGATTAGAAAATTTGGGAGCTCTTGATTCACATTCCGCAATTTGAGTTGGAGCATTGAAGTTGATTATAGGGTGGAGGGCCAGAGTTACAATCCTGCAACACAGGCCCAGGCATTCCTGATTCAGAGAATTGAGAAGGCATAAAGGTGAGTAATAATTTCTTCATACTTGATAGTATTAGTTTTAGTTTGTAGTGAGAGGTCAAGATGTCAGATATGGGTGAGACTCCTCAGGGTGGTGAAGGGATTGAAATGTCAGACAAGGGTGAGACTGAGACTCCTCAGGGTGGTGAAGGGATTGGGATGTCAGACAAGGTTAAGACTCCTCAGGATGGTGAAACTGAAGGGATTGGGAACCATCAAAACGCCCAAAACTTAGAGATACTACCATAAAGTCTTACTTTGGAATTGGCAAAGTTTCTGGTCCATCAACTTCTGCAATTACAGAAGCCATTGACAATAGCTCACCATCACCACAAGGTGGGATTGTCATTGAGTTAAATGCATCAAATGAGGATGACAATACCGACACGACAGAAGATGTTCTAAGGGATACACATAATGAGATCATTCACTCAGATAAAAATGCTAGTATTGAAGATGATGTTGGTAGGAAGAAAAGAAAAAGGAAAGTAAAAATGGGGTGGGAGTGGGAAATCACAAGGAGTTTTAAGATTGATTGGGTAGCAAAGTACACATTCATTGAACCAGTCCCAAATAATGATGAACAACCAATAGAATGCAGGTGTAAGATTTGTAGCTGGAAAACTAAAAGAGAGAAGAAGATGCAGCTAAAGCTTGACACCATAGAAAAGCATATTGGTAAGGTTTATGAAAAACATATCATAGACAGAAAGGAAACACCAGTAGTAAGATGGAAATCAAAGGAAGAATGTCTTCATGTTAAGCATGTGGCGGAATATGAAGAGCATAACCACAAAATGACACTGACTGGTAATAGTGGAAATACAATCAAGGTTGGGCTTGAACATGTAGCGAAAGATGCAAACTTGGCAAAGACTGTTCAGATGAGTGTTATTTTTCATATTTTGTCAAGAGGGCGTCCTATGAAAGATTTCCTAGAATATAGTAATT
This sequence comes from Cryptomeria japonica, assembly GCF_030272615.1. Classification (NCBI taxonomy): domain Eukaryota; kingdom Viridiplantae; phylum Streptophyta; class Pinopsida; order Cupressales; family Cupressaceae; genus Cryptomeria; species Cryptomeria japonica. The sequence goes on along the minus strand of NC_081413.1, from coordinate 193,448,327 downwards.
TATTATCTTTTTTGAATGTTCCTCACTATCCTATGTCACATTGGTCAATAAATGTTGGATGGGAAATGATAAACTATCTCGCTGAGGTGGAAAAGCAAAATTTACAGGAGAGTGTGAAAGAGTCAAAATTCATTTCATTATCCATAGATGAAGTTACTGTGGTAGATAACACTGCTTGGGTCCGTATGCATGTGTATACATAAAAGAACATGTCCGTCGAGCTCATCTACTCTGTGTTCGTAAAATGAGGGGAAATTCAATAGAACAAAATTTATATGTGGAAGTTAAGAAAGCTTTGAATGAAATTGTTGGTATGGATGACTTGACAATTGCTAAAATGTTGGTGTGTGTTGGAGCTTATGGAGCTGCAGTAATGCAAGGTCAAAGGACTGGTCTTTGCGCAAGATTACAAACTAGTGTTGCACCATACATGCTTGGCATTCACTGCATGGCCCATCAAATGAATTTAGCATATAGAATTATAAGAAATTTCCCTACAGTGTCAAAAGTTGAAGATCTTGTCCATGAGCTCCACTCATACTTCTGCCGAAGTCCTAAATGTTTTGCAAGATTTTAGATTTTTGTTGAGGGAGTAACAACAGGAAACAAGCTTCTCAGGGATGTTGAGACCATATGGATCTCCTTGCATGGACCAGCAGAACGAGTTCTAACAAAATATCAATCCTTGATCGGACTAATGTATGAGCAACGCCTCACAGTAGACAAAGCTCTTGATCTCTTACATAAGTTAAGTGATATAGAGACTCTGTTAACTTTAGCTAGTCTTCTCCCCATGCTGGATTCAATGAACAAATTTGTTAAGAAAGCCCAAGATAGAACTATGTATATCAATGAGTATAGCACTGTACATAAAATGACATGCTTGGCCTTGGATGGTCTATATTCAGATCTAATAGGGGGAAGCCCAAATTTTTTTAAGTGACAGATAATTACATATTTGAATCATGTTGAAAATTTTTTACATTTCAATGCAAAAAATGAGTTATGTGTCTTTGTAAAAGGATTTAAGATACCAATGCACAAATCTAAGACGGGCAAGCAAGGCAGAGCAGTACTAGTTAAAAAGGAAGATTTTGACAGGATTGTTAAATCTGTTAGTGATAATTTGAAGTCTATTGCATACGAACTTTGAACTAAGATTCGTGAAAGATTCCCTCGAGAAGAAATACTTGAATCCATGGGTTTTGTGTATCCTCAATTTTGGCATTCATTTGGAGATAATCCAAATGACGCAAATGTGTTTCATAAAAAACTAGAGGAATTGATATTGACATTTTCAAAAGATGCATATTGCAATGGACAACCAATAGAAGGAATTTTAAATTCAGATCATCTTAAAAAATAATGTAAATGCTTTGCATTGTGTATGAAACAACAGTTGGAAAACTTCGAGAATCTATTTGAACTCAGATCAATCACAAGGCTTTGGAAAAGGATAGATCAGAGTGAAGTATTGCATAATGCAATACCAGAATATTTCAAACAATGATATTGGTGTCGGTGAAAGATGAGAGAGTTTTCAGTGCATTAGGGCTTTTGAAATCAAAGATCAAAAACAAATTAGACAAAAATTGGAAACTTGCTTGAGGTTGTTTATAACTCAGTATAATGTTAGAGATTTTCCATATGATAGGGCACTGGCAATCTGGAATTCCATGCATGAAAGACGAGGGTTGTGTAACACTTTAAAAGTTGGTGGTGCTACTGCTAGTGTTGAGACAAATGATTGATCTTAGACTCAGAGTCAGCATGAAGACAAAGAAATTTTTGAATACCTGACTCAGAATGAAGATGAACCTGTTAGTACTAGTCAGGTTTACAATCTTGATTCCATTTGGGATATAGAAGCCTCAGACTGAGTCACTAAAGTGAATTAGCAATCAGTTTATAGGTATTTATACTATAGTTCTTGAGTCATATTACAATTTTTAATACTATAGTTGTCATTGATGATTTTTGATGTTGAATTCCTTGAATTTGTAAATCAAAACAAATACTTATTTCATATTTTTAATTGTGAATTTGAATTATTAGTAAACAATTAGAATTTAGTTTCTGAATTATTAGTAAACAATTGAATTATTAGTCAATTGGTTCCACATTAAGTTGAACATGAAATGCAACAATTTTTGTCACAAGATCCATAAAATTATTTATATTGCATAACTATTAGAACCTTTCTACTGTTCTACATTAAATGCTTAACATGATGTTAGAACAACATTTTTCCATTTTTCCAAAATGCCAACTCTTGTCAGGACTGCAAATTTTTTGGCTAAGTCATGTCGAACTTCAATTCATGTCGTGGTTTTATCCTCTGGTTTTATGGAAGTATCTTTTCACGATTTCTGGTCATGTTCATGGCGATTAGGGTTTTGTGTTTTTTTTTTGCCTTAGTTGGCTAGTAAACTGAAGTTGTCATGCATTGAAAATCTAAATTGTCCTCTCTTTATTTGTCCATGTCAACGTCAAGTGTAGTCAAATGGTTGGTCATACATGTTTAATGTTTCATCTCTAACTTGCAGATCAATTTCATGTTTAACAATTTAAGTGACAAGTTAGCGAGTGTTGGTTTGGGTTTAAATCGCGAGGTCTCTAGCTTTTTGGATGTTAGCATTTTATGTTAGCGAGCAGGAGATTGTTAATGAAATTGCTTTGGTCGTGAGTTCTCGAGTTGGTCTAATGTAATGCATTATAGCCGCAAGAGTTAGTGAGCAAGTCATTTCATATAGTTGTTGTTGGCTCTCATGTTTGTTTAATGCTAGCATCTTTAGGTCGCGAGCTAGCGACTTGACAGTTTGTGGTTAAGTTTTATGGTTATCACTAGCTCGCGAGGTTAAATTTCTTCAGTCGTGATCAAACTGCGAGCTAGCAAGCGAAGTGCTAGCGGCAAAAAATTTGCCTTGTCGCCAACTCGCGAGGTCAAGAATTGCTAAGTGTTGTCAGATCGAGAAATGGAGATGTTGTGTCACTGGCACGTGTCTCATCTTTTTTCAATGGACATGCAGATGTTGTGCCACTGCCACGTGTCTCATCTTTTTTTAATGGACATGCAGATGTTGTGCCACTACTCACACATGTTTATGAAGGTAACATAAAACATTGGAGAGTGAGCAACTATCGATTTTTGTTGGTACTCGCTAGGTCGTTGCAGTTAAGAGATAAATAGTTTGAGATTTTATGGTTATCACTAGCTTGCAGGTCCTTTGTCATCAAGCCAATTTAAGTTGTGAGCTTGTAAGTACTAAAAGATTTTAGTTATCACTACCTCGCAAGATGTTCTTCACTTGACCATTTTATGTTGTGAGGTTGCGACTGGGTGTGATTTTATATTATCGCAAGGTCGCGAGGTGTCTGTGGTTAAGTCATTTTAATTTGCGATCATGTGATATGGTTGGTATCGCAACTTAGTTGGTTTGGTCACTTGCTCACAGGTTTTGAACTTGTTTAGCATTTTATGTTGCAATCTGGCGACAGGTAAGTTTGGGTCTGATTTTGTGGTCATCGCATGCTCGCGGGTTTGTAAGTCTTAAGTCAAAAAGTGTTGCGAGCATGCGATTGTGGTTAAGTGTCTTGTTATCGCAGGCTCACAAGGGTTTAAGTCAAGTTAAGTTTTGAGTTGCGAGCTTGCAATGAAATAAGTTGTTTTGTTAGATTTGCAGTGGTCGCCACCTCGCAGGTAAAGAAAGAATATTCCAAATGCTATTGTGAGGTTGCGACTGAAGGGCTTGATGAAGATCAATGGTTGTCGCTCACTCACAAAATTCTTTGAGGATTTATAAAAGGGGTTGCGAACTTGAAATTAAAAGGATTTGGTCTAATTTTGTGGTCATCGCATGCTTGCGAGTTTGTAAGTCTTAAGTCAAAAAGTGTTGCAAGCATGTGATGGCGGTGAAGTGTCTTGTTGTCGCGGGCTCGCAAGGGTTTAAGTCAAGTTAAGTTTTGAGTTGCGAGCTTGCGATGAAATAAGTTATTTTGTTAGATTTGCAGTGGTCGCCAGCTCACAGGTAAAGAAAGAATATTCCAAATGTTGTTGCAAGGTTGCAACTGAAGGGCTTGATGAAGATCAATGATTGTCGCTCACTCGCGAGATTCTTTGAGGATTTGTAAAAGGGGTTGCGATCTTGCGATTAAGAGGACTTGGTCTGATTTTGTGGTCATCGCATGCTTGTGGGTTTGTGAGTCTTAAGTCAAAAAGTGTTGCGAGCATGCAATGGTGGTTAAGTGTCTTGTTGTCGTAGGCTCACAAGGGTTTAAGTCAAGTTAAGTTTTGAGTTGCGAGCTTGCAATGAAATAAGTTGTTTTGTTAGATTTGTAGTGGTCGCCAACTCGCAGGTAAAGAATGAAAATTCTAAATGTTGTTGTGAGGTTGTGATTGAAGGGCTTGATGAAGATCAACAACTATCGCTCTCTCGTGAGATTCTTTGAGGAATTGTAAAAGGGGTTGCAAGCTTGCGATTAAGAGGTGATGCCTTCCTAAATGGGCAAGGTTAGCAAATGACAAACAACACACAAAAATCAAAAGATCGTTAGTGTTAGTCAATCAAAAACTAATCTAAAAAGACATACCAAGAGAGACACTAAAAACATGCTAATATATCTAACTAAAGAAACAAAGATAATGAGACATCTCCAAATGCCTCTTAGCATGGTCTTGGCTCCTTTCTCCCTTGTTCCTCTCCTCTCCAAGTTCCAAAATAGTGTAGCTCTCAGCAGCTTTTTGCACTATGGATGCTTATGGAGGATTGAGATTGTAGTATTGTGCTTCAAATGTGAAATGAAAAGCTAATACTATGCTATTGATGCTAAAATGATTTATTTTATCAAAAAGACAAGATATTAGATAATTATGCTAAAATGCTCTCTAAAAATGCCTATAGCTTAAATGCATACAAGTTTTCAGGATCTGGATTATGAAGAAATGGGCTCTATTTATAGGAAAAATGGAGCAATGGATGGTTGAGATTGAGTAATCTCAACAAGGGTCAGGATTGAATGATTTCAAATCCATGTGAGGGCTTTCAACCCAATCCCAGCATGACAAGTGTCAATGTGAGATAGGTTGAGAGGGGAGGGAATAAGCATTAAATGCCTGATATGACCTTGGGATTCTAGAGTCAAGGTTGGTTGAATGAATAAACTCTTTATTCAAAGAATAAAGCTTTTATCCAATGGATAAACTCTTGTGCAAATGTGAAATGGATGAATATGGTCAAAACAATAAATGTTTGGGGGGACAAGTTTGAAATAACCATAAATGGTTATGTAAGAGCCATAAATGGTTATGTAAGAGCCATTAGTGGTCTTGGAAGACTTTGGGGGTTAATTTGTTGAACACACAAAGCATTAAATGCTTTTCAAAGACTTTGGAGTCTTTGAGAAGTGACTCCATTTTGCTTAGGAATGTGACAATAATTAGGGGATGGATTAGGCTAATTAGGAAGGGGTTAGAAGAATCTAGAAGGGGATTAGATTTTTGCAAGTGGATTTGGTGGGTGAGGGAAAATAGGATTTTATTAAAATAAAAATTCATTTATTTCAATAAATGTGTGCAAGTTGCATTTGTAGGAAAATGCAAGTGGGGGGGGATAAATGATTTAAATAAATGTTTAATTTAATTTATTTAAAAGAGGAATAGGGGATTTTAATTAAATAAATAGATTTTATTTATTTAATTGATTTGACTTTGATTTAATGAATTAATTAAAATAAATTGAATAATTTATTTAATTAATAGAAGAATGTTTGGGGATGAATTAATTAAATATTTAATTAATTAATTGATGGCTAGTAGATTTTTAATCAAATAAATAGCGAATATTTATTTAATTAAGTTGGACAGATTTGTGTGACTACAAGAGGATTTGGTAGCATTGTCACTAACTCACCAGTTACTTTCTAAATTGTTATAACAGGTTGTGAGTGTGTGATTAAATATGGGGAATGGTTTGGTCACTATCTCACGAAGGAGATTGAAGGAAGTGTAGTTCATCATGCGAGATTGTGAGTTGTTGCCACATGCCTGAGTGACACTCCAAAAACTAACTGATATAAAAAAGAGAAAAAGGGGTGCTAAGCAATCAGGGATTGACACGTGGACTTGTTTGTCAAGTTTTGTAAAAGTTTTGAATGACAATAAGATAGAAGGACATGAATTCAAATTTCGCACCAGTACTTCAAATTTAAATTAATGCCATAGTAGCTAGTTCATGCAAGTGTGCCAATTAATGAGAGAAGTGACAGCGCCCAAATACCATAAATTGCATGATTGAGCAGAGATTTTGTATAATTACATTCTATCTTCGAGGTAATCCAGTGAATTGAGCTTTGTAGCAATGTTGGAGAATTCAGAGTGTTGGGTGGGGGAAAATTTCAGAAAACTGGTGAAAGGGGTGAAAACAGGATCATTTGTGACCATGACCAGTTGAAAACGAGAGCTCTGATAGTGACGTTTAGAGGAGCGAGCAGCAGCTAGAATGCCGATTCCGATCACCGAGCATAGATTCGAGCGAGTGCGACAGTTCCAGCGCCCAGATGACTACAGACCAACGGTACGCAAATTCAAAAACTTAATTTTTGTGCATTTTTGATAGGTTTTTAGCTGAGTCCAAGTCAAGTTGGAGCAAGAGCGTTGGAACTATGTTTTTGGTGCTTTTGCTCCATAAACTAGTGCTATTGTGCCGCAATAGCGCTATTGTCCCCTGGTTTGAGCGCTTTTGGTCGATATTAGCGCTATTGTGTGCAAGTTTTAGCGCTTTTGCAGTTTGAGCGCTTTTGTATAGCTGATTGAGCGCTGTTGTTAGGGTTGTAGCGCTATTGTTAGGAAACTAGCGTTGTTGATGGTAAAGTAGCGCTTTTGTCTTAGGATAAAAAGATGCCCCAGTTTGGATGAAGAAAAATCTCCCGATGCCAATGATTGATGGATGGCGAGGTGAAGTGGGAGTTGTTTTGAACCATAGCAGCCTAATGAGACTTAGGTCATTTGTTAGGATAAATGCCCGTTGAAGTCTAGGTGGCCATGATTGCTTACCTGTTGAGACCCGAAGATACTTGATCAAAGTATCTGTTGATAGTCTAGGTTTAAACTTAAGAAAGTTTGAAAACAAAACAACTGATGGTGATTGATGAATGTCCATGTGCAGGAGGACCTGCACGTGTTGCAGTTACACGAGTGCCATCCTGTGACACAGGGGTTGTGGGACCGATTGACTCAGGCGGAGATAGACTGTATTGCCGCGACTGGTTTATACGAGGTGATGCACATGCTCGTGATTCGTATGAATCACGGATTGATCACAACACTAGCAGAGCAGTGGCACAGTGAGACGTGCACCTTCCATTTGGCACAGGGGGAGATGACCATGACCTTAGAGGACGTGTGGCGCATCCTGTAGATTCCGATTCGAGGAGAGCTAGTCACATACGATAGATCCTAGGGGACTGTGGCAGTGCAGAGGATTTTTGATGAGGATGTATATATTGATGATGGCTCGATCGCGTGGGAGGATATAGCGGCACTATATGAGCCTCTTCTAGTAGTTTTGTCAGGGACTATGGGAGGTCTGCTGTGTCCAGACAGGCGGTCACATGGGTTGGCGGTGGGATGGGGGCAGGTTATCGAGATGATGATGATCGAGGGGACCCGATTTGCATGGGGGTCATGCGTGCTAGCGCACATGTATCAGGAGCTCCATGAGGTGGTTTACCAGGGGAGGGGTTCCTTAGCAGTGGGCATGACGCTGCTACATATTTGGGCGTGGGAGCATCTACCAGTGGCTCGACCGGTGAGTCTTAGATTCCATGCGGTGGATCAGCCATACATGTTTATGTACAATGGCATGATGAGTCAGCCCCACTTGGGGAAGTTAGAGTAGTGGCGGTGGGCATTGGACGACCTGGATGTAGTGATATGGCGGCCATACTTGGAGTGTGAGCCATGGGATGATGACGCAGAGGCACTGCCTTATGTGTTTATGACTCGATTTCTCATTGGGAGGACCTCCTACCATGTGGAGAGACAGGTGCCTGGGCGAGTGATGAGACAGTTTGGACGGCAGCAGGGACTGCCCAGTGGATCAGGAGAGTATGCTCGAGTTATTCGGGAGCGGTATGCATGGGGTCCAGTGCTACCATATGATCAGGCACTGGTAGAGTTCCGGAAACTACAGGTGAGGCCATGGGACATACGACTGAGGGTCATGGATGCAGGGGTGACAGATGAGTACACGCAGTACCGGGTGGCGCACCCGATCCCACGGATACCAGATCCAGCAGAGCCAATCCCAGCTTTTGAGGATGAGAGGGGACGGAGACGGAGGAGGGTAGGAGGTCAAGGAGATGGAGGAGGAGGAGGTGGAGGTGGAGGAGGTGGAGGAGATGGAGGAGGAGGAGGTCGTAGAGGAGATGGAGGAGGTGGAGGAGATGGAGGAGGAGGTGGAGGAGGATTGGGGATGCAGAGTTAGCGGAGAGGGAGAGGTGGACTGCCTTTACAGATATCACAGGGACCATTGATACCGAGAGGAGTTCAACTGAGTGGGAGGGGGATGGAGAGGGAGATCCCGATGGACAGAGGGGAGGGGACTACTGGAGAGGGTGGTGCAGGGGAGGCAGGTATGGATACCGGGGAGGGAGCCACTGGAGATCTGCGGGATCACATCATAGTGCGCTTGCAGACGTGGATAGAGGATTTGGAGGCAGAGGTGGCAGATAGGGATGTGCAGCTATTTGCACGGGAGTCAGAGCTGACGGTGGTGCTGTGGGAGAGAGATACTACAGTGGAGAGATTGGCGGAGCTGCAGGAGAGAGTCCGGGTTGGAGTAGGAGCACAGGGGCCTACAGGGGAGGTGATGAGGTAGTTTGGTCGAGCACAGGCTGAGATAGAGTACTGGCGGGGTTTATATGAGCAGGTGGTGCCAGTTAGTCAGCAAGCTCTCAGTTATACTCAGATGCGGCAGACTAGATCAGAGCGATCGCAGAGGATGCAGAGCAGTGGAGGAGTGATGGGTCCTTTGAGGTGGGAGAGATCAGGGGATGCAGGAGGGAGTGGTGGTTCGATGAGGCCTCCACGGAGAGATGGATCAGGTGGTGCAGGCACCAGTGGTGGAGCAGGTGGAGGTGTTGGGACAGCATCGGGCCAGAGTGGCATTTGAGAGAGCATTCATGCATAGATGTATTTGTATCATTGTTTATTTTTTGGACTATATCTTGGATGGCTCTTGGTAGCCGATTTTGTAGACTTCATTGTACTCTGATATATGAGATGAGATATATGAGGAGATCCCATATTTTGATGATATGCCTTTTGATTATGTATGGATGTTTATGTAGGATGATGAGTTTTTATGAGTTTATGCTTAGATGGATACGTGTATATGTATGCATTTATGAGATGATTCCTATATGCGTGTTTTTATGATGATTTATGATAATGGATATTGACATATGAATGCAGGTTTATACATGTGTGCTTTGTTTGATTTTTTTGATGTAATGCTTTATGTATGTAATGCCTACGATGATGATGTATACTTATGATAATTTATGAACAGGATTTTGGTGTTTCCTATTTTGATATAATGATGAGATGATTTATTGTGATGATGTTAATGCTATGGTCGAATGAATGATGTTATGTATGGATATGCATCTAGATGTTTTTTAGATGAATGTAACAAAATGTAAAGTACAAATGTTTATATGAGAATGTTTAAATGAATGCATATATAAATGGATATAAAAATGTTAAAAACCAATGTTTTATAAACAAGTGGATTTATGATTCTAAAATGCTTTAAATGTGATGTTTAAGTAAAAATGATAATGTGATGATATAATAACTAATGTTTTGAATAACTGCACCTTAATGCAATTAAAAAGAGGATAAATGAATGCAATGTGAATGAATCCTAAAATGAGCATAATATGATACTTAGTTAACGGATGACTGAATGCACTTTTTAAGTATAAATGAATGTATGCAATAATAAATGATAAAAGATGATAAAAATGATGATGGATAATTGATACTATGTGAATGCCTATTAAATGATTTAAAACGATCAAAGACAATTTGATCCCATGAATGAATCTAATTATTTATGATTGATGCAATGATGCAAATGTTTTAATGAAAACTAATGTCAAAAATGAACTATATGCCACGTTAAGTTTAAAAATGTCATGAATGTACTTAATGCAAGATGCAACTAAATGCGATGATGATATGACCATGAGGAATGCAAGGTTTTTAAGACTTTGCATGATGCATTGATGATGTATCAGAGTACTCAGTCGGGATTGTATCCAAGACCAGCTTTTATTTTCACATTTCGCATATAAAGCCTATATATGAATGCGTGAATGGATGGGTGATATGCAATGGAATGCAATTTATAAATAGATGAGATGAAGTGATGATCTATAGTGCTCTATTTTCATCATTGAGCTTTAAAATGTTGGAAGAGAATACAAGCATCTTGACATAATGATTCAAGATGACCTGAGTATTCCTTTCATGGATTTTATATAGCAAGTTAATACAAACGACTTGATATAAGGGTCAAGTCGGCCTGAGTATTGCTTGCGGAATAGACAAGGATTATCTTTGTTCATGCATGACTTGGATCGTCCTCCTTGATCTTAGGCTGATCATATCCTGAGACAAGTACATACCGTACTAAGAGATAAAAACCTTTATCTAGTTTGGATGAGGTAGGAGGAACCAAAGGAAGAGCATTGTACCTGCAAACAAACAGTATATACATAAAGAATAAAGAATATGGATCCTTGGTAATGGTTCATGCCCATATGGTCGAGGTATACGTTGTAGTCAGCAAGCTGTAGTGATCTATGACTGCATTTTGCATAAGATTACGTAGCTTGGTGAACTTCCCACGTAGACACCATTAGCACATGCCTCAGAACTTCATCGGAAATAATGCGCAAACGATACAAAACAATGCTGAAAGATCCCGATACAGATAAACGAATGATTGTACTCACAAATCAACCAAGTATTTGATAGCTTAACATAATTTTCTTGTCAAAGAAAACGTCACTTTTGTCTTTGTTTTGGTAAGGAAGGATGCATCCTTGTTGAAGACAGTTTTTGAGTGTTAATGTGGATTGTGTGGTCAATTGGTAAATGGTCATTGTGTGAGTATTTTGTCAATGCTTGTTTTGGTATCTGCATGGATGAGTATGTACAAGGTATTGCCATGTTTTTGTGTGATTTTTGATGTTTTGTCAATGTTTTTGGATTTTGAATTGTTTTGAATGTTTTTTTTGGATTTTGTGTTGAGACATTTTTGAATGTTTTTGGCATTTTGATGATTGCTTGAATGAAGAACTTAATGAATCATGAGACAATGTAGAATCCACTTCCATCAATAGTTTAAAGGCATTGCCCCTAGTTTTAGACATGACTATGAAAAAGCGGGATGCAAGACGCATGACGTATTATCACAATTGCAGACAAATAACAAGCCATGGTTTTGGATGGATGGATGTATGTATGAAGTAGATGTGATCACAAAAAGTCTGAAAGACAATGGAGCCATAGCCTTTACGAGTGGCACCTATTTGCCAGGTTTTCACCATCGTACTTACCCAAGGTGCCACCGGAGTGTTTGTTCACCGTTTGGATGCATGATTTTTCTTTACTTTTTTTTTTAATGTTTTTGTATTTTCTTCAGGACATTTTTCCGAATGTTTTTAGTATTTTCTGGTATGTAGGGGAGCCTGATGCTCTGTACAGCTTAGGTATAAAACCGTTTGAGGTGCATGTTGTTGATTGGATCTGCAAGTGGTTCTCCTTCTGATGTAGCCAACTGATATGCCCCGGACGCGAACACAACAGTGACAACATATGGGCCCAGCCAGTTTGATTCAAACTTGCCCTGATGTTCTCTGTTTGGTTGGTTGCGAGGATTCTCTCGTAGAACAAGATCACCTACCTCAAATGTGCGAGGTCTAACTCGGTGATTGTAGCTTATGCTCATGCACTGCTGATAGGCTTTGAGATGGTTGTATGCAGCTTGTCGCTTCTCATCAAGTAACTCTAAGTCCTGAAGACGGGATACTTTGTAGGCTTCGTCATCTATCAGATTATGCAAGGAAACTCGTAGTGATGGTATCTCGACCTCAATAGGCAAGATAGCTTCTGCACCATAGACCAATGAGTAAGGAGTTGCACCTGTAGGGGTTCGGATGCTAGTTCGATATGCCCATAGTGCTGGATTCAGTTGAACATGCCAATCACGACCGGCATCATTGACTGTCTTCTTGAGGATTCTTAATATATTTTTATTTGATACTTCGGCCTGACCATTGCCTTGTGGGTAATAGGGGGTGGAAAAGCGGTGTTGGATGTGAAATTTTTCACAAAGTTCACGGACATCCTGATTTTTGAAAGGAAGACCGTTATCTGTGATGATGGACATGGGTACACCATACCGGCAGATGATGTAGTTGAGGATGAATGAGGCGATCTTCTTGCCGGTGACTTGTGTAAGTGGAACAGCTTCAATCCACTTTGTGAAATATTCGGTGGCGATAATAATGAACTTATGGCCATTAGATGAAGATGGATGAATTTTACCCACAAGGTCAAGACCCCATTGACAAAAAGGCCATGGTGTCATGATTGGTTGTAGTTCCTGGGCTGGTGCATTTATCAGGTCGCCATGAACTTGACATTTCTTGCATTTTCTGACAAAGTAGTAGGAATCCTTTTCCATAGATGGCCAATAATATCCAGCTCGCAGGAGTTTCTTAGCTAGTGATGGACCACTTGAATGAGTCCCGCAAATTCCTTCATGGACTTCTTCCAAAGCCTTTGTTATCTCACCTTGTTCCAGACATCGAAGGAGAGTACCATTAAGACCGTATCGGTATAGGGTTTCGGCAATAATAGTATATCGAGCAGTTTGGCGAATGAAGGTTTTACATTGGTTATTTGATTGGTTGGGAGGAAGGGTGTGATCGCGGAGGTAGGTGTAGAATTCACCATACCATGGGGAGTCAGAACCGACAAGGCGACATATCATTTCGGATTCGAGGATATCATAAGCGGGAATCCAAAGTTGTTCGACCAAGAACTCGTAGCATGTTAAATTCTGTGGAAGATCTAGGAGAGATGCGATGGTAGCCATAGCGTCAACAGCTCGATTCTGATCTCTTGGTATCTGCTCAAAGGTGATAGTAGTAAATGATGTCTTTAGAGTGTCCACCATTTGCTTATATGGCATGAGTTTATCATCTTTGGTCTGATATTCATCTGTTGCTTGTCGAATGACTAGTTGGGAGTCGCCATATACTTGTAGTTCTTGTAATTTCCATTGTACGGCTAACCTGAGTCCTGTGATCAAGGCCTCATACTCTGCGATGTTGTTGGTGCATGGAAATGTGAGCCTGTAAGACTTCGGGATGCTGTCACCTTGAGGTGTGATAAACAGAATGCCTGCCCCCGAGCCATGCCTAGTGTATGAACCATCAAAGTAAAGTTTCCATGGTTGTGTTGTTGTGATCATGAATATCTCTTCATCTGGAAAATTGGAAATGAGAGGATGATCACCTATGAGAGGTGCATCGGCCAACTGATCTGCAATAACTTGCCCTTTGATAGATTTACGATCTACATACTCAATGTCAAATTCACTTAGAATCATTACCCATTTGGCCAAGCGACCTGTCAATGCTGCTTTGCTGAGTAAATACTTGAGTGGATCGATCTTTGCAATGAGTTGTACCTTGTGTGTTAATAGATAGTGCCTCAGTTTAGTAGCTGCTAAGATTACTGCTAGGCAAGCTCGCTCAATAGGTGTATAATTGAGTTCATAGCCCACCAGTGTGCGAGAGATGTAGTAAACAGCACACTCTTTTCCTTCTACATTATGTTGTGCCAGTAGTACACCCAATGCTGTACTTGTTGCTGAGATATAGAGTAACAATGATCTACTTGGATCTGGTGGCATCAGCAATGGTAGATTCATGAGATAGTCTTTAAGCATCTGAAATGCTTGCTGGCATTGGGCATCCCATTGAAAGCGAATGTTCTTGTGTAGCAAGTGTGTGAATGGGTGACACTTATCAGCCAATTGTGCAATGAATCTTCGGATGGATTGAAGTCGCCCTTGTAGTGTCCTTAGCTGACTGATATTCTTTGGAGGTGGCATGTCCATGATTGCCCTAACCTTTGCTGGATCGACCTCAATGCCTTTACTTGAGACAATGTATCCTAGAAGCTTCCTGGAGGTCACTCCAAAGACACATTTCTTGGGGTTGAGTCGAACATGGTATTGTTCCAGTCTATCAAAGATTTTATCTAAGATGTGGAGATGCCCTTCTCTGGTGAGTGATTTGGCTAGTAAGTCATCCACATAATCTTCCATCATGGTATGCATCATGTCATGGAAGATGGTGGTCATTGCTCTTTGATAGGTTACTCCTACATTCTTTAGACCGAAGGGCATTACATTCCAGCAATATGTGCCCCATGGACATGTGAAGGTTGTCTTATGTTGATCTTCTGGTGCGATCTTTATCTGATTGTATCCTGAAAAGCCATCCATGAGTGAAAGCATGGCATGTCCGGCTGTCAGATCCACTACGATGTCAATATTGGGAAGGGGGAAGTCATCCTTAGGACAGGCCTTATTCAGATCTCTGAAGTCAGTACAAATGCGGATGCCCCCTTTTGGTTTGCCGACAGGTACAATGTTGGAGATCCATTCTGCATAATCTATTGGCCTAATGAAACCAACATCTAGGAGTTTCTTGAGTTCTGTTTTGACTAGCACTGCAATCTGAGGATGCATCTTACAAAGCTTCTGCTTGACAGGTTTGGCTCCTTCTGCTACAGTGAGGTGATGAATGACTAAATCAGGATCAAGCCCAGGCATGTCTGCATATGACCATGCAAAGTTGATCTGACGCTTCTGGAAGAAGTCTATAAACTTAGGCTATTCCTTTGGAGTGAGAAGAGATTCTAGATGTATGAGATGAGGATTTTCAAGAGTTCCCACATTGTATTCTTTGGTTTCCTCGATGAGAATCGTTGATCATTCCTATTGTGTACTATCAGGGAGAATGTCAAACCCTTCATCCTCAGGCACCTCAGAGAGGTTTTCACCATTGGATACACTCTTTCTTTTTACTTTTGTTGGATCAAACAGTGCCACAGTGTGTTTTTCACTGGAAGATCCATGTTTTATTGTTATATTTTTGCAGCTGAAAGGTTTGGCATTCGCCCCGAAGTATGCTGTGCTATTAAGTTCTATGGCGAATCCAGCTTTGTGATCCCCACTTGGTAGGTTATCCCTTAATTCCAAAAAGTCAATGATGGCCTCATCATTTTGGAAAAAGTCAAGGCATGGGGGATTTGATTGGTTCCATTCAATGAGTTCAAGGTACATAATGGGCATTACTTCATCGATTAGGTTAAGTGCGTTAGATGTATCAGTGAGGGTTAAGACGTTATGGTGAAGGTCGTTAATGGTACTCTCCCTGTCAGAATCAGACATAGGATGAGATGTAGGGTCTGTGGAAGATGTTTCCAGCTCAGGAACCCAAGTGGTCTTTATCTATGCTTCTCCATAAACAGGGATGTCTTTGCGTGGTAGAGGTGGTGATGTGTCTTCCTCATCTGAAGTATTAAGCTGTACCGAATCAAATTCCCATTCATGTGAGTCGGTCTCTGAGTCACTTTCCAGCATCTGATTACTATACCATACTGGGATATCTTTTGAGTTAAATACTACAGGTGTGATTGGTTGATGTACCTTTGTAGTTATCGGTGTTGCAGGGCGGTTGATGGGGATCAAGGAATCTGGTATAGGGAGTATCGGTAATATTGACTCAGTGGTTTCTGCTGGAACTGTTGGTGCCATAGATGCTGCTGCGGGTTCTGATACAGTTGTTGCTGCTAATGGTGCTGCTGGTGGGTTTACGGGTTCATTTGGTGGAATAAATGGCTTTGGTGATGGTTGTGTTGGGGTTGTGAGCCTTGATGGGGCAGTTGGGATGGTGCTTGAGGCTGCTTTAATGATGAAAGGCGTCCTTTTTGCCGTAGGCAGACAAAATGGTTTGCTGGGTTTTCCTTTGAACCTGAGTTTAGGAAAGATCTCTTTTTCAAAGCCTAGGCCTGTATTACCTTTGGGCTTTAATCCTGGTAGAAGAGGTTCATGTCGTCCTTGTTTGCAATATCCCAAAGCACTCTGACCATCATACCCCATTCATTGCATAATGAGGAGACCTTTTCCATACTGATCCGTAGGAAGTGTAACTCGCGGTATATCAGTGGTGATGGGATCTTTATAGATCCATTTCGCTAGGTCCTCATCTTGTGTTTCTTCCTCTTGACTCTTTCCAAGGATGAAAGGCGTCAAAGCACATGCTGGTATGTTTAGTGTTTGTTGGAGTACCTGCTGTGGTTTACCATGTGTTCTAGGAGAAGTGGGCATTTGTCCCACACAAAAGAGTTGACTCAAGTTGTATTCCCCAGGACCTTCCTTTGCTATCTTCATTTTAAGATTTTCTTGCTTTGGTATAGTGGTGTTTGAACTGGCAAGAGAGGCGGGACTTATATATGATGTGGAAGAAATGGCTTCTCTATTATTAGGAACGGTAATCTCTGGTTGATGGCTAATATTATGGCAATATGCAAAGGGATTTGCATCGCCCAGGATTGTGATCTCTACACCGTTATGTGGGAACTTGATACATTGATGGTAGGTAGATGGAACGGCTTGCATGGCATGTATCCAAGGTCTTCCTAACAATAGATTATATGGCAGAGGAAGGTCCAGAACCTGACAGATGATGTGCTTTACCACAGGGCCCACTCGGATTGGTAGTACCACAGCTCCTTTGGATGACCGCTTTGCATCGTCATAGGCTTTGATTGTGATCTTCTTACGAGGATCCACTGATTCTACCGCATATCCCAATGTTGTGACCAACTGCAGTGTACAAATATTTAGGCCTGCTCCATTATCGATCAAGACTCGCTTGATCCTATGCTAGTTAATAAATCCTTCGATGTGGAGTGAGGCATTATGTGGTTGCTGGAAGGAAGAGTTGTCACTTTCAGAAAAAGTGAGACAAGGTGATGACTTTAGACTTCCAACCATGGCTTGAAATTGGTCTATATTCAGATTTGCAGGGACCGACGCCTCTTGGAGTGCTTGATCCAAGATAGTTTTATGAGATGGTGATAGACGCAAAAGCTCTAAAATGGATATAAGTGCAGGGGTTTTGTCTAATTGTTCCACAAGATTGTACTGCTTTGGGATGGAGGTGGTGCCTTGTGGAGCTGCCTTGATGGTAACTTTGCCGCGATGCGTAACAACATTGCAATTTGAGTTGGGATTTTTGAAGGTTATGGTTGCAACTTGTTCACTGGCATCATACAGATGATTTACAGTGTAATTATACGCAGCCTACGTATAATCAATAGTATCAGTGCCTCGCCTGGAAGTGGAAGGACCCCTTTGATCTTGTGATGGAAGTGGATTTTTGAACATCAGATGATCATTATTTGTTGTTTTTGGGTCATGTCCTTCAATTTCAATTTCTCCTCGATCAATAAGATCCTGAATGAGATCTTTCAATTGGTGACAATTACTTGTCTTGTGTCCTCTTCCTTGATGGAATTCACAGTGTTCAGTATCTCTCCACCATGCCGGTTTGACCTGAGGCTCATAGTTTGATAGTTTAGGTAGAGTGACCAAATTTTGAGAAATGAGTTGTCGCAATACTATTTCAATGGGTTCCCCTAAGGGAGTGTATGTTCGTTTCTGTTTTTGCTGACGAGGTCTAGGTTCATCATGAGATGTGATAAGACCTTGATTAGAAGGAACATTTGTGTTGTTTTGAGGTGGAGGATTTTGTCTTGCAAACCGAACCACAGGTTGTGCGTTTTGGATAGTCCGGGCATCCACAACCCCATCGTTGACGATATTCTTGTTTTTATTCCAGAAGTTTGGTTTATTGCTATTGAAGCGTGGGTGAGGACCATCTTTTGGTTCATTAAAGATTTTGATGAGTCCTTTCTTGATGAGTGCCCGTTCACATTTTAAACCCTTGGTGATCATATCATTAAAAGAGTCTGTGTCTTTGACATCCAGGTGAAATTCCATTTCTTCGTTTAAGTTGGAAATGAATATTTCCACTAGTTCTCGTTCAGGTAACTGAAAAGAATGTCTGCTAGACATTTGGCGCCATCGTTGTAGGAATACTAAGAATAGTTCACCTGGTTTTTGTTTGGTGTTGCACAGATCAGCCATGGTGATGTCGCGTTCAATGTTATGAGAGTAATGAACTAGGAACTTCTGGATGAGTTCCTCAAATGTTCTAATGCCACCTGATAGTCGGGAAAACCATGATGTGGTTGGTCCTCCCAAGCTTTGGGGAAAAGGGCGCATTAGGTAGGTGTCTTCATATGCCACTTCGAGGCAAGCAGAATGAAATTCTCTGACATGATCATGAGGATCTCCCTTTCCCCTATATTTTTCAAATTTGGGTGTTTCGAATCCTCTTGGAAAGGGTGGCATATAAAGATTCCTATCAAAAGGATAGGGACAGATGTCATTGAGTGAGAATTGGTTAGTCTTGACACCACTATGAAGTTGTTGGGCGAGATTTTCGACTTGTTGCCGCAACATCTCCATTTCATTTGGAGGAGGAGGTGGTGGGTTACCTCGAGGAATGTTATATCTGATGGGATCTCTACCTCTTTCTTCTTCATGGCGACTTTGTCTTTCTGATGCCTGTCTTAATTGGGCAAGATCAAAGTCTGAGGGGAGTTTGGCTCCTTCTTGAGCGAGTTTTAAGAAGTGAGCATCCACATTGCTCCTGAGTATTTCGTCAAACAATCTGTTAAAGAGAGGGTTATGCTGAGCCCTTTCTATTGTTGCAGGAGTAGGAGTACTTGGGTTTTCATCATTCGCATTTCCTCCAAGTGCTTCTTGGAATTCATTGAGATTTTCCTCTTCTTCTTCTTCTATTTCTATTTCTCGTTGCCGTGACTGTGATCGGGTTTGAGCCATTTTGTTTATGAGTCTTTGTTGAAATTGCATGAAAATGATGATGAGTTTTTGATGAAATGAGAGATTGATGGTTGGTGAATTGTGTTGCATGTGGATCTTTAGCACTTTTAAGGTGGATGTAACCGAAATTCCTTCTTTGAATTGCTTGTTTGTTTGATAAGTTTTGATGTGATAAGGTGTAGAGAAATCTGAGATGTGTTACAGATTTAACTACCTAGTAATGAGAGGATTCACTCATGAACTAGTTTTAACCTGCGTAGATGTGTCTCTTAGGATGAGCTTATCCTAGATGTAGAAACAATCTAAAAAAAGTGATGTGATGTGTTTGATTTCAAGCAATATCTGAAAGAGAACTTGGGACAAGAACCTCTTAATGTTTTGAGAGTTGGGATGGATTGATGATGAAGTGATGATGTATGAGTGATATGATGGATGAAAATGTTTTCAATTTCAATAAAAACTTTGTGTTACAAATGGAACAAACTCTATCTCTTCCCTTTCAGGTGTTGATGGTATTTCTCGAGCTGTGTTGTAGGTGATACAGACGTTTGGGAAGAATTTTGGATTAATCTTTCCTCCTTGATTTTTGTGATAACTCAAAGCTCTATATTGCATAAAAGCTCTGCGGTTCAATGATTATGAATCAAATTCATTTGTTTTGCCTTGAAGGTAGAGACGCATACGATGTAGAAAGACTCTATGTGAGACAAAGATTTGTCTATTAATATAGAAGAATTTCCCCCTTTTGATCAAAGCCTTTGAGCTCAATGGTCTTCTTTTCAAGTTGATATTCTGATGACGCTTCTTCTTTCGCAAGATGTGAAGAATGGTCATAAAAATTTTGATTCTTTGTTGTTTGTACTTTTTTTTTGATGTGTTTGTTTGTTTTTGGTAAGATGTTGGATGAATACTTTGTTTTTGATGCGTTTGTTTGTTTTTGGTAAGATGTTGGATGAATACTTTGTTTTTGGGGATTGATTTTCTAATTTGATGTTTCTTTGACCAGAAAACAAAGCAAGCACACAAACACAAGAATGTTGCCTAAAAGGCACAAATGAGTATGGGTCTAGATCAACCCAATCCTTGGACTTGTATATGACCCTTCCTTTAGATGTATTTTAAGGTGTATTTCCAAAGCCTGAAGTCGGCTCAATTTGCACTTGGTCTTTAAAATGAATGCACTTCAAACACTTCTTATCCCTAAGGTCGAATGGCCAGTTGTGATAAATTTAGCCCACATCTTGATATTTCTTCGACTTTGGTACTACATACCTTATGAATCTCGCCGTGGCAGGTAAGGATGTGATATACTAAGTCTTGCACGAGCATAACAAATAGATGATCCCTATGATGGGGGAGTCACCACTTTTATCAAGCCACAAGTGACTTTTTCAAAAAGCTATGTTTCTACTCAAGGAAATATGTATGGTGAGTATCTTGGGAGCAAAACCATCTATGCTCTTGCACTAAATTATATCGCAAATATTCTCAATCAATAGAATGGGTGGGCTACTACTTAAAGGTGTTTAGTCATGTTCGATGTTTTTGGACATAAGTTCATTCTGCAGTGACTCACTTAAGAGCCTTGTAACTGGTGGTGGGGCCCATTTTTCTTTTCGGCCAGTTACACTGTAGGAACAGCTATACCCAAGGCTACAGCTTTCGTTCTCACCTGATTTTTATAGCGGCTCGAAAGATTTACCGCTCGAGGTCGTTCCCAAGAGTATCGATCCCTTGGCAGGCCTCTCTTAAAAAGATAAAATTTTAAGTGTTACTAATACTTTTCTCTTGCACCTAGGACCACGAAAGCCAAGGGAGAGGATAGTGTGTGTTAGAGGTAGGACCACTCGACCAACTTTTTGCATAGGCGTGCTAAACACGTAAAACACTTGTTCTTTTTAATCCATCATTTCAAAATGTGGTCTAACTATTTGGAGATGTTGCTCCAACAGCCATGGTGTTCTTTTTAACTTCAAAGGCAATGTGTTTTGTAATCTAGAATTCGAAAATCCTGGTCAACTTAATGAAAAACACGTTTGCTTGAAGTAAAATTTGTTTTGCAAAAATCTAAAACAAATGGATTGTGCTTTTTATTTGCCCAAAAATTGAAGTGTGGCTTGTGATTTTTAAGTTTGATGCAAGGAAAGCAAATTTGTTTGTTGATTTTAAGCACCAAAATGAAGATGAATCCTAACTTGCAATGGAAATAAATGTTTGTTTTCAAGTGTTTTAAAAGCACCAAAGGAAAATTTGTGTTTTTTTTTTTTTTTTTAGTGATGAGTTTTTTTTTAAACCTGCAAAAACAATGAATAGTTAGTAAAATCTATGTCAAAGGGGGGGCTTCCACAAGCCTAAGATTTTCAATTTTTTGGTTACAAGGCAAGTTTTACAACATTCTGTTGCAATAGCGCTAGTCTGCGTTTAAACAGAAGCGCTATTTCACACAGAAGTGCTGAAATAACAGGAATGACAGAGAGTCAAAAGCGCTAAAAGAGTTTCAACAGCGCCAAAAGAAAGACAAAAGCGCCAAAACAAATCCAAAAGCGCTGAAACTTGGACAATAGCACTATTGTAAAAACAATAGCGCTAAAAGAAAAAGTGTCAGTAGCGCTAGAACGTGTTCAATAGCGCTAAAGCGCAACCTGTGTGACACTTTCAATAATCAAACATGTTAGTTTAAAAAAAAAAATGATATGTTTTTGGTGCTTGGATTCACGTCCGGTTCACCAAATGATGCCTTCCTAAATGGGCAAGGTTAGCAAATGACAAACAACACACAAAAACCAAAAGATCGCTAGTGTTAGTCAATCAAAAACTAATCTAAAAAGACATACCAAGAGAGACACTAAAAACATGATAATATATCTAACTAAAGAAACAAAGATAATGAGACATCTAAAAATGCCTCTTAGCATGGTCTTGGATCCTTTCTCCCTTGTTCCTCTCCTCTCCAAGTTCCAAAATAGTGTAGCTCTCAGCAGCTTTTTGCACTATGGATGCTTATGGAGGATTGAGATTGTAGTATTGTGCTTCAAATGTGAAATGAAAAGCTAATACTATGCTATTGATGCTAAAATGATTTATTTTATCAAAAAGACAAGATATTAGATAATTATGCTAAAATGCTCTCTAAAAATGCCTATAGCTTAAATGCATACAAGTTTTCAGGATCTGGATTATGAAGAAATGGGTTCTATTTATAGGAAAAATGGAGCAATGGATGGTTGAGATTGAGTAATCTCAACAAGGGTCAGGATTGAATGATTTCAAATCCATGTGAGGGCTTTCAACCCAATCCCAGCATGACAAGTGTCAATGTGAGATAGGTTGAGAGGGGAGGGAATAAGCATTAAATGCCTGATATGACCTTGGGATTCTAGAGTCAAGGTTGGTTGAATGAATAAACTCTTTATTCAAAGAATAAAGCTTTTATCCAATGGATAAACTCTTGTGCAAATGTGAAATGGATGAATATGGTCAAAACAATAAATGTTTGGGGGGACAAGTTGGAAATAACCATAAATGGTTATGTAAGAGCCATAAATGGTTATGTAAGAGCCGTTAGTGGTCTTGAAAGACTTTGGGGGTTAATTTGTTGAACACACAAAGCATTAAATGTTTTTCAAAGACTTTGGAGTCTTTGAGAAGTGACTCCATTTTGCTTAGGAATGTGACAATAATTAGGGGATGGATTAGGCTAATTAGGAAGGGGTTAGAAGAATCTAGAAGGGGATTAGATTTTTGCAAGTGGATTTGGTGGGTGAGGGAAAATAGGATTTTATTAAAATAAAAATTCATTTATTTCAATAAATGTGTGCAAGTTGCATTTGTAGGAAAATGCAAGTGGGGGGGGGTAAATGATTTAAATAAATGTTTAATTTAATTTATTTAAAAGAGGAATAGGGGATTTTAATTAAATAAATAGATTTTATTTATTTAATTGATTTGACTTTGATTTAATGTATTAATTAAAATAAATTGAATAATTTATTTAATTAATAGAAGAATGTTTGGGGATGAATTAATTAAATATTAATTTAATTAATTGATGGCTAGTGGATTTTTAATCAAATAAATAGCGAATATTTATTTAATTAAGCTGGACAGATTTGTGTGACTACAAGAGGATTTGGTAGCATTGTCACTAACTCACCAGTTACTTTCTAAATTGTTATAACAGGTTGTGAGTGTGTGATTAAATATGGGGAATGGTTTGGTCACTAGCTCACGAAGGAGATTGAAGGAAGTGTAGTTCATCATGCGAGATTGTGAGTTGTTGCCACGTGCCTGAGTGACACTCCAAAAACTAACTGATATAAAAAAGAGAAAAAGGGGTGCTAAGCAATCAGGGATTGACACATGGACTTGTTTGTCAAGTTTTGTAAAAGTTTTGAATGACAATAAGATAGAAGGACATGAATTCAAATTTCGCACCAGTACTTCAGATTTGAATTAATGCCATAGTAGCTAGTTCATGCAAGTGTGCCAATTAATGAGAGAAGTGACAGTGCCCAAATACCATAAATTGCATGATCGAGCAGAGATTTTGTATAATTACATTCTATCTTCAAGGTAATCCAGTGAATTGAGCTTTGTAGCAATGTTGAAGAATTCAGAGTGTTGGGTGGGGGAAAATTTCAAAAAATTGGTTAAGTTTTTCTCCTGCAGCTAAAATGAGCAAGGCGATGACAAGTGGAGGTTCCAAGCCCAAGGCCATTGAGGAAAAGAAGGATAAGAAATACAAAGAAGAATTTATAGATTTGCTATCAGGGACTTCCATTGCTTTCAATACAAATGAAATGGCATGGAAAGATTTATGGAGCCAATGCAGAAACCTGACCATGCTTTATATGTATGGTACTTCTTTGTTTCATTATTTCTGGAATAATAGGGTTAAGGGTGTGCTCATATCAAACCGTTGGGATTTAAATATGGCAAAGTTAATTTTGTCAGATGTGTACATTGATGTGGATTTGATCAAAGAGTTGGCCAAACGCTATTGCCTAGTATCTAGGGTAATCAGAAGAAAGAACCAGTATGCCCTAGTTTCAATTAACAGAGCTAGCTTTGTTGAACCTTTCCAGATTACTGGTGTTGTATGTACAGATATAGATTTGGAGTGGATTGCAGAGGATTATGACAAATACAATGGTGTTATCAAGAAGCATGCAATGCCTAGATACATGCCTAGGATGGATGGGAAACCAGTTAGAATTCCAGATAGTATCGAGCCACCATTTGACATCACACCTTTCCACCATTATATGCATTGCACAATCTATGGATTATGCAGAGTGTTGGGTTTTGATAGAGATTCCACAGTGTCATAATAGCTATGGAAATTCAACACCTAGAGGTTAACAAAGATTATGATTATGTGGGCTATGTGGTTGAACACATTCATAATTCTCTAGTTGAAATTCATAGTGGTGCACCCTGCCCTACATTTAAGCATTATTCATTGCTGATGCATTTAATCTTGTTCTATAATGTTGAGTTCATGGATAAAGAATTGGAATTATTCAAAGAAGAATTTGGTGTCTTAATGTCAATACAAAGATGGACCCAAGTTTGGGACAGTAGTTCTCCCCATTCTTCTTTCCTTTACTTTGAAAATTGGATTGTTTTTCCAATTATGGAAATGCTAGGTATAAATAGGCAAAGATTGTCAATTAATGTTAGGAGAGTTTTGAGACCTTACCAATTTGTTCCAAACTGGTCTATTTCACATAAATGGGGGGACTTTTTCTTTTTTGATAACTTTATTGTGATCAAATTCTATGGGTGTCCTTAGCCTCCCCATATTTTACCCAAAAAAATTCCAGTTAGGATTTCTTTTATGGAGTTTATTTGGCAATTGACCCTAGTTGAAAAAGAATTCCTTGAGAAACACAAGAAGGGTTCTTTTCTTCCTAGGCTTTGGGTTGTGTCTGAATTTACCATTGGTAGGAATTCCTTTGATGAAGTAAACAATTTCCTTAAACAGTATAGGCTGGTTAATGTTGTGTCTAGATTATGTGATCCTGAACAATTTATTAGACATGCATTGGCAAAAATGACACCTTGGGCCACATAAAGGACCATGAACCATTGGACGATGAAGATGTGGTTAGAAATTTGCTGAGAAAAGAGGAAGTACAAGAAAGGAAAATAAAATGGAATATGTGTGAGCTTGAATTTCATTCTCAGAATGCTACATGTAATAAATTAGTTTCACAAAATACAATGGAAATGCATACAGGAAATCCAAAATCCACCAATGAAACTACATGAAATATATATTAAAATAAAATATTATTTTACCTTCATGACTTATGTCTCATTGTGTCCTAACTCCATTGTTCCTGGTTGCAGATGGTGTGCTCTCAGACAATGCACTATTGGCTTCCAAGATGGCATATGAAGAATGGACTAATAACTTGTAGTTAACTAATAGTATGATATGCAAAGCTACATGAATATGCTAAAATTATACTATATGATAATATTGCTAAAATGATATTTGCTAATTGCTAATTGCTTCAAAAACTCACGGATGCATATGATTGATTGAAAACTATTTTGAAGACTAACTTCCTCTCAACTGAAGCTCTTGGTTTTATAGACTTTGAGAGGATAAGATGATGTGGCTCAGATCAATGGTCATGATCAGATCTGCAAATTTGAATGGTTGTGAGCAAAAGTGAAGGTTGAGAGAAAGGGGGAAGGAGAAGACAAGTGTCACTCATCTCACCTTGACTGGGTTGTTGACTGAGGGAATCTAGGGATGGTTGGAGAAAATTTAGGAATGGTAGGACAAGTGGACTCAAGTCCTTCCCAAGATGTAAGGGGGTGTTGGAGAGAATATAGGAAATGGTTATGAAATATGTGTATGTACACAATTTTCATTAAGTTTAGAAGTTGGAGATAAATGGTAAATTAATATTAAGGAATATTAATTTCTTTAGCCACATGTTTGATGAGTTGGCAAAGGGAAGATGAAGTGGAGATGGAGGGTGAGTTGGATAAGGGATTAAATAATTTAAGAATTATTTAATATTTGAGACTATAGGATAGGAGAATAACTATTAAATATTGGATATTTAATTGATTGGAGAAGATAATTAAATATTAGATATTTAAGTAACTTGGTTAAAAGGAATAATTAAATATTAGATATTTAATTAATTAGAGGAATAAGATAGATGAATTAATTAGTAAAATATTAATTAATAGAATGATATGAAAATGAATTAAATTAATTAATCTTTTCAAATTAACTATTTAATAGACGAATAATTATTAAATAAATATAAAATATTTATTTAATTACTCATAGCCAATTTTTAGGTGTATACATTTTGCCCCTCTTTGAAATGATGTCGAGACAACATTATTTCAAAGATTAAATCAAGTCTCGATAATGCTTGATAGAAATTGAAAATCCAGATTGTGTGCCCCCTCAAGAGATTGATCATGAAATTGTTGAAAATTTTGAATGATTAATCTCATGATTAATGTGATAAAACTTCAGTCAATTAAATTCATTTGTTAAAAACAAATTAAATTGCCCCATATTTGAAATTACTCTTGAAATAGTAAATATAAAATTAACGAAGGCTAATTTTAACTTCATTATTATCCTTGTCAGCTTTTGGAGAGAATATTCTTGCTGAAGTGACCAAAATGGTGATTCCCGTGGAGAACCATCGATTCGAGCGAGTTCGGCGATATCAGCAGCCAGCGGAGTATGGGTATCCGGTATGTATCTTAGCCCGAGCTTTGTTTTCAAGTTTTCGTTCAAATTTTCATGTTTTAGTCGCCTTTTTTTGAATTTTTGAAAATTTTGAATTTTTCATTTTTTAGTTTAGCGCATTTGCAGTTTAGGTTAGCGCATATGCAATTTTGGTTAGCGCATATGTTTGATTTAGCGCATATACTCTGTATGTTAGCGCATATGTTCAATAGGATAGCGCAAATGCATAAAGTAGCGCTTTTGTTTTATTTGTTAGCGCTTTTGTTTTATTTGTTAGCGCTTATGCATAGAATGTTAGCGCAAATGCTTAGAATAGCGCTTTTGTTTTATTTGTTAGCGCTTATGCATAGAATGTTAGCGCAAATGCATAAAGCAGCACATATGCATGGTCGATTAGTGCATATGATAAAAAAAGATAGCGTTTTTGCTTAAATTAGCGCATATGCATGGTCGATTAGCGCATATGCTCAAAAAGATAGCGCTTTTGCTTAAATTTGAGATTGTTGATTGATAAAAAAGCTAAATATCATTTTGATTTTTAAATTTAACATGTTTGATACGCATGTATGATGAAATAGAGTCATGATTAAGTGATTTGTATGATTGATAGATCGATAGATAGCTTTGATTACTGGATTAAGTAGCTCTGATTAGCTTGATTGATAAATTTGATGATTAGGTAGCTTTGTTTAGCTTGATTGATAGAGTAGCCCTAATTAGCTTGATTGATAGAGTTGAGAAACTGATTTAGTTTCTGATGCAAAGGCTTAGCAGAGTTTTTGATCAAACTCACTGATTGATAATAAACCATGATTGATAGGTTTAAAATGATTTGATAGCTTAAGTTGTTTCAATTTGATTTGATTGATTGAATTGATTGGTCGATAGCTTGATTGATTTGATTCTGTTTTATTTGATTTATTGGTAGATGATTGAGTTAGTTTGATTTGATTGATTGTTTTCTCTTGACAAACAGGAGAAACTTGATGTTCTCCAATGTCGGGAGAAATTACCAGCCATACATCATTTAGTTCCAGAGTTATCCCAGGCCGAGATTAGACACATAGATGCTTGTGGTTTACGTCATTTATTGTTTATGCCAGAGATTACACATAACAGAGGTTTGTTGACCGCATTAGCCGAGAGATGGCATAGTGAGCATAACACTTTCCACCTACCAACGGGTGAGATTAGTGTTACACTAGAGGATGTCTATAGGATTCTGCATATCCCGGTGACTGGTGAGCTAGTGCAGTATGATTATTAGGATCATGTTGGGACCGAGGCTTGCAAAGTCATTTTTGCTGATGAGAGTATTAGTAGAGGAGAGATCTGATGGACATGGTGATGTACTATGAGACTCTTCCTGTGATTCTTGTTGGTTTGATTGGTGGTTTTATATGTCTGGATAGGCGATCTCGAGGCTTTTCGGTTGGATGGGGTGAGGTGCTACTGAGCATGATGCAGCATCGAACGCGATATGCTTGGGGTGTTTGTATGCTAGCACATTTATATCATGATCTACACCAGGTTGTGTATGATGAGAGTGCGAGTTTATCGACAGGATGTACTTTATTACACATCTGGTGTTGGGAGCACATTGCTATTACACGGCCTATCCATCATAGAGTTCATGGAGAGAGGCAGCCATATGTTTATTTTTATGCAGGTGTTCTTACTCAGCCCAAGCTGGGTAAGATGGAGTATTGGCATTGGGTTCTTGATTCTTTGGATAGTATTATTTGGAAACCATATGTTGTTTGTGAGCCATGGATGGATGATGCACAGACATTACCATTTATCATGCAGAGTAGATATCTCATTGGTCATACCCCCTTCATTGTTGAGTGATAGTTGATTGGTCGGATTTTTAGACAGTTTGGTATCATTCAGCCTATGCCTACTGGTGTGACTATTTATGCTCAGCGATACAGAGATAGGTGGGATTGGGGACCATCTTTGTCATTTGAGATTGCTCGTGCAAAGTTTGTTGCTACTCCGAGAGTGGCTTATGATATGAGATTACACATTCTTGATCCTGGGGTTAATGCAGAGTATGCTCAGTATTAATTAGCTCATCCATTTCCTTGGATTACGGATCCAGTAGATCCTCCTCCTAGCTCGGGAGATGACGATGATGATCCAGATGATCCTGTTAGCAGGAGACGGAGATGGAGACGAGAGCTTAGAGCTACGCATGAGGCTAGAAGAGGTAGAGATGATGGTGGGGATGGTGGTGGTGGTGGTGGACCTGGACGGAGAGGACGTCGATTGAGAGTCCATGGAGGACCATTTGGACCAGCTAGCAGGATTGATATACCTCATCCTATGGGTGGGAGAGATGGTGGACGGATTGGGAGGGATACTGGCAGGGTAGGGATGAGATCACCTAGAGGATTGACAGTGACAAGGGGTAGGGTGACTAGACTAGATGGGGGTTGCGGGAGAGGTATTGATTTTGGACAAATTCAGCCAGATCCTAGAGTTATTACAGCTCATGGTGGTGATGATGAGGATCCAGAGGATCATATTCCCCTGATTAGATGACAGGTTCGGAGAGTTACTCGGACTGAGGTTCTAGCAGTTGGACAGGTGGGTGGTGAGGGGATTGGGATTCATGCACTATAGCAGGATCTACCAGAGCAGGTTGCACTAGTGCAGGATATGCCAGATATGGTTATACCAGAGCATGATGTGCCAGGGCATGATACTATTGACAGTCTGAGAGCACAGATTGATCAGCTTTGAGCACAGATACAGACTCTTATGACTGAGAGAGACACAACTGTTAGGAGACAACAGGATACTCAGGGTCTTCTAGATCATATTCAACAGGTTGGGACAGGTACTCTCTCAGCAGACACTGTTAGAGCATTATTTTGGGCCGGGAAGGAGACTTCCTACTAGCAACGACGATATGAGGAGGCAGTTGCAGAGAGCCAGAGAGTAGGTAGTTATCAGACCACTGTGTTGATGGATACTAGCAGTGGTGGGGTCATGGGACCTCCTCAGAGGAGTGGTGAGCATGGTAGACAGGCATCTAGAGGATCTTCTCGCCCACAGCCACAGAGATGGATAGATTCAGGTGGTAGTGGTACAGGAGAGTCATGACTTTGATTTGAGGCACTTGTATTGTTGTATTTGATATCATTATATACTTGGACTTTTATTGTTTTATGATGATCTATATATGTAGATATGGTTTCTATATGATGATGCTTTTATTTATGCATGTTACTTTATATGATGATGTTTTATATGCTTATATGTTTTAATTTTATGGATGCAAGTGAGTAGATGAATAATGATATGATGCAAATGATAAAATGTTTTTGATTTTTATGTTATGATGACCTTAGATGGAAATGCAAATGATTACTTAACTTAAATGATGCAAATGCAAATGATCTATATGAAAATGCAAATGAAATGATTACTTAATGCTTAGGATGATGTATATACAAATGAAATGTTTTTTTGGATTTTTTATGTATGCCACTAAATGATAAATGGAATGATAATGCAGATAATAATTATACACTATATGAAATGTACTTAATTGAATGCAATTAACGCCATGATTTATATAGATTTACACATGAATGATTTGTTTTTGATTTATATGTTATGCTTATAATGATTATGAATCTAAGTGAAATAGATGCAACTAAATGATTTTTATGAAATGATAATGTAGATAATAATGATTATACACTACATGAAATGCACTTAATTGAATGTAATGCAATGATAAAATGCAACTAAATTAAATGGACAATGATTAAAATGATTCTAAGAATGAATGCTCCTAATATGATAAAATGTAATTGTTTTTGTTGTCCAAGTATACTCAATCTTTATTTATGACCGTTGATCTGCTAATGAAATGATATGCTTATAATGCAACTGACAAATGAATGCTTATAATGCAACTGAATAATGAGCTAATGAAATGATCTAACTAGAATTTGTATTGCCATTCTTCATATGCGATCTTGTAACAGTGCTTGATTTCATCATTGAGCTTTAAAATGTTGTAAGAAAATACAAGCAACTTGACATAATGATTCAAGATGACCTGAGTATTTCTTACATGGATTTTGATATAGCAAGTTAATATAAGCAGCTTGATATAATGGATCAAGTTGACCTGAGTATTGCTTGCAGAACAGACAAGGAGTATCTCCTTTCATGCATGAATTGGAACGACCTCCTTGATCTTTTGTTGATCATATCCTGAGACAAGTTCATACCGTAGTAAGAGATAAACCACAGACAGCAATCAAAGAAAATAATCATGCCCCATCATAGCTCCTCTAGTCATGGACATCCTTGAGTTGCATAGAGTACATGATTAGCAATAAAATCGAGAAATAATCACCGAATCTTGTATGTCATTCACATGTTCTAATGGTCATTAACTGATATAATCATCTTGATGAATGATCTTTGATAATCCTTTTTATAGCTTTGCTAGTTGATTGATTCTTTATTTTCTAAGTTTCATGATTCAGTTGTTTATGAAATGCCTTGATTTTCGTTTCTTTGTTGCTTGTTATCTGTTTCAAAATCCTAGGTGTTTTTTGTTTTTCTAAGTTTTTCGAATGTTTTTGGATTTTCTAAATTTCAAAAGATCACCTTAGCAAAAGGAATTTAGGATTTTTCCCCCAGTGGAAACAAAAAGATTTTATTATGGATATATGAATTGATCAAGATCCAAACCATAGTGGGATACAAATGCAGATTGATTGATGCTGATAAAATCTTAGACAGTAACTACGACAAGTATGTCAAAGATTGATAATTGTTGGTAAGCTGCATATTTTTTTTGCTAAATGGTTCAGAGCAATGGATGCGAAAGATGGAATGGATAAGCTAAGATAGATGGAAATGATAAATGCAAGAGGATGGAGTGGATAGGTGCACAAAGCGATCTCATGGATGGAGGAACTCACTTTTTAGATAGTGCATGTTTACCAGGTTTTCACCATTTAAATTTATTGCATTTTTGTTGCTTTATATATTTTTAGGGATTTTTAGGGATTTTTACTGATTTCTTCAAGACTTTATATGTCTTTTTATTGATTTTTCCAGGACTTTAAATCTCAAGCATAGAATTTCTTGAGGTGGATAGAATTGATAGGTTCATCAAACCAATCACCTTCTGGGGTAGATAATTTGTATGCTTCTGATCCATATGTTGCTACTATGACAAAAGGTCCTAGCCAATTTGGTTCAAATTTGCCCTTTGTTTCCCAATCTTGCTGATTTCTCGGATTCTCCCTTAGAACTATGTCTCCAATCCGAAAAATGCGCGGCTTGACTCTGTGGTTATAGCTTCTTGCCATTCTTTGTTGATATACTTTTAAATGATCTGTTGCATTTTGGTGACGTTCCTGAATCAATTCTAGTTCCTGGAGTCAAGAGACTCTTTGTTCTTCTTCTGGTATAAGACCATGCAAGGATACTCGTAGAGAAGGTATCTCTACTTCTATAGGTAATATCGCTTCTGATCCATAGACCAAACAATATGGAGTTGCCCCTGTTGGAGTGCAAACACTAGTTCGATATGCCCAAAGAGCAGGATTCAGTTGAATGTGCCAATCTTTTCCAGCTTCATTGATTGTTTTCTTCAAGATTTTTAAGATAGTTTTATTTGATGCCTCAGCTTGACCATTACCTTGTGGATAATATGGAGTAGAGAACCTATGTTGGATATGAAATTTTTCACATAGCTCTTTTACATCTTGATTTTTGAATGGTCTTCCATTATCAGTGATAATGGTCATAGGAACTCCATAGCGACAAATTATGTAATTCAAGATGAATGATGATATTTGTTTTCCTGTCACTATTGTTAAAGGAACTACTTCAATCCACTTAGTAAAATATTTAGTAGCAACTAGAATGAATTTATGGCCATTAGAAGATGAGGGATTGATTTTTCCTACCAAATCCAAGCCCCATTGTGAAAATGGCCATGACCCTGTCATATGATATAACTCTTGTGCTGGTGCATGAATTAGATTTCCATGAATTTGACATTGTTTACACTTTTTAGCATAGGTGAATGAGTCTCTTTCCATAGTAGGCCAAAAGTAACCCATGCGAATAAGTTTCTTAGCCAATGTTAAACCACTTGAGTGTGTACCACAAATACCTGCATGAATGTCATTAAGAACTCGTTTAGATTCATCTTTTTCCAGACATCTCAATAATGTACCATCTAGACCATGCCTATATAGGATATAAGCAATAATGGTATAGCGAGAGGACTGACGGATAAATTTTCTGCATTGATTACGAGATAATTCCATAGGAAGGATATGATCTTTTAAATATTGGTAGGTTTGACCATATAAGGATTGACTGGTTCCTGATATATGGCAAATTCGATAGGTATACTGGGATTGAATGGTAGGGGTTAAGATATCTTCCACAAGAAACTCATAACATTGTTGATTCTCTTTATCTTGCAAGAGAGATGCTATTGTAGCCATTGCATCTGCTGCTTTATTTTCATTTCTAGGAATCTGGGTGAATATGATTTCTTTAAAATGTCCTTTAAATTCTTCCACTAGCTGTTTGTATGGCATGAGCTTATCATCCTTTGTTTGATATTCATCATTTATTTGATTAATGACAAGTTGTGAATCACCATAGACATGTAGTTCTTTGACATTCCATTCAATGGCCATTTTGAGCCCTATAGCCAATGCTTCATACTCTGCAGTATTATTGGTGCATGGAAATCTTAGTCTATATGATTTCAGAATTGTATGTCCTTGAGGTGTGATAAAAAATATTCCTGCACCTGATCCAAATTGAGTATAAGAACCATCAAAGTATAATTCCCAAAAGTTTTTACTTATTGTCAAGATATCTACATCAGGAAATTCGATATGCAAAGGCATGTCATTTTGTAGAGGTGCATCAGCTAATTGATCAGCAATGACTTGTCCCTTGATGGCTTTCTGGTCAACATATTCTATGTTGAATTCACTTAGTATCATAACCCATTTGGCTAGTCTCCCTGTTAATGTTGACTTACTCAATAAATATTTGAGAGGATCTATCTTTGCCATTAATTTTACATAATGAATCAACATATAATGTCATAGCTTCTGAGTTGCAAATACAACTGCCAGACATATCTTTTCAATTGATGAATAATTTAACTCATATCCAACAAGTGTTCTGCTGATATAATAAACTGCTCTTTCTTTTCCTTCATCATCGTGCTGAGCTAGGAGAGTGCCTAATGAGACACTTGTTGCTGAGACATAGAGTAACAAGGGTTTCCCTTTGGTTGGTGATATCATTACTGGAGGACTCATAAGATATTCTTTTATTTGCAAGAAATCTTCTTCACATGTTAGATCCCATTTGAATGGAACATTTTTACGTAGAAGATGGCTAAAGGGAAGACATCTATCAACCAGTTGGGACACAAATCTCCTGATTGATTGCAACCTTCCTTGCAAAGATCGCAACTGACTTATGTTCTTAGGTGATTCCATCTCCATGATAGCTTTAACTTTTCCAGGATCAACTTCAATGCCACAAGCTAATATAATGTACCCAAGGAGTTTTCCAAAGGTTACCCCGAATGCACATTTCTTTGGATTCAATCTCAATTGATATCTTTCCAGCTTGTCAAAAATCTTGCTTAAAATGTTCAAATGTTCTTTTCTTGTGTGAGATTTTGCAAGTATGTCATCGACATAATCTTCCATAAATGTATGCATCATGTCATGGAAAATTGTCATCATAGCCCTTTGATAAGTCGCTCTTGCATTCTTAAGCCCAAATGGCATAACATTCCAGCAGTATGTTCCCCATGCACAGGTGAAATTTGTCTTCTCTTGATCTTCAAGTGCGATTCTTATTTGATTATATCCTGAGAAGCCATCCATTAATGAAAACATCTCATGCCCTACTGACAAGTCTACTATGATATCAATGTTTGGTAGTGGGAAATCATCTTTTGGACATGCTTTATTTAGATCTTTGAAATCTATGCAGATTCTTATGCTCTTATCTGGTTTTGATACTAGTACAATACTTGAAACCCATTTTGGATAAGCGACTGGTCTTATGAATCCCACTTCTAATAATTTCTTGAGCTCAGTTTTGACAAGAAGAGCAATATGTGGGTGCATCTTTCTTAGCTTCTTCTTAACAAGTTTTGCTTTTAAATCCACATTGAGATGGTGCATGATAAGATCTAGGTTTAGCCCTGGCATATCTGCATAAGACCAAGCAAAATTTATTTGTCATTGTTTAAAGAATTCCATGTATTCTTTCCTCTCTTTTTCTGATAATGAGGCAGCAAAATGAAGTATTTTAAGATCCTTTGATGTATCAATGTTTACTGCTTCTGTTGGTTCTATCAGGATAGCAGATCTTTCTTGAAAATATGCAGGAAAAATGTCAAACTTTCCATCTTCTGACGCCTCAAGGAGGTTTTCATCATCAGATACGCCCTTTATTTTCTCTTTTGATTGATCTAATGTTGCCATGAAATGGTTTTCAACAATAGGTCTCTTTCATTGTTTTGTTTCACTTTTTCGACTGAAAAGTTTGGCATTTTCCTGAGTATGAAAAACTTTACTTGAATCTGTAGTAGAAGATATCTTAGGTGGGATGGGTTCAATAGCGTTAAGGTACATAGCTAAGTCATGATCATTGGAAAAGACATTTAGTTCGGGGTTGTCTAAATTATCCCAATCAATTAGTTCAGGATGAAGAAGGGGTAAATCATAATTACTGTCATTGTTAGGTGTTTCAACGTTCATGACATAATGATCACAATTTCTCATAGAATAGGTATTGTCATAGATTGAAAATTTTTGAGGATTGTCTTTCTCAAGAATTTTCGAATTAGTCTTAACAAGATTAATATTAGCATTTTGTAGTTCACACTCAAGTGGTTCTTCAATTGATGTTTGTCCCTTAAATGAATGGATTATATCAACACACGTCTTTGGTATTGCAAATTTCTTCCTGATTGACTCCATTTGCAGTTTTGAGTTTATAGACTTGTGGACATGTTAAATAGGATTCTTTTAACAGATTTTGTCTCCTTTCAAACTCATCTTCTTCTAGACTAATAGTTAATCCAACTTGACTATCTCTTATTTCTTCTATAGTTCTTGCATATCTGATTCTTGTATGCACTTCTTGAGGCATTGTATCACTGTTTTTGTCATTCTCTTTTCTTTTTGCATATGCCTCTTTTCTCTGAATTCTGAGTTTCTCTTGTCTCTTTTCTAATTTTATCTTTTGTTTTGTAATGGACAAGTCTTCTTTTGTAATGGCTGCTTGATCTTCATTGTGTTCATTACTTGATGTAGTAGATAAATTATCTGGTCCCCATTCATACTCATTGGAATCTGTTTCTGAATTATGATCTAAGATTACTCCACTATACCATACTGGAATGTCGTATGGTGCAAACAGTTCTCTGATTTCTGTCATTTCTATTTTTACTGCTTCTGGAATATTCTGTTCAGATTTTTCTTTTGTTTGTATTTTCAGAACTTGTTGACAAGATTTTTCTTCACCTTTGATAGTAGTCTCTTCTTCTTTCTTTTCATGATCTTCTTGCTTCTTTTTCTTATTGGCTACTGTTTTGGTTGCTTGATGTAGCTTTTCTTGCCAATTGTGTCCTTAAGAAACTGATTTCTTTCTCCATTTTTGCTATTGAGTATTGTGTTGCTTTTGATTAGACTTCAGATATTCTAACCCAGATTTATCTTCTGTTGATTGTGAATGTGGACAAATAGGTTCTGAAATACCTTGATGTTGCTTACCAATTGGTCCTTTCCCTTCATATCCCATCTTTTGCATGATTTCATATCCTTTGCCATATTGTTTTATGGGAATATTGACTTCTACTACTATTGCTATAGTTTTATCTTCATCTTTGTATAACCAACCAAGAATGTCCTTGTCTTCATTTTCTTCCTCAAGAGTTCCAGCACTAACAAAGGTTCCCTTAAACATACGTTTTGATTTTTCTGATGATTTTGATTGAATATCTGTAGGTTTTCCATATGACTTAGGGGAAAGAGGAAAATTATTCAAAGAATATTTTCCCATTCCTTCATCATTTAACTTGAGCTTTTCTTCAAAAGTTTCCCATAACTTTGCTTGAATTTCCTTGGTAGGATATATTGATTCTCTGTTATGTGGAACTGTGGTATCTTGTGTTGGCTTCAAATTATTGCAATATTGACTGGAATCTGTAATTATAGTGATTTATTTTCCTTTATGAGGAAATTTTACACATTGATGGTATGTAGAAGGAACTGCTTGCATCTTGTGAATCCAGGGTCTTCCCAGAAGAATGTTGTAGGAGAGATTCAAGTCTAAAACTTGACACAATGTATCCTTTTCCATAGGTCCTATCCTTATTGGTAGCATAACAGTTCCTTTAGAAGAACGTTCTGCTTCATCGTAAGCCTTGATGGTTATTTTCTTTTTCGGGTCCATTGCATTCTCTGAATACCCCAAAGCTTTTATCAAACTTAATGCACAAATGTTTAAACTAGCTCCTCCATCTATGAGTACATGTTTGACATGAGTTTTATTAATGGAGACTTCAACATGTAAAGGAGCATTGTGAGGATGTTGTAAGGAGGCATCATCATTTTTAGAAAATGATAAGCAATGAGGAGCTATAAGATGTCCCACCATGTTTTGGAAATGATCTATATCCAAATCCTTTGATATCGTTGTTTCCACTAAAGCTTTTTCCAAAATTTCCTTATGTATAGGTGAAATCTTGAGAAGTTCCAAAATTGACATTTGAGCTGGTATTCGTTGTAATTGCTCTACTAAATTGTATTGTTGTGATGTGGATGTTGAATCTTTTACTATACCTGGAAAGGTAACTTTTGCTTTGCTTCTTGTGATAACGTTGATTGGTTCTGAAGATGGATCATCGTATGTATAAGCGTAATTCACTTTGGCTTTCCCTTTGTCATTTTCCAATTGGGATGATTCACCTTTATCATAGTTTGGAAGTGGAGTTTTAAAAGCCAAGTGTGATTCATTTGTCTTATGGCTATCCACCATAATGGTTCCATTATCAATTAGATCTTGGATAATGTGTTTCAATCTTTGGCAATCATTTGTTAGGTGTCCTTTATTCCGATGATAATTGCAAAAATGATTGTCATTCCACCAGTTTGGCTTAACTAGTGGTTCATAAATTCTTGCTTCGGGTAAAACAATCAATTTGTTAGCAAGCAAAGTTTTTAGAGCCGATTCTAAAGATTCTCCAATATTTGTGAACTTTCTCCGAGGATTAGAGAAAAAGGACTTGACTTTCTTGTTTTCCAAATTGTCGTTGCTTGGGATTTGACTTGATAGATTGAAAATTGGTTGTTGTTGTTTTGTAGTATTGTTATCAACATTTCCTTCATTGCTAACATTCCTATTCTTTTACCAAAACTTGGGTTTATCATTGTTGTTGTTGTTGTTGTTGTTGTTGTTGTTGTTGTTGTTGTTGTTGTATGAATTATTGTAAAGTTTTAGTTCTCCTTTCTTTACCATTGCGTTCTCTATTTTCAGACCATTTTCGATCATTTTGGCAAAAGAGGGAGGACATTACATCCTTAGTCGATAACTCATTTCACTGATAAGATTATCAATGAATATGTCCATTTTTTCTTGATCAGGTACATCCCGGGGATACCTATTAAACATGCATTTCCATCGTTGTAAAAAGATCATAAAGGATTCTCCATTCTTTTGTTTAACATTGCAAAGATCTAGCATTGTTATTTCATTCCTTATATTGTAGGAATATTGTGAAATAAACCTATTCACAAGTTCTTCAAAGGATTTGATTCCAGATGGTAATCTTGAAAACCATTCCATTGATTGTCCATTTAAACTCCTAGGAAAAAGACGCATAAGGTAAGTCTCATCATGAGAAAATTCCATGCTCATAGTACAAAACTCCATAATGTGATCTTGAGGATCAGATCTTCCATCGTATTTGTCATAATTAGGAATCTTGCAATGTTGCGGAAATGGTATCATATTTAACTTTTTATCAAAGCGATATGGACATATGTCTTCTAATGAATACTTCTTGGAACTTGTCCCATTTTGCATGTCTTGTATCTGTTGTTGTAGAGTTTGTATTTGTTGAGTAAAGTTTGAAAATGGATTATCTGCATAGTCTCTCCTTGTTTCGTCATGAGTCTTTTTGTCACTACGCTCTTTTCTTTTATCATCCCTTTCTTTCCTTGTTTCTTCGTTGTTCATATCTTTGTTATTTTGCTCATCTGTGTTTTGGGTGTTACTTGTCTCCGCGTCTTGTTTTAAGCTTTCTATGTTAAAGTCTTGTGGTAGTTTAGCTCCAGATTTTGCCAATATCAAGAGATATTTCTCTTTTTGTTTTGTCAATAATTTTTCCATTAGCCTATCAAATTTGAAATCTTGTTCAAGGTCTCTAATCATGCTATTGATGGCTTCTTCATCGACAACGGTAAATCCAAAAGTAGTATCTTCTTCCTCCATTTGTTGTTTTCTAAGTTGTTCGTATTGGGCTCTAGTCCAAACTGGCATGTGTTTATCTCAAAGTTGTCGAAAAATTCCCAAGGACAAGATCAATAAGTAATTATTGGTTTAGGAAGATATGCTTTATTGATCTTACCACTATTGTTTGTTTGTTGGGATAAAGCGTCTCTTTGTTGAAAAGCACGTCTTTGTAGAGTTTCACCGTCAAATTTGGTACCGCAACCACGTAAGTAGTGACGAAAATGGTGTAGGAATGTCCTATGTTTCAGTAAGATCTTACGATTGATATACAAGAATCTTATTCTCTTTTGAGTAGCTTTGGAACTGGGTTTTCTTTTCTTAAGGTGACACTTAAAATTCATATAAGCATTTGACAGTTTACAAGTTTGATTCCAATGTTGGTGCAATTTTGGTTTTGATGTAACGTAAGTTCAAAATAGGAAAGATATATCCAAGATTAGGAACCTAGTATAGATTGATCAAGCTTCGTGATAGAGGATTTGATTATCCTGATGAGAGTCTTGAAAAGGATGTTGATTTTTGCACTTAAGATGTTTGAATCAATAGTTTGCTGAATGTGGATGTTTATAGAACCTTTTGGAAATAACCTATAGGATTAGCAACCTAGTTGTTTTGATCTATCTTGAAAATATGTGATGGTTTAGAGACAAACCTACTTCAAGGATTATTTTGATATCTTGATGTTTTGATACTTTGATTTTGAGTTGGTGCTTCAAGTGTTGGAATGCTTTTTGTTTTATCCCCTTGATCACACTTTTCAGAAATTTGTTGATTTTTTTTATCGCTTGTAGATGATAATATTCTTCAATTTTTGACCATTTGGAACATGTTACAGACATAGAAGACACAATGTTTAATAAATAAAATGCACAAGCAAGTACAAATCCATATGGCAGGCTGAGACAATAGTTGTTGAATCTCACATGGAGTTTCCCTCGAGGCTATGCTATTCAAAGTGGATATTTAGATGCTTGACCCCACTGGCTCCACCCTCGACACTCACTTCTTCGGGGCAGCCAAGCACCAGTTTCCATGAAATCTCCCCATGGCAAACTTTATATCTCTACTAGGAACTGTATGTGTGTGAGCTGCTTTAGAGGTCCAACCTCCTGCGCCAATAACTAGAAGGATTTTGACAACTAGTACAAGTGGTTTTTAGTAAAGGCTTCCGGTCATGTGGCACTTTCAGCTCTGTAAATATAGAAGGTTCCCAGCCTATAGAGGTTACGCTCCATAGGGTGTATGGGGAAACATAGTGTCAGTATGAACTTATCAACACATGTTGTTTGAACTTTCATCACAAACATGATTTATTTATAGTGGATTGGAAGGACTCAGTATTAGCCCGTTTCCACTTTAGGTCGTTCCCCTCTCATTGGCCCCCTCAAGGCAGCTCGGGAAGGCAGGCCCTCTACTGGATTAATTGCTTGAAAGTAAAGAAAGCGTAAAAGAGTGGGTTTGGCTTTTTGATCACCCAATTAAGGGGAGAGCATATACTTACCACTTTCGAGACACAGAATACAAGCGTTCTTTTTAACTTTTTCAAAGCAATTTGTTGGCTAAGTCCTATTTGGAGATGTTGCTCCAACAAGCATGGTATTTATTTTAGCTCCACATAACAAATGATTTTCTAAACTAGGAATTGAAAATCTTGGTCAACAAAATGAAAATCGTTGCAAAAAGTAACTTGCTTTGTAAGAATGGACAAGTTGATTGTTTTTTTTAACTTGCAAAATATAAGATTGATTGTGCTTTTTACCTTTGCAAGAAAATAAAAGATTGTTGTTCTTTTTAGAGCCCAAAATGTGAGGTGTGAATCCTAACTTTTCAAGAAAGTAAATGTTTGATTTGTTGTTCTTTTTACCTTGCAAATGTGATTATTTTTAGAGCCCAAAAATAAGCGAGGTACTTTTTAGAACACCAAATTAAAAATGAAGTTTTTTTTACCCAAAAGGAAATATGAGTTCTTTTTAACCAACTTTGAAAAAGCTAGGAAAGAAATCACTAAATCCTAAATTAACTTCTCCAAACCTGCAGAAAACTGTTAGAAACCTGCAAAATAGTAAAAAGTTAGTGAAAAACCTTAGGTGGGCTTCCACAAGCCTAATTTCAAATCGGTTACAAGCTTTTTGTCAAGTGCGCTATCCTACGATTCAAAAGCGCTAACCTGCGTTACACACGCGCTAACCTTCATTACAAAAGCGCTAATCTTTAGATAAAAGCGCTAACCTGCATGACATATACGCTAACCAATTGTGCAAAAGTGCTGATTTTCTGACAAAAGCGCTAACCTGCATGACATATGCGCTAACCTATTGTGCAAAAGCGCTGATTTTCTTACAAAAGCGCTAACCTATATGACACATGCGCTAACCTACAATGCAAAAGCGCTAACCTATAATGCAAAAGCGCTATCAAAATTGGCATATGCGTGAATCTGTTATTTTATTTTATTTTTTTGAGATTTTTAAAAGTATATGCGAGGTCCAGCCCCACGGTAAGCACCAAAATGTGTGAGTTTGAATTTCATCCTCAAAATGTTACCTTTAATAAGTTAGTTTCACAAAATACAATGGAAATGCATACAGGAAATCTAAAATCCACCAATGAAACTACATGAAATACATATTAAAATAAAATATTATTTTACCTTCATGACTTATGTCTCATTGTGTCCTAACTCCACTATTCCTGGTTGCAGATGGTGTGCTCTCAGACAATGCACTGTTGACTTCCAAGATGGCATATGAAGAATGGACTGATAACTTGTAGTTAACTGATAGTATGATATGCAAAGCTACATGATTATGCTAAAATGATACTATATGATAATATTGCTAAAATGATATTTGCTAATTGTTAATTGCTTCAAAAACTCATGGATGCATATGATTGATTGAAAACTATTTTGAAGACTAACTTCCTCTCAACTGAAGCTCTTGGTTTTCTAGACTTTGAGAGAATAAGATGATGTGGCTCAGATCAATGGTCATGATCAGATCTGAAGATTTGAATGGCTGTGAGCAAAAGTGAAGGTTGAGAGAAAGGGGGAAGGAGAAGACAAGTGTCACTCATCTCACCTTGACTGGGTTGCTGACTGAGGGAATCTAGGGATGGTTGGAGGAAATTTAGGCATGGTAGGACAAGTGGACTCAAGTCCTTCCCAAGATGTAGGGGGGTGTTGGAGAGAATATAGGAAATGGTTATGAAATGTGTACGTACACAATTTTCATTAAGTTTGGAAGTTGGAGATAAATGATAAATTAATATTAAGGAATATTAATTTCTTTAGCCACATGTTTGATGAGTTGGCAAAGGGAAGATGAAGTGGATATGGAGGGTGAGTTGGATAAGGAATTAAATAATTTAAGAATTATTTAATATTTGAGACTATAGGATAGGAGAATAACTATTAAATATTGGATATTTAATTGATTGGAGAAGATAATTAAATATTAGATATTTAATTAACTTGTGTAGAAGGAATAATTAAATATTAGATATTTAATTAATTAGAGGAATAAGATAGATGAATTAATTAATAGAAAGATATGAAAATGAATTAAATTAATTAATCTTTTCAAATTAACTATTTAATAGATGAATAATTATTAAATAAATATAAAATATTTATTTAATTGCTCATAGCCAATTTTTAGGTGTATACAGAACAATTTGATGAGAGTTGAAGCAGAATTGAAGGATGTTGACCCTATTTTCTCAGGTTTTTGCCCTGATAACCTGTACCTAGAGAGGATTAACATAATGTTGAATTTATATGAAACTCTAATGGATCAAATGCCTCGAATTCTAGAAGTGGTTGCTCAGTGGAAAGACCCCCAAGATGGACAATCTTCACATGGAAAAAGGCCACATATTGTGTCTGCTGATGATGTAGAGAGTGGGGATGAAGTTCAATCTGCCCAAGTGCCACCTGCAAAGAAACAAAAAACCAAAGAAGTGGGTGCAATTGTGAGGAGAGACCTTGCTAGAGCAATTGTTATAGAACAAGGACACTACTTTCGTCAAATAAGGACACATCTCAGAGAAGAAGGGCAGAATGAAGAACAGGGAGAAACAAATGAAGCCCTTTCTCAAGGCTTTGATGAGCGTGTGATGTTGTCAAATGAGTTCATGAAATATGATGACTTTATTAAGTCAGATGAATTTTAAAGTTTTTTA
The DNA here is from genome assembly GCF_030272615.1 of Cryptomeria japonica. Classification (NCBI taxonomy): domain Eukaryota; kingdom Viridiplantae; phylum Streptophyta; class Pinopsida; order Cupressales; family Cupressaceae; genus Cryptomeria; species Cryptomeria japonica. The sequence goes on along the minus strand of NC_081413.1, from coordinate 193,404,785 downwards.
AGAAGGTTGAAACAAAATCAATTAAGACAAAATTTGATCATAGAGGAAGGAAATGTACAAAAGAATGAGGATATTGTCAAGGCAATGCAGGAATATCATCATGACAAGGAGCAAATAACTATGGATCAAGCAAGATAATTGGTTAAGAGTACTTGTATGATTGTGATGCCTGACTGGGATATCCAATCTATTTTTATTATTGATCAGATTAGGAAGCAAGAGGACCCATTTTCTAAAACTGAATTTGAAATTGGAGATGTAATAAAAGGATCAAGATTTAATCCTAAGTCAAAGACACTTGCTACTTGGTCTTTGGCCCCTTCCACTCAAAATCCCCACCTTGGAAATATCCAAGTAGAAAAGAAAGATGACAAAATGATCTAGAATTTGCAGAACACAAGTGACATGAAGATTGCCTCATTTTTTACTCAAGTTTCTTTCCTGAATTTATCAAAAATAGAGGATTTGTCAAGAAGATACAAATAAACATATAACCAATTGATTGCATTGGCTAAAAAATATGAAGAGACATTGATGAAGAAGTCTGTTCTGGAGGAAGGGTTAGTGGAGTTGAAAGAAAAAATTGCAAATGAGCCCCCTCCAATATAGATTACAGAACAAGTATAAGAAATACCAGCTGATGTGACAACAAAAATGGAGGAATACTCAAAGAAAATTGAAAAGCTTGAAAATGAACAAAATGGCAAGGCGATCTTTGTTGTGTCAGAAATTATGAAACACATGATTAATGTATTGAAAGGAAAATTGATGGTAGTGCATGAATTGCACATTTCTTTGAAAGAGGCAAGTAAAAAATCCTCTGAGGTTGTCGCTTTTCTTGGACCTTTGTTCAATGTTTGGTCAAGAAGAAGCAGATTAATGGATAAGCTAGATATTGCAATATTATATAGTGATGATTTCTCTCGCAAGATCGGGACACTAAAGACATGGTGGAGGTAATCAGTGCAACTTATGCATTTTTCACAAGGAAGGATATGCTTATAAATGAAAAATTGCAGACATTTGGGGAAGGTTATAGTACATTGGTGCGTTCAATTTATGGTAGTAATGGAGAATTGAAATCAGTTTCTGATTGGACCAACGAATTTGATTTGATTTTGGAGGGAGAAGAAATTATCAAGCATATAGATGATCAGGTTGATGTTGATTTCCTTAATAGTATGCTTGATTTGTTGTTCAAGGTTGAGGTTGACCATACAAAGTTTATTGTTGAGGCCAGGGCAGTTATAGATGCCAGATGGACAGAGTCAGTTGCAAAGTTGGAAAAGGTAAAGGCATTCAGTTGGCCAACAGACAAAGAGGTGGACAGGTGGCAAGCCATGCTAAAGCAAAAGAAGACATGCCAGGTTGTTACCCAAGATTCCTCAAAGTAATCCAAAGCTTGTTGCATCCTCATCTTATAAAAGGATTCCAAGATTAATTTGAGAGGGATGGCCACTTTTTTTTTTTTTTGATCGGTAGAGAGGGATGGCCACTTTTATTGATGTTGAAAACTCTGAAATAGATCAAGAGTTTGATAAGTGCATAGTTGAATCACATTTTGAATCTACTTTCTGATATCAATATGAATATAATATCATTTGCAGTTTGAAATCTTCACATAATTGTCTTTGTGTTGAATTTATGTTTTCACTATGAATTGAAAGATCAAGGGTTTTTTAATTTATGTGTCTACGAGGAAGATTATGGAATTGTTCCAGGATTTCTTTCAAGGAAATAATTAAAGTTCTTGGGGCAGTTTCAGTGAAATAATTTTATTTAATACAAATCTGATGATTATATCATTTGTATGAATCTGGGTTGTGTATGTAATGGCATATTCATTCTTGTTTATCTACAAATGAATATTATTGAATTTTATTATCAGGTTGTCTTTGAATTGTAAGTGACTCTATGCCCTAGAATAAGGCACTAGTTTGTTGTCTTGATGTTGTCTTGATGAAGTGACCTTCCAATTATAATAGTTGATTCATTGTGGGTAAATATGTTTTCTTGTTTGCCTTTGATTTATATTAGATTTGATTAGATTTTGGATCTGCCCTCATTTGTGTTTTATTATTACATGATACATCTTGTTTAGGGTTCATTCAATTTACTTGTCCATGAGCATTATACTGATCATACCTCTCTTATGGCTTGTGATAGTGATGATCATGCACCTAGTAAGGCTTTACCTTATGTCATTGAAAACTTCTCTTAATAAGGCTTTACCTTATGTCATGAATTGATTTAAAATTCTTCAATCAACTTTTCATTCCATGTCTGTAATGTTAGTGTGATAGTTTATCTCATGCTCCACTTTAAGTTGCAAATCAATGAATGATTTAATTCACCCACAAAATTAATTTAATGCTTTGAAAATTATTTTTATTTGCCAATATATATTTTTTACGTTTTCAAAGAAGGTTGAAATCGCCAATATTTTTTTTACGTTTTGAAAAAAGGTTGAAATCGCCAATATTTTTTTATGGTTTGAAAATAGGTTGAAATCACCAATATTTTTTTTTATGGTTTGAAAATAGGTTGAAATCGCCAATATATCTTTTTTATGGTTTGAAAATAGGTTGAAATCTCCAATGCAATTATTTTTTTGGTTTTAAAAACATTACAATTCGCCCATGCAAATATTTTTTTTTGTTTTAAAAACATTACAATTCACCAAGATTTTTCACAAACTTTGAGTGATCACAAATGATTCGCCAATGGAGATTATTATTTTTTCTTTGTAAACAATAAACTTTCGCCAGTAAAATTAATATTTTCCTCGGCAATTATACACCTTTCACCAGGTTTTTACACCTTGTCTGAAGGGGGGGGGGGGGGTTCTTAAAGTTTTCCCTGATTTGTACACTTTGCCCGCTTCTACAACACAGTCTCTCATATCCTCAATGTATTCTGATAATCTCTTTTGAGAATAGGCACACTTATTTTCCATGTCATCTTGAACTTAATATATTTGCAATAGATGCCTCAAGAGGTTGCTTCAAGTGATTTTTAAATACTTCACACAGAACATCCGACAAGATGTCTGCAAGATTACTTAGAGAAATATTGTTCTAGACCAATTAGTCAACTAGAACTTCTTCAATCTGATCCTGATCATAAGAGGGTCGCTCAAGCCACAAAAATCCAATCTTCTTCATTCCATCGACTTCCTTAAGCATACTCAAAATGTTCTCAACACTGCAGGGGTCATCTTCCTCTTTACTACCTTCAACTAAAGCCAATTTTCCCTTCTAGGGAAATAATCTCTTTTTTTTCTTCATCTTTCATCTTCTTCATCGGTTCTGAAGAAGACACAACAATTCTTCTTTTCTAACTTCTACTACTGGAGGAGGGACTAATAATTCTAGGAACCAGACCAAATTACAACTTCTTCTAATGGTTTATGAAGTGATTCTTACATGCCTGATCTTTATTAGCCAAACAAACTAGATATCTGTAAATTTGTTTTCCAACATAGACATTTGATTTCCATACTAAATTCTCCTTCAAGGGTAAAGATCTTGTGAAATAAAACATCAAGCACATAATCAAAAAACCAAACCGAAATGAATATCCCTAATCTTTTGTCATGTTAATATTTTCTACTAATTATTTTTGCAACAACTCACAAAGATCAAAGTTTTTGCCTTCGTTCACCATTTGATGAGTAATGTACACTGCAATTGTCGAAGTAGATCCTTCTTTGTTTCTGAAATATATTTTGTAAGAATTTTCATATGCAACATGTTGGTACCTTCAAATTCGAGAGAAATTTGAAGAGCCAATGTTGAAAATTCAATTGCAACACTCAAGGCACCTCTGAAAACATACCCAAGTAGCTCATTTTGGAGAGCTATATTTTGATGCCCGATGAATTTCATGCAAAATACCTTTGGGAATGGGTTCATCACCTTTCAATAAGCATATTAATCAAGTTGCAGCTTTCGAAAATCAGATTGGAAACATTTTTCAAGCACTTGATTTAAGGGGTTAACAAATCACTGTGTGTGCAATTTCAAAAAGGACTGAGTAGCCTACTTTGAAGGCTTGCATCTCGCACCCAGTTGACTATAATGTTAAGCCATTTCTTCCCCTATGTTCCCTGCAATTTTGTGTACCCCTATGCCCATTCTTATATTCCCAAGATCTCATTTGACATGTTTTCCAAGGTTAAATCATTTGCAATTTGTCAATTTCTGCACTTTGCACAGTGAAATGCTTTTCAGCAGAGCTCACTTTGAGCATTTATATCTTGCACCCAAATGATTATTTCATCAAGCCAACTAGTTCCTATGATTGTTTTTAACTAAATGAGATCGTATGCAGGATTCCAAACCCTCATGATCTCATTAGCTATTTTTTTCAAAATGGATTTGAAATAGGGTTTGAAGAGGGTTCTGGCATGTTTTAATGTAGAAGCAGCCAAGTTGTCATCTTTGGCGATTAAAATCTTGTAACCTAGGAAGAGTTAAGAGAATTATCTTCATAGAGTTGTTCCAAATATATCAGATTACACGCTGCTCAAGTTTCATGGCCTAACAAGGTCATTTGATTAGTTTTTGAAGGCAGTTTACACATGTTTGGAGCTTGTTTTGACCATTTTGCAAAGTGGTTAAAAATCAATTTTCAGTGATTGGATTTTGCATTTTTTTTATCCTGATGCATGCTGGAGTGATTTCAGATTAATTTCATGGGTTCAATGGTCTGAAAATGAAAAAAAATTAAGCCAGGCCCACGAGGGACCCAACTTGCCTCATCAAAATACTAGTTGTGTTTGCAAAGTTAATATTGATAATTTATTATTTAAGTCAAATTCACGATTTAAATAATAATGCATATATGAAAAATTAAGACATTATTTTTATATGGGGCCAACCTCTCATGAGAAAGGAAAGTTCGTTGAGTGTCGAGTTAATATAGTAATGTTAAGTAAATTCCAAGTCTTATGGAGCCCGTCGTGCTTTCACAAAGAAAAGGAATACTCGGGGGCCTGGGGCTTGACAAGATATAGAAAAGGTTTTCAATGAGCCCAGAGTAGGAGGTTACATTAGCAAAGGGAAAAAATCAAATCATGTCTTAGAGAATGTATATAACTTGGGCACTCGATAAAAATGAAAAATAGGCTTGGACGAGGCCCAAGTAGCTGAATGCTTGCCCTAATTCATATGTGCAAAACAAAATTGGGGTTTTGAGAATGCTTGAGGTGAAAATCATTTTTACTGGCAACAAAACATAAAGAAATAGAATAATAGATTTATCACCTGGGTGGAAATAGGTAAGAATACTCTACAAGGGAGGCAAAATGTGTAAAAGGGTAAAAATTTAAGTAGTCTCATGAGTAAATAATAGCTAGTTTGATCATTAGATAGATAACATTTTCAGAATTGCCTCCATGATTGTAAATTCAGTCTCATTTGAATACAATGCATTAAGGATTCTTTGGATTCATCCTTTCAAAATTCTTGATTTGTGTTAGTTGTTTTTTGCTTCCTTCCAAGAGAGGAACTAGATTGCTTTGAGCAACTTGCAGTGAGGTTGAGTGAGTAATATGGATCTGTAAAAAGAGTTTTGTGATAGCAAGAGAAGGTTTGTTAATGTCAAGCATTAACATAATAAAATCTAGTAGTTATAATGTGTTTACTAATGGGATTCCATTTTCCTCCTCTTGTTTGTCTCTTTGCCCTAGGATAGGAATTGTACTATTTATGGCTTAATTTATTTTTAGAATATATTCATTATCAAAATCATTTTTATTTTCATGTTTGTATGAGTAGAATTGGAATAAAGTCTTTACTCTTAGATATGTATAGATGAATCGTAACCAAAATAGAGCCAATTCTGGGAAATTCTTTATGTGTTCTGGGCAAACAAACTGAGAGTTATCTATTATATGCAACATTTGCCTTAATTTGTGTCAGATTTATAAATGTTGCTAGAGGTCTACCCACCTAGGTTTTATAGAGCCTGAAGTGTAGAAGGGTTCATTAGTTCATAGGAAACCTTTGTCAATTGGCCAATGAGCTCAAAATTCTATTGAAGGAAGAAGGCTAATTCTGAGGTAATTTTGAGATATCACTAGGAGAAACCAACATACCATACCTCACAATAGGGTTGATGATAGTATTAATTATTAATGTCCATTGATCACCTATGATGCCAGATAGCGTTTTTTGCTCTTAATTGATTTCTTCACTAGAATGGGTCCATTATCACACAGACCAGAAACAACAAGTATTGCTTCCTTCAAAATCTGGTAAGGCTTATCCAACATCACATGATCATCAACAATATAGTTCAAAATACATTTGATCGTATCCTCATCTGCAAACCACAGAAATTTGTTTGAAACATCCAAACCCTTATGCCTTAATTCACTGATTTTCTACGAATCAACATCTGACAAAGAACTTCCCAAATTTTTTATTTTCTCATGGTTATATTCCTCTAATTGCACATTTTCAATTTTTTGAATAATCTTATTACTAGATTCTCTTGTAACTAACTTCATAGGATCCATAGAAAAAATATGTAAAAATACCTTTTGTGCAAACTCTGCTCGGAAATTCCTTCTACTCTTTAACTGCTCTTCTCTTCAAATTCTTCAATGCACGATGCAAAAATGATCAAAAGATTAAATATTTACCTTGTTCGATGTGCCTAGGGTTTTGCCATCAAAAATTATCTTATCATAGTGACATCAATCGAACTTTGTACTTCAGCATATGCAATCAATCAAAGCATATAATAATAACAATACCAACAAAAAATCAACACGAGCCACCACATGCATTTCTTTCATGAAGGGGGGGACATATAGATCTTTCTTTGAAGCTCCCCCTAAGCCAAAGCTACCAGATTAATTTTCGGAGGAAGAAGCACCAACACCAGACTCAGGTGCAACAGACTCAACTATTTCTTTCTTTCTCGATACCATATAATTCTTCTTCTTAAGTTCACTAGATTTCACCAGGTCATTCACATTCCTGCATTTGTTAGCAAAATGTTCGTACTTGTTGCAATTGTAATGTTTTAAATTCCTCTGTCCTGAATTCACCGAATTTGTTCTAGAGTTGCACTGATTAGCTCTATGACCAAATTTATAGCATATGTGCCAATAACCTTGAAAGGGCTTATTCATGAGTGATCCATTTACTCTATTCACAAACCATCTATAACTTCTATTCATGACTTGATTACTACAATTATTAGCCTTGTGTCCAAAACTTCTACATGTAAAGCATTGAATATTCTGATTTACATTGCACCTGCAATCTATAGCTTTATGTCTAAAATAATTGCATTGAAAACAATAGCCATTAAATGATGAGTACCTTTGAGAATTAGTTTGTTGAACTGGAGGTAGATGTTTACAATAGGTCTGGGATTATGGACTTTGTTTGAATCTTCAAGTTTCTTCTCAACTTCTATTTTTTCTTTCCCTTTACTTTTGTTATTCGAACATTCACCGGAAAACCCTAATCCTTCCTTATCCTTGTGAGATTTCTGCATAGTTAATAGTTTGTCCAATAATGCACTACTTTCACTGACTTTTGCTTCTGACTTCAGCTTCAATAATTCTTGCTCCATATTCCCATTTTCTTTTGTCTTTAGATTGATTGTATCCTTCAAGTTTTCTTCAACTTTACTGCTTTTTTCAATATGCAACTTCAAATTCACAATAGTCTCATTCACTTTCTTCAATTCCTTGTTAACTTCTTCATGCCTTGCTTTCAACTTTTGGATCTGATCTCTTAGCTTCTTCACACATTTGTTTGCTACATTAACATTCTCTTTCAAGTCTTCATTCTCAGATTCCACACTTTCAAGATCTTCAAGGGTTGTCTTCAATTCTTCATCTAAATGATATTCTTCATCCATATCCATAGGATCCATCTATTCAAATCAAGATCTCCCTCAAGTGGTTAATGTTGGCATAGTGTTTTCATTGATATCAACATGCTCAGTGGGAGAAGAAATGGTTGCAAAGATAGAAGAGATGAGGTGCATATGACTTGGAATCATATGGTTCATAATCAGCTTCATAGTGTGTTTGGTGCCCTCACCGCTTTATTTTTCTATCGGGTCTTGTCGGTTTTGTTTCAAAAATGTGTTGTTGAAAATCCGCAGAGTTGAAGCATTTCGGTGTGTCACTTCATGTCTTGTCGACAACCTTTGAATGTAGTAGTGACCCTACACTTTGGTGTGAATTCTTTTGGGCTATGCAGTTCCTTTGTGTTATACCGATATCCCCCAATTTCATTGTGACACTTGGTAGGTCTTGCCAATATAGCTCCTTGTTCAGTGTGACTATGCCTTTCGGTAAGACTCTTTTTGCTTTCTACTGACCTTTGATGTTATTCTGATATGGTCCCTTTTTCGCTGTTGTGACATGTAAGATGTCTTGTCGATAATGTCTCTTTTTTGGAGTGACTCTACACTTTGGTAAGACACTTTTTCCTTCCTACCAACCCTTTAAGATATATCGACATGGAATTTTTTTGTTGTGACAAGTACCCTGTCTTGCCAATGATAATTCTATTTTGGCATGACTTAGTGTTTCGGCAAAACCAAAAATGCTTCTTGCAGGCCAGTTGATGCTATAGGGATAGGGTTTTGTAAGGAAGTTAAGTAGCAAAACAACTTCCTACACTAACCTTGAGAAGAGAGTAATGCAAAAAAATTGACAGATTGTTATATTGAACATCAATGTGCTTGGTCTGGGCATGAAATGTCGAGTTCTTAGCTAGGAAGATCGCCTCTAACTATCACAATAAATTGTCACTATACCTTTTTTTATTCCAATATCTAAACACAGTATCTTAAGCCAAATGGGTTCTTTACAAGCATGAGTAGCTGCCATATACTCTGCTTTTGTAGTGGACAAAGCAACCATGACCTGTTGCTTACTCAGCCAGCTAATTGTACAACCAAATAAAGTAAACACATAAGCACTGGTGTATCTTCTGCTATCAATATCACCTGCCCAATCTAAATCCACATAACCATGAATATCAAGGGAAATTACATCTCCAAGCAAATTACCATGATAACACAAAGAATACTCTAAGATACCCTTCAAATATTTGAAGACTCTTTTGATTGCATCCTAATGAACTCTACCAGGATTAGACATATATTTGGAAACAAATCCTACTACTTGGGCAATGGCTGGTCTAGTACAAACCATAGCATATATCAAACTTCCAACTGGACTATGGTAAGGCACTCTGCTCATGTATTTCATCTCTAATGGAGATGTAGGACAATCGGAAACAGGTAATTTCGTTCCAACTATAAAAGGGAACACCTAATGGTCTACAATCATGCATGTTGAACCTCCGTAAAACTGAATTCACATACTTACTCTAGCCTATCCATAGCTTTAGGTTCACTCTATATCTTTTAATTTCCATCCCAAGAATGTGTTTCGGTGCACCAAGATCTTTCATTTCAAATTTAGCAACAAGTTGAGACTTTAGTTCTAAAATCATACCTTTCCCTTTACCAATGAATAACATATCATCAACATATAATGCAATGTACAGGAAATGATCACCATCAAATTTATAATAAATAGAGTGATCTAATTTAGAATGCTCAAATCCCAAACTCAACACATATGTAACAATTTTTTGATATTACATCCTAGGACTCTGTTTGAGGGCATACAAATATTTCTTCAATTTATAGACCATATTACTTTTACCTTTCACCACATAGTGCTCTGGCTATGTCATATAGATATCCTCCTCCAAATCACCATGAAGGAAAGCATTTTTTACATCCATTTTCTCAACCTCTAAATCATAAGCAACAACAATAGAAAGCAAAAATCTAATGGATGTTATTTTTGCAATGGGAGAAAATATCTCACCATAATCAACACCCTAAACCTGAGAGTAGCCTTTTGCAACCAACCTTGCTTTATACTTCTCAATGCTTCTATTTGAACCAATCTTTTTCTTGAACACCCATTTGCAACCAACATGCTTCTATCCTTCAAGAAATGGTACAAGATTCCATGTATTATTCTTTTTCAAAGCTTCCATTTCTTCTTCCATAGCAATCTTCCAGGATTCTGCATCATTCATACCTAATGCCTCTTCTACAGATTTAGGTTCATCCAAATTAGTATTCAAAGAAAAAATACATCTCCAATCATCAAGTGAATACCTTTTAGGTGGCTATCTATGTCTTGTAGACCTTTGAACAAGCTGAGTTGGAGGTTCTTCCTCCTCTTCTTATGATTTAGAGCTAGATGAGCACTCCTCACCTTCTTGCCTATCAAGTGGTATTGATTCAACTCTTCAGGCGTAGAAGGGAATTGAATCATATCTTCATGTTTAGTCTATTCTGGATGCAATGTAATAGAAGGAGACTTTATTTCTCTAAAAACAACACTTCTACTATGAATTACCTTTTGTGCAACGGGATCTCAAAGCTTGTATCCTTTCATACCATAACTAAAACCGATGAAGATACATTTCACGGCCTTCTTCTCTAACTTTGTTCACTTCTCCTTTGGCACATGTGCATATGCCTCACAACAAAAAACTCTAAGACGTCTCAATGAAGGCTTGTGGCCTGACCATTCTTCCATAGGTGTTTTATCAACAAAAGTTGATGTAGGAAACCTATTAATCAGGTAGCAAGCAATGGCAACAACTTCAACCCAAAACTTTTGTTCTAGACCAGCACCATTCATCATACTCCTAGCCTTCTCCATCAGTGTCTTGTTCATTCTTTCTGCAACTCCTTTCAATTTTGGAGAATACAGAGTTGTCTTTAGTCTATTAATGCCACAATCTTTACATAATATATCAAAATCATTAGAGCAAAATTCACCACAATTATCAATCCTCAAAAATTTAATTTTCTTTCCAAACTGCAACTCAACCATTGCTTTAAATTCTTCAAAATTGCTAAAAACTTCAGATTTACTCTTTCAAAAATATACTCATGTCCTTCTACTAAAATCATCAATAAATGAAACATAATATGTGGATTTTCCAATCGAAGGAACATCTACAAGACCAAACACATCAGAACGAATAAGATCCAAAACACCACAAGATTTATGAGAACTCGAGTAAAACTGAACGTGGCTTTGTTTTCCATAAATGCAATTCTCACAAAAATCAAAGTGAAGATTACAATCATTCAAACCTTTAACAATGTTTTTTTATTTTTCAAGGTCCTTAGACCCTTTTCTCCAATGTGGCCAAGTCTCGAGTGCCATAACATAATCTTCTTTGCAAGTAACTTTTCTTTAGAAGAAAGAGCTCCCTTAGGTACCCAAAATCCATGTCCATCCGCTGAAGGTGAAACCCTCGAATCTTTCGATGAAGTATCCACAAATTTACTTTTTACAGAAGTTCTATTACACTCAATAGTGTATGCCTCTAGCTTATACAAAATGTCAAACCTAACACCTCTAGAAATCATCATAGCACCCTTAATCATCTTACATCCTATATTAGAAAAGACTACCTACACACCCACATCTATCAATTTGCTCACAGATAATAAATTTGGTTTTAATCCAGGGATATGCAAAACCCCGCTAATCCTTTTTATTCTACCACCAGAAAATCTGATCATACTTTTACCTCAACCAACAATGTCTAAATTTAAATCATCACCTAAGTACACCTTGCCTCCATTAAATTCTTCATATTCATAAAACCAATCTTTATTGGAAGCAATATGAAAAGATGCACTTGAGTCAATTAACCATGAATCATTACCTGCATGAGTAGCCAAAGCTGCAATGAATGCATCATTGTCTTCCTTCTCAAACTTAGAATCAGAATCAAACTTAATCTTTTTCTTCTTCTTTTCTTATTTGCAGTCCTTATAGATGTGACCTGAATTACCACAATTCAAGCAAATGGTTTGGACTTTCCAGGATATTTCGATCTCCCTTTGGATTTGGACTTGTTGCGCTTCTCATTCATCTTGCCTTTTTCCTTAGGTCTTCCATGAATAGTTAGGGCTTCCTTTGAACTAATGGATACCTTCGTTCACATCTCTTCACCAATTAGGGCACCCACCACATCTTCAGACTTCAAAACAACAAAAGTACTACCGATAGCCATAGTAAGAGAATCCCACGAACTAGGAAAAGAACAAAGTAAGATCTGGCATTTCTCCTCTTCATCCATCTTAACACCAACAGATACCAATCGAACCACCAACATATTAAATGCTTCCAAGTGGTCTGCAATTCGTCCGTCCTCTTCCATCTTCAAGGAATACAATTTCTTCCTCAAAAAAATCCGATTTAATAAAGATTTGGCTTGATACATCTCACCAAGCTTAATCCATAACTTGTTTGCAGAGTTCTCTTCATGGACATTGATTAGAACAGAGTCTATCAGGCACAATCTAATTAGACCCTTGGCTTTATGGTCCATAACATCATATTGAGTAGCCGCAATAGGATCTAAGGGTCTTTAGACATTTGGATCAATAACATCCAACAGATCTCGATCTATTAGCAAATCTTCCATCTTCAGCTCCCTCATCTCAAGATTACTTCCATTAACTTTCTCCACCTCTATTCTCCTTGATGAACATGCAATCTAAAAATTCCTACAACAAGATTAAAAAGTTTCTTATGCACAAGCTCCCCCTCAAATCTGGATTAGTTCAAAAAACCCAACAACCCACAACTGAAACCAAAGATGATCAAGCTCTGATACCACTTGTAAGGAAGTTAAGTAGTGGAAAAACTTCCTACACTAACCTTGAGAGGAGGGTAATGCAAAAAAAATTAAAGATCATTATAGCAATTATAAAAACTTAAGAGAAATAAATAAAATATCATGCATACCACAACTCGGCAACACAATGATTTACGTGGCGAAAACCCTTTCAGGAGAAAAACCCCACACTCCAAAAGCAACTAAATACATTATTCAACAATCAATAACAAATTATAATATACTTGTAGAGAAAGATCTTCACATGAGTACCACTAATGAGAGACTCAGAGGTAACTCAATAGCCATAAGACTCTTACACACAACCTCTATCTCACACACCTCATATATAGGAGATGCAATACAAGAAACCGTCAAACAATATCACAAAACCATGGACTAAAACCACCCAATAAAGTAGATTTGACTGCCCAATGACATGTCAAAACACACATCAATAGGTGTTCCTCCCTTTTACAGCTCATTTATGTGTCTGATGCAATTTATATTTCCTATTTCAAGAGTCCAAACTTCCAGAGGCCATAACTTGTGAATCATGTGTTAGATTGATGAACCGTTTGAAGCACTAGAAAACTCGCGAAGTGCTCTTTCACCTCGTAAACTGCTACGTTGTTTATGCCCACTTTTTTGGGCAATTTGAAGCCTCTAAAGTCTTCGAAATTAATTTTAAACCTTTTATCGCACCCTCCAAAAATGGAAACTTTAATATCTTTAAAACTAGCTATGATCTTGCGACAAAAAATTGCCGACATGCTCATCTAGTCAACCAGAGGCTTCGACGAGAATTTTGCACCATTTCATGCAAAAACGAAAACTTACTATAAATAGTAACCTCATATAAATGCAAGGTTGAGACACCATTTTCCCCACATGTTTCTTATCGTTGTGACGCATGCAATGTCTTGGCGAAATGTCTCAAATGTCGAGATAGACCAAAAATGACATGTTTTTCTTCCTGTCAATGCATGTCGATATGTGAGTGGTCCACGTGGGTGGTTGACTGAGATTGATTAGATGACATAGATGGAGATCTTGAGAATGTGGAGCATGCAAAATGAATATGTGTCCATTTGGATGAAAAAAGATTTTGCTTGTAGAGATAGTTTACACGAACACACCAAACATGGTAGGTTGAAGTCTAATATGATCTAATTGTATGTAGGAATGTGAGGTAGCTTCATTTAATGTAATATAAGTTACTAGTTGTTGAGTGGCTCTAGAAGATCCGATCCCACAACCATGAGAAAATTATAATATCTTTAGTTGACAAGACATCAAATCACAAAGCAGGTGAAGATTACTAAATGCAGAAATCTGATCTTAGAGGCTGATCTAAGAATGGAAGGAGATACAATTAATGAAATCAACCAATCTTCCTGTGAGGTAGATCTATTGGAAGCTCGAGAAGACTTATTTTTGAATTCATTTTGGAGGGAAATCCTGAGTGTACAGATATGACCAAAAATTGTAGATTGATGTGATGCGAATGGGGAATTGAGGTAGAGTGCAAAAGTGGAGAGAAAGAGAGAAGAGACAAGGGTCTGAATTATTAACTAAGAGAAGGTGTAGAGGAGAAAAGAAAAGTTTAGAAACCAAAGACAAGAGAATAGATAGAAGAGGCAGATATCACAGAAGGATAGTCATAGAGTGTGCCAGATATAGAGTATTATATCAAACATAGATCAATTAGTGTCATGCAAAGATAGGTAGGAGACAGAGAGAAGAAGATTGAGTTGAATAGCAAAGGATAGAGGGAAAAGAAGAAACCTTAGAGAGTCAACATAATAGAACAACAGGGTATGCATTGCAATTAGTTTTAAAGGGTTACAAAATCTGATTTGTAGCAAGGTGTCTCATTGTATTTGAAATTAAATCATCAATTCAATAAATGTCATCTGAGTGAGTGCTAAGATTAGGGGTAGGTTCTCCTTTGGGTTGTGCCCATAAAAATTGTAATGAAATACTTTTCACTATGAGGTTGGATTAGAGCAATAGACTCTAGCAGCATTTCTCACCAAGGTTTTTCCCCACTATGGGTTTTCCTCATACAATTGGTGTTATGTGTTTGTTCCATGTGTGAATGTGTCTTTGATCTTTTTGTATTTCTAATATTAGTGTTTTAATTGAGTAATAAGTTAAATTTTTATTACCATTGATTCACCCCACTCTCAGTGGTCATTTGTGTTCCTTCAATTGGTATCAGAGCCTTAGGTTCCCTATTAGATAAGCTTTCTCCGGCTTGGGTGGATTTTTGTTTGTGAACACAATGGATAGGAATGAATCCTCCTCTGCTAAAGCACCAATGTTTTATGGTACAGACTATGCATTTTGGAGTAGAATAATGGAAACCTATTTATCCTCCTTAGGCTTTGATGTCTGGATGCCAGTAAAAAATGGCTACACTGTTCCTCAAGTTCCTCCTACAAACCCTGATGCTAAAAGAAAATATGAGTACAATGCCAATGCTAAGAATGTAATTTTGAGTGGGCTATCTGATACAAAATTTGTCAAATTTATGCACTGCACATATGCAAAAGAAACATGGGACAAGCTACAAAGAATCTATGAAGGAGATGTAAAGGTAAAGGAGGCTAAATTGCAAAATCTTAGAGGATATTTTGAAGGACTGAAGATGAAGAAAGAAGAGAAGATTGTTGATTATCTTCAAAGAGTGGATGAAATAGTTAATAGTATAATAGGACTTGGAGAGGATGTTTCAGATGAAGTAATTGTCAAGAAGGTGCTAAGATAATTGACAATAAAGTATGACACAAAAGTCTTTGCCATTGAAGAATCCAAAGACTTAAAAACCTTCTCCACTGATGAATTATTTGGTTCATTATCAGCTTATGAAATGAGGAATGTCAGTGGTGAAACATCAAAAAGAGAGGTTACTTTCAACACAACTAAGACAGGGAAAGAAGTAGCTATAGGTGTAGAGGAAGATGACTCCGACACTACTGAAGAAAACTTTGTTAGGAAGTTAAAGAAAGGATCAGGAAAATACAAAGGTAAGTTTTCATTCAAATGTTTCAACTATGGAAAGATAGGACATTTTGTTGCAAGTGTCCATATGAAGAGAAGGGAGATGATGAGAGTCAAACTATGAAAAGCAATAGAAAAAAATCTTTTAGACCAAGAAGAATAAATTTCCATAAGAAGAAAAGTTTCTTTACCCTGGATAGTGATGCCACTAATGAGGAAAGTGAGTTAGATGTGGGCAACAGTGAGAAAGAAAGAGAAGTCAACCTTTTCATGGCACAAGAGGAATTAGATGAAGGACAAGCATAAAGAAGAAATCACAGGAATCAATCTAAAGATCACAACTCATATGGTAGCGATGAAGAAGATGAGATTGATGTTGAATTTGACTTAGAAGGAGAGTTAGTGTGTGCACTTGAAGAGATTAAGAGGTTGAGGAAGGAAAATAAAAAGTATAAGATTGCAGCTACAGAGGAACAAAATCGGTTAAATAAAAAAATTGAAGAGTCAAAGAAAAATATTATTAATCTAAAAACACAATTGGAAGATGCCAAAAGGATGAGTGAAGTAATAAAACCAGAATTGGAAGCCAAAGAAAAGGAGTGTCAAAAGTTAGATCAAGAAGTTGTGAATCTTAGGAAAGAACTTGAGAATTTCAAGGATGATCTCAAGCTGAGGATACAATATGAGGACAACACCAATGCACTGAATGATATGTTGAATAAGAAAAAATATTTAAAAGATTCTATAGGTGTGGGATATGAAGCTAGACAATGTTCTACCAAAGCTGAGTCATCAAAAGGAGATATAAAATTTGTATCTTCTACTGAAAATGATAATGAGAAAACTTTTACAGTTAGCAATGATCCAAGAAAAGAGATAAACTCAAATTTTGTTGCTTCATAGAAGGAAAAAGCTACTGCTACAAAACATCATCATGTTTTGATCACAAAGGAAAGACCAAAATGGACAATGATGGTTTCACCAATGTCAAGGACACAAGGAGGAGTTCTAAAAGACCAAGACATGTTGCTACAAGGAGGTCAACATGGAACTATTCCTTCAACAATGAATAATGTGTGCACAAAAGTGTGATCAGTCAATTAAACATAAAGTAAGTGACACACCAATGAAATATTATATTGAAGGATGTATTTAAGAAAAACAAATTAAACAAACAATCCTTCAAAAGAATTATGTTGTTCTCTATCTAAAAGGATTCTCAAAGTTATGGTTTTGCTCTCAGATCATTGAGCACTTAACTTTTAGAATGACAACCTAAAGAACAAGTGCTATGATGAAATGATCTACATTATATGCAATTAAGATCTTATATGATTATAACCATGCTACTAAAATTGATCTATTATAATGGAAATATTATGCTTATGATAATGAAAATTCTAAGCTAACATGGATAATTGCTATGCTAATGAAACTACTATTCTATGCTAAAATGCTTGAGTGAGAGAGACTTGTATGGCTTGATAATGAAAGAACCTTGATAATGAGAGCACAATGTGTGTAGAACCTTGATAATGAGAGCACAGTGTATGTAGCACCTTGATAATGAGAAAATGAGCCCTATTTATAGAAGAAATAAGCAATTGGATGGCTAAGATGGATTTGGGTTAGCAAGGGATAGGATTGCATGAGGAGGGCTTGATCCTCAATCCATGTTTAAAACTTCTATCAATCCCATGGTGACAGGTGACATCATGAGGAGGCTTGAGAGGAGAGGGAAGAGACATTAAATGTCCAAAGAGACATGATGGTTACCCTAGGTGGTTTGGTTAGGGTTAGGTTAATGGATAAAGCTTTTATCCAAGGGATAAATGAATGTGTGAGGGTTAAAGGGTTACCTTAGTCAAAGCATTAAATTCTTGAAGAGACTTGAGGGTTAGATGGATGGCTGAGTTAGAGAAAAAGTCTATAACCAAGGGTCAAAGGGGGGTTAGTTTGGTCAAGGACCCATGTGGGTTAACTTGTTGAAGGGATAAGGCCTTTAACGCTTTATAAGAGCCTTAGATATTTTGGAAAGTGACTATCAGCTAATCCCTTCATTAGGAATGTGCAAACACTTAGAAGAGGATTAAGGTAATTTAGAAGGGTTTAGAAGAAATTAGAAGAAAGGTTAGTGTGCAAGTGGGAATTGTAGGAGAATGCAAGTGTGTGAGGATAAATAGGATTTTAATAAAAATAAAATGGATTTATTTCAATTAAATGTGCAACTTGCATTGGATGGATATTTTAAATAAATATTCATTTATTTAAATGTGTGAGGGGGATTTAATTAAATGTTAGTTTAATTAATTGTGAAAGAGGGATTTAATTAAACAAATATGATTTATTTAATTAATGGTTTGAATTTGGCTAGGTGAATTAAATCAAATAAATTGAATAATTTATTTAATTAATAGTATAAGGGTGTTGGGATGAATTAATTAAATATTGATTTAATTAATAGTTGAAAAGGGGGAAAGGATTAATTAAATGTGAATTTAATTAATACTTAGATGAATGATTATTAAACAAATAAAAAATTCATTTAATTTGGTGGACAAAAATAGGTGTCTACAACTAGTATGCTCCTAAATTTCATGGTTATTGCTATAAATATAATGCATATGGACATAGAAACTTAGATTATATATTTATGCATAGACCTCTTCCTAGTTATGAAAGAAAGAATCCTTTTACTACTCTAACTTGGATATTAATGTTGTATGCTATTACTACAATGAGTTTGGTCATAAAAGATATGATTTGTCTCATCATTTAATAAAAATGTAAAGTGCTACTATTGTCAAAACTACGGCCATATAGCAAAACACTACAATTCAAGGGCTGCTAAACATAAAAAGACAACAAATGTGGAACCAAAAAGAACATCAATAAGATAGCTACAATAGTGAAGAGAAAAGAAACCAAGCAAGTGTGGGCAGAAAAAGAAAAGGACAAAAATGAATCAAGTTTGATTGTGCAAACAACTTTGCATGCAAAGAGAAGGAATCTTTGGGTTGTTGACAATGGATGCTCCAATCATATGATAGGAGACAAGATTTTTTTTATCAAATTTAAATATTGGAATGGAGACTCAATTAGATTTGGTGACAACTCTTCTATCAAAATAAAAGGCAAAGGAAAATTGAAAATTGATGGCAAGTTGAAAGCACATAGTGTATACTATGTGGAAGGATTAAAACACAATCTACTTAGTGTAAGTTAGATGTGTGACAAAGGCTACAAGTTTACATTTGACTCCAAAGGATGTGAAATCTGAAAAAGAAAGCAATGGTAAACTAGTTGCAGAAGGTAAGAGAACTTATGGAAATGTGTATAATTTGAAGGAGTTCTTTGAGTCACAATGCATGATGGGACAAGTAGATGAGAGTTGTGTTGGCATTGTGCAGAAATGTGATGACATGTTGATATTGTATGTTGTCATTGATGTCAATATGTTGAAGTATGAAGCGGTATATTGAAGTAAGCAACCTGGCAAGTGAACCGGTATGATGATACAAGTAAACCGGTATGATGGTATAAGTGAAGCGGTATGATGAAGTGTGAACCGGTATGATGGAATGAACCAGTATATGCAGAAAGTGAACCGGTATGTGAACTAGTATATGGAAAGTTTGTATCGCGTTTTCTCGTTGACACATTCCAAGTCTGTGTGACTCGACCGATGACATCCTGTGATGGGTTAGCATTGAAAAGAAGATCAAATCGTGTTGCCACATCAGCCTTGTGCGTGTGAAGGATTTTCTAGAGGATCTTGCATGAAGAAGATTGACCCTATCTACCTCGGGAATGTGTGAAGTCTCAGTAAATGGTGAAGAGCGCATGATGGGTTACTAGCTTCCAGAAGCAACAAAGAACAAATGATGGAGAACATCTTGAGATATGTTCAAGACTATTTTATTCAATGCAATGTGTTTGAACGGTCAGGATTGGACCGATTGTATTGATAACCTAAATGTTTAGGGTTTAGGGTTTATGCTACTGGCCTATCTATTTCCTGTAAGGTCGATGATGATTTGCATTGTGAAGTTGTTGGCAAATGTTGTGTATGTATCCAAGTGAAGAGATACTTGATTCTTGCCAGACAGGAGAAGTGTGTTGATACCTGCAGAGTGTGATTGCAAAAGTAAAGGAACTAAAATGGATCTATCTTGGCATTGAGTGTTGTTATCAGATCAGTGTATTACCTGTTGACTTCTAACCATTTCAGTAGTTGGAAAATCCCTTAACCGGCTAGCTTTAATAGGCTTTTTGTAAATCCTTTAATAGGGTGACTCAAATTCATTGAGCTCTTCAAATCCTCTTGCAAGGTAACCTTTAGCAGGGTTCTAACCTTTAACCGAGTATTTAGCCATCCCTTAACCGGGTGACTCCTAGCAAGATCGGTTCCTAGCAGAACCTATTGTAAAGTCCTTAACCGGACTAAGCTCCTAATAGAGCAGACTTTAGAAGAGTTCAAAGAACAACTTGTGGGTATTCATCCCCACCGCGGTTTTTCCCAGTTGGGTTTCCATGTGAAAAATCAGTGTGTCATGTGTGATATTTTTTCATGTGATGATTAGTGTTTTCTGTTAAGTGGTAATGCATGTTGATCCAATGGTATTTATATTTCTGATGTATTACTTGTTTATGCATATGGGTGAAGTGGAAAGGAGAGATTAGGTTTTGTGAAGATCTAAGTGTTACTGGTTTATGTGTTTCACAGTCTCACTGTGTTTTACCGGTAGTGCCCTATTTTAGATCGGTGACTTTGTTTACCAGTTTGTGTAGTCTTTACAGTCAAAGTGGTTTTAGAAAGTTTTTGTCTATATTGATTCACCCCCCCATCAGTATCTGTTGAGTACTTACTGCTCATCATTATTCATCAAGTTGGTTGTGGCATAGAAGGTTAGGTCACATAAACTTTGACAACCTTGTTAAGGTAAGCAGAAAAGGTTATGTTGAAGGCACTTTCCTCAGATTATCAAGCCAAAAAACACTATATGTGATGAGTGTCAAAGAGGTAAGAAAACTAGGGTAACCTGCAAGACAAAGGAATACTCAACTACAAGGCCATTGAAACTAGTGCATATTGATTTATGTGGTCCTACTAGGACAAGATCTCTCAATGGTGAAAAGTATTTCATGCTGCTCATAGATGACTTCTCAAGGATGACATGGGTTACCTTCTTGCGGGATAAGTCACGAGAATTTGAAAGGCTCAATTTTTTCAACAAAATGGTTGAGAAAGAAAGTGGATACAAGCTGAAATGTTTGAGATCAAACCGAGGAGGTGAGTTCACATCAAATGAATCTGAAGATTACTATGAGCTACATGGAATTAAAAGATAATATTCTGCACCTAGAACACCATAACAAAATGGTGTTGTGGAAAGAAAGAATAGGACAGTCAAAGAGATGGCTAGAACAATGCTAAATGAGTCAAATCTTCCTGATGTTTATTGGAAGTAGGTAGTCCACATAGTTGTATACACACTTAACAAGGTACAATTGAGAGTGAACAACAAAATGACTCCATATGAGCTATGGTATGACAAGAAACCCTTAGTCTAGTACTTCAAAGTATTTGGTAGTAAATGTTTCAACAAAAGAGATGAGGATGGATTAGGAAGCTTTGATACAAGGTGCAATGAAGGCATATTTATAGATTACTCAACTCACAACAAGGCATATGGGTGTTTCAACACACGGCTTAAGAAAGTTGTTGAAAGCATAAATGTAAGAGCTGATGAATACTTGCATAAAAGAAAGAAAAATATGGTAAATCAAATTGAAGAACCATGAAATGAAGAGGGAGAACAATCTAAAAGTGAAGAAGTTACTAACAATGCTCACAATAGATAGCTGCAAAGAACCATCCTGAAGATCATATCATTGGAAACAAGAATGAAGGTGTACAAACAAGGAGAAGACATACAAGGAATAATGAACAAGTAAATTTTTGTCTCATGGATGAAATGGAACCAAGGAACTACAATGAAGCCAACAAGAGTGAGAAATGGGTGAATGCAATGGAGGAAGAGTTGCAACAGATTGAAAAGAATAAGACTCGATATTTAGTACCAAGGCTAGCTGATAAGAATGTCATTGGAATAAAGTGGGTTTATAGGAGTAAAGTAAATGAAGAGGGAAAGCTGATAAGGAACAAGGCTAGGATTGTATGCAAAGGTTACTCACAAGTTGAGGGCATAGACTTCGAAGAAACATTTGCCCCTGTTGCTAGACTTGAGGCCATTAGAATGTTCTTGGCATTTTCAGCATACAAAGGTTACAAAGTGTATCAAATGGATGTAAAATCCGCATTTCTAAATGGAAAAATTGAAGAAGAGGTGTACATTGAGAAATCTAAATGATTTTAGTTGCATGAGAACAAAGACTTTGTTTGCAGATTAAGGAAAGCTTTGTATGGTTTGAAACAGGCACCTAGAGCATGGTACTCCAGGATGGACAAGTATTTACATTAGTAAGGATTCAAAAAGGGATGTGTTGGAAACAACTTATATATCAAAACATATGGTAATCCCATGATCATAGTTGTTATGTATGTAGATGATATTATCTTTGTTGGAAATAAGGATGTCCTGTGTAAAGAGTTTGTTGATCAAATACAATCGAAATTTGAAATGTCATTGTTGGGAGAGCTATCCTACTTTCTTGGTTTGCAAATATCTCAATTAGGTAAAGGTATATTCATCTCACAAAAAAAGTATGTTAAGGACATGTTGAAGAAGTTCCAAATAGGAGATAGTAAGTCGGTTAGTACACCCATGGTGACTAGATGAAAACTAAGAAAAGATGATGAGTAACCTAATGTTGATCAGAACTTGTATAGATCAATGATTGGAAGCTTGCTATACCTAATTGCCTCTAGGCCTGATATAGTGCAAGTAATGTGCATGGTAGCTAGATTTCAAGCTACCCCAAAGCAATCTCATGTAAATGTCATGAGAAGAATCTTTAAATATTTGTAGGGTACACTTGATTATGGTTTATGGTATCCAAATAATGATGAATTCACTTTGCAAGCATATATAGATGCAAATTGGGCAGGTTGTGTGGATGACAAGAAGAGCACTAGTGATGAAGCTTTCTTCCTTGGTGACAAATTGGTTTCATGGCACAACAAGAAATAAGTCTATATATTTATCTAGTGTTGAGGTTGAATATATAGCTGCTTCTACCTATTGCTCACAATTTCTTTGGATGAAAAAGACGCTCAGGGCATCCAAGTAGAATATGTTGATCCAATCTCCATAAAGTGTGACAATTCCAGTGCAATCAACATCTCAAAGAAACCAATCATGCACTCAAGAACCAAACATATAGCTATCAAGTATAATTTCTCGAGGGAGAAAGAAGTTGAAAAGGAAGTCAAAGTTGAATATGTTTTTTACTGGTGAGAAAGTGGTTGATATTTTCACGAAACCCCTACCTAAGAGCACCTTTGAATATCTCAGACTAAGGTTGGGAGTGGTCCCTCCTTCTCTCAGTACTTAGTGGATTTAGTGGGTAGTGGTGCAGGGGGAGCTTAGAGATTCACATTCTACTTCCTTGAACCCATGTGTGCTCAGGCATAGTGATTTTGGTTCTCAAGGGGAGACTATCACAGCATAACAGGTTCAACAAAATGTGTTTCAAGATTGTGTTTCCAAGTTCATAGCTTTGACATAGTAGATGTGTTTCCATCTCATTATCACTACAGATGTGTCACAAGGAGAGTATTTCCAACTAAGAAAAGAGATGACATGAGAAAGGTAGACAACCCCTTTTCCATTATTGTCAAAGGGGGAGAAGAGGCCTGAGTGTGAGTGTTGACATAAATGCCAAAGGGGGAGATTGTTGGCATAGTGTTGTCATTGATGTCAACATGCTTAGTGGGAGAAGAAATGGAAAAGAAATGGTTGTAGAAGATAGAAGAGATGAGGTGCAGATGAGTTGGATTCATATGGTTTAGAATCGGCTCCATAGTGTGTTTGATACCCTAAGTGCTTTATTGCTCCATTGGGTCTTGTCGATCTTGTTTCAAAAATATGTTGTTGAAAATTCACAAAGCTGAAGCATTTTGATGTGAGTCATGTCACGTCTCATCAACAATCTTTGCACAGCGTTGTGACCTACCACTTCAATGTGAATGCTTTCGGGCTATGTATTTCCTTTGTATTATACTGATATCCCCCAGTTTCTTTGTGACACTTGTCGGGTCTTGCTGATATAGCTCCTTGTTCAGTGTGACTATGCCTTTTGGTAAGACTCTTTTTGCTTTCTATCGACCTTTGATGCTATGTCGTATGGTCCCTTTTTCGTTGTGACATGTAAGATGTCTTGCCGATAATGTCTCTTTTTAAGTGAGTCTACACTTCAGTAAGACTCTTTTTGCTTCTTGTCGGTCCTTTAAGCTACATCGACATGGAATTTTTTCACTATGATGGGTAACCTATCTTGCCAATGACAATTTTTTTTAGTGCGACTTAGTGTTTCAAAAAAACCAAAAATGCTTCTTGCAGGCCAGTTGATGCTATAGCGATAGGGTTTCTTGTCGATGTGACGCATGTGGTGTCTTTGCGAAATGTCTTAAATGCCAAGATAGACCAAAATGACATGTTTTTCTTTCTACCAGTGCATGTCGATGTGTGAGTGGTTCACATGGGTAGTTGACTAAGGTTGACCAGATGACATAGATGGAGATCCTAAGAACATGGAGCATGCAGAATGAATTTGTGTCCATCTGGATGAAAGAAGATTTTGCTTACAAAGATAGTTTACATGAACACATTAAACATGGTAGGTTGAAGTCTAATCTAGTCTAATCACAGGTAGAAATGTGAGGTAGCTGCTTTTAATGGAATACAAGTTGCTAGTTGTTGAGCGGCTTTAGAAGATCTAATCCCACAACCATGAGAATATTAGAATATCTTCAATTGACAAGACATCAAGCCACAAAGCAGATGAAGATTACTAAATACAAAAATATGATCTCAGAGGTCGATCTAAGAATGGAAGGAGATGCAATTAATGAGAGCAACAAATCTACCTATAGTGCAAAAGTAAAGAGAAAGAGAGAAGAGACATGAGTGTGAATTCTAAACTGAGAGAAGGTGTAGAGGAGAAAAGAAAAGTTCAAAAACCAGAGACAAGAGAACATACATAAGAACCTTAGATATCACAAAAGGATAGTCACAGAGTGTGCTAGATAGAGAGCACTGTATCAAATAGAGATCAATTAGTGTCATACAGAGATAGACAAAAAACAGAGAGAAGAAGATTGAGTTGAATAGTAGAGGATAGAGGGCAAAGAAGAAACCTTAGAGAGTAAACATAACAGAACAATAGGGTATGCATTGCAATCAGTTTCAAAGGGTTACACAATATCATTTGTAACAAGGTGTCTCATTGTGTTCAAAATTAGATCATCAATTTAGTGTATGTCATCTGAGGGGGTGCTCAAATTAGGGGTAGGTGCTCCTTTGAGTTGGTGCTCATAAAATCAAGGGTTGGTTCTCCTTTGGGTTGGTTCCCATAAGCATTGTAATGAAATACTTTTCACTTTGAGGCTGGATTAGAGCAGTAGACTCTAGTAGCATTTCTCACCAAGGTTTTTCCTCACTGTGGGTTTTCCTCGTACAATCGGTGTTATGTGTTTGTTCCATGTGTGAATGTGTCTTTGATCTTTCTGTATTTTTGATATTAGTGTTTTGATTGAGTAATAAGTTAAATTTTTATTACTGCTGATTCGTCCCCCCTTCTCAGTGGTCAATTATGTTCGTTCAATTAAGCTAGCAACAAGGGACCAAGCTCTGATACCAATTGTTGAATAGATCAGAATACTGAGGGGGGGGGGGTGAATCAATATTCCCAAAATAAAATTATATGATAATCTGAAACTCAATTTGATCTTAGATATCCTTAGCATGTAATGAAGTATGTAATAGAAGTGAAATGCACAACATACACAACCATAAGAGACACTAGATTTTTATACGTGGAAACCCAAATGGGAAAAACCATAGAGAGGGTTAACTCTCAAGATAATATAACTAGTTATATGGGATTGCAAATGAGGCTCATTATTTGAGGGCTCACTACCCATATTACAACAACTTGTTGTCGGAGAGGCTCACAGCCAAAAAATAAAGGAATGAACTGAGAAAAATTGCATCTACATATGCATGGGATCAGTTCAGGATGTTAAGCTCAAACAACACACCAATTTTTTGAAGTAGATCTAGTTAAGAAACTCTACAAATCACTTCGCTATCTGTCTACTCCAAAATATTTCCACACTAGATTTGTCCTTCTCCTTTTCTCATTCAGCAACAACTTCCTCACTTTATCATTTACTACCTTATTCTTTGCTTACTTCATCACAATTTTTCTATCTCATATCTCAAGTATAATGTGATCATTTATGTGTGTGTGTGTATCATAGGAATATACATCAAGTCAACCTTAATAATATTTTCCCATATGATATTTCAATGGTCAAATCACATGCTACAATCACCAGAGCAAAACAACAACATAATTCTTTCAAGGTCGGTCTGACCCGGAATGAGCATATCCTCAAATTTTCACAATAACATGCTACCAGAGCACAAAGAACACAATCCAACTCAGCGTTATGAGGTTAAAGACATGAAAAATGAATCATTATCATTAGAAATCAAGAAATTGAAGGAAACCAGAGCACATAGAACTGCTCAACACTATATAACTGAATACATTTCTGGAGCATGATTGTCGGAGCATCAAAAACATGAATACAACAATCTCAAACAATGAAAATAATCATATCAAAAATTGCACTACCATATATGTATCAAGACACAAATGCAGAGGACTACACCTCTAAAATAATTCAATTACATACTGTCAGATTGCATGAATGACTGGAGCATGAAACCAATTACCACAACCAACACCAAATCTCTCATATCAAGATAAACATATCCTCATACTAAGAATACATATTTCTGGAGCAATAAACATGTCTGCAATACATTAGCAACAACTAGGATCTGTAATTTGTATCAATTTTCCATTGTTCTATATCATACATACCTATCTTCCACTGTTCTACATCATATCCGGACCACCAGATCACTGAGTTTGACATCAATGACAACTAAGACATGTATTTCTAATGGATAGGTCATGGATAAAGTGCATAACATCATATTGCATATAAATATGTTGGTAATTAAGATAAGCCCTCATAGAATAAGGAGGATGTAGAGAGATTGATATACATATTATCACTAAGGTTTGCACCCTAGCTAAGCCTAGACTTAGCTAACCTATGAAACATGGGACTAATTTCAAGTTGTGGGTACCCTATAAAAAAAGTAAACCTCCAAAGGGATAGTTCCCTTATAATACCTCCTAGAAACTAGTAGATTTGCTTGGGAAAACAAATAGGAATATTGCTTGTAAACTAAGCGCTAAACTAGGAGGTGATGCATCAATGATTTAATTCTAAAAATGATAGCTTTTCTTTCCTACAACTTAACTTAATTAGGACATTGTTATGTTCACAACTCAATTAAGACTATGTTGATCATAAACCTTTCATATGAAGGTTTTGTTATCTCAGTTTTGTTTGAAGGTGAATGATATCACACAACAACAATCAACTAAAATAAAAATAAGAACAACACATAACCTGATCTAAGCATGACATTTCTTGTTTAACATTATGTATATGAAGAAGAAAACATAGGACTTAATCAAAATCACAATGTAATCTCATAAAGTGAATACAACCATAATGAAACAACAAGAAAAAAACATTAGTAGGAACAATAGATCTTTATTGACTTTCAATAAAGAGGCTGATTACAATGCTTGAAAATGATTGATAAAACTCAAAAATTTTGAGTTACACGGCTAACTTTCTGTTGTGTGAATAAGAAAGAAGAAAGAGCCAATTTCAAAGAAGACATGTGACTATATTTTATTGGAAGAAAAATCATGATTTCAAATTGAAATCTTTGGCTCCCTTTGGACTGAAGATGACTAGATGAGTGAACTCCAAGAGGAGATGAGGTGGATCTGAGATCTCCTTCAAATTAGGTGCTTGGCTGAAATAAACTCCTTAAAAGGAGGATCAAGTGACTTTTGAATTTCAAAATCAGCTTCAAGGGTCAAGCAAGTTTGAAAATACCACAAAATGGTGTTAAAACTGGAGATATCATGCTAATTATGCCCTCTAGATTTCCCTTGATAGATGTCCAACTCATGTGGGGTACTAGATTGAAGGTTGAAGTACTGGATTGAACATAGAGCTCCACTTTTCATGCCTCCAATGGATGATATTTCAAAATTTAAAATTCAAACTCCCAAGCTTCTTGGATCAAACATTCTCATCCACTTATCATGACACTTGTCAAGCTTCATACTGCTTCGACTTTGAATGCTCAAACTTCCGTCATGATATTATCTTTATGGTCCTGACTATACATGCTTCTCTATTCATTCATGACTACTCTTGTATTATGATTGATCTCTTTTACAATTATATCATTGGTTAGGCTCTCTATCTTCATTGTCTAGGATAGTCATCTCTATCCCTTGGACTATGATTGTCCTAGTGCAGGTCTAAGACACTTTTTCCTAGTGTTTGTTTCCTCTTGAAAGCTGTCATAAGACTTCTAATGACTGTCCATATACCTCCTCTAATTATTGCTCATTATCATGACATGCACTATTCCTTTAATGGTAGGGTCTAATGTTCAAAACACCTTACTGATATTGCTTTTTTTCTGGCTATCACTATTCATCCTTGATTTGGACTATCTTCGGGAAGCTTGACTACTCTGTTCTATCCTCTTAGACTATTTTAAACCTATGCATTTGATTCATTCACTATGTTTGTTGCTTACGACAATGTCTTTCTTCATTTTGTCATTGTATCCTTTAATGACATTCTTATCTTCTTCAATCCTTTATTGTCCTTGAAGATTTGATTCTAAGATTTGCTCTCCATTTCTTATGTAAATGTTGCTTTTCCACTCCTTGTATCTTCATTCTGCTATTTCCTTTTCATAAAACTTATTCTTGTGGATATTGTTGAAAAGATTTCTCTGAATGCCATTGCTTCACTGCTCATTTGTTATTTGATCTTACACTATTTTGAAAGCAATGTCCTTTGTTATCTATCCTCTATTTCTTGATGGATATAATAATAACAATATCCACTTTATTTAGCTTATTTTTTGTTCATGACCGTGGATCATTTGCTTCTTTAAGTTCATCTCATAATTGTGGGTAACCAAATTATGAGATGTTGTTGTGTTTTCAGATGGAGGTTTGAAAATATTGGAGGAGGAAAAATCAACTCTACAACTCCCAAAGATCACCTGCATGCAAACCTGTCACAAAAAGAGAGAAGCAAGAAAACTATGGAGGCCAGAATTCAAAGATCCAGAAAAGAGGAGTCATATTGATTGTGCAACAAGAATGCAATTCAATAATTACAGTTGTTATGAAAATAAAAAGAGAGAATCCTTATAAAAGGATACTCGAAACCCTAAAGGAGAAAACCCTAAAGAATTATAAGATTTCTAAGTTTATCTTAAACATAGAGTATAATAGACTAATAATTAAATAAATAATTATTAGCTAATAAAAGATTACTCTAACACCCCCCATTAAGATGAACTTAGGGAGTAGCTTAAAAACAACTAAGGACTGAAAAACATGTAAAAAATGTAGGAAAGCAACAATGGGTCCCGGCAACTAGGCTTGATGAGGTACCCAAGTACAATAAAATCTCTGTAAAGTGGAGAAAAAAGGAGAAATCCTTGTGTGAACAAAACTCATCTCCAAGAAAAGATGAAAGCTCAAGTGAAGGACTAAGAAGCCTCCAAACAAGAGTGTTCCAGAAGATAGGAACAAAAAAAAGAGCAAGAAGAACACCACTGAAGCATGAAATAGTTGCAAACATTGTCGAAGAGTAACTGTTGATCTGAAGAACCTCCACTGAAATAGAACATGACCAGGTAGAGAAGACTATAATTTGCATGAGTTCCCTCAAATGACACTACTCAAATCAGATGGCAAACAAAGGCAAACAACTGAACTCGAAGATACAGATGGCATGAAACACCAAAGCCTGAAGAGTTGATCAATCGAACCAAGGAAGCATTAGAACAATAGGACAAACCTCCCCATAATGTTGAAAAGGGAGAGGGACAGGTACACTGAAAAGAACGACCAACAAGAACTGCATGACGAAGAACCAGGAACATCGAAGGTGCAGAGAAAGTACATAGTGTCATGGAAGGAACACTCACTTGACACACATCATGAGGCTAATGTCGTGGAAGGACCACTCACTTGACAGAGGTAGATGGCAAACAAAAGGAAAACATCAACCCCCCCATGGCACTTTATAAGTAGTGCATGTACAATAAGGCATTGCAAGATCCCAAGTATACAATGTATGGTGGCACTTTATCTCAGTGTGTTTGCATAAATAAAATGCTACAATGATAAGAAGAGACAAAAGATTGGAAATAGAAAGAACAACCAAAGATGAGACATACTGCTCAAAGAAAGAGATCCCAGGACCTGAAACATCCAAGATCATTAGCCTCTTTTTTTACGCATTTGCAGGTACAATCGTACGGATTTTCATGCCTCGAAAAACATGCCAATAAAAAATCATGCCCCAGATGCCCCTATCACCAAAAATAGGCAAATTATATATTAAAAATCACGGAATCAACCTCCTGAATCCAATCGAGAGGTCCTTTTGGCACCAAAATGTACCAAAAAATCAGCTACACCCATAAATAGAAAAAAACAACTGCACAAACCCCCATATACATAGATCTGAAGAACAAGACCCAGAATCTCTCATTAAGAGAACAGGGTCATGCAGATCTGGAGCTCTAATACCATATTGGAGTTGAGGAAAAATCAACTCTATAGCTCTCAAAGATCACCTGCATGCAAACCTATCACAGAAGGAGAGAAGCAAAAAAGCTATGGAGGCTAGAATTCAGAGATCCAGAAAAGAGGAGTCATATTGATTGTACAATAAGAATGCAATTCAATAATTACAGTTGTTATGAAAATAAACAGAGAGAATCCTTATAAAAGGATACTCAAAACCCTAAAGGAGAAAACCTTAAAGAATTATTAGATTCCTAAGTTTAGCTTAAGCATAGAGTATAATAGACTAATAATTAAATAAATAATTATTAGATAATAAAAGATTACTCTAACAGAAAATGTTACTATGCTACTAAGAATGTCACTAAGATAGTAACCTTATTTGCATCATTGTGGTTGTTAATAACCATGCATTTGGTGCCTTCAATACCACTGCTATGGCATCTTGTTACATTAGTCCTTGTATTGGTGTTTTGCTACTTTCTAGGGTCCTTTTGTTTCTTAAGTCTATTTTTGAAGACTTCTCTATCAATACTTCAAACCAATATTTTCCTTGTTCACTAATTTTATCGCTCCCATTGATTGTGGATTGTAAGATCTTATAGTATTTTGCCTTTGTTTTTTTTTCATATGATAGCTCTTTATATTCCTTTCTATGATTGTCTCTAATGTTGCATCATGAAGCACTTCTTTCATACGCATTTAGGACTATATTTTGACTAAGATTGTTAATGAATCTTCCCTCTCTTCATGATTGATTTCAAAACCCTGTTATGATGTTATTGTGTATACACTTTGATGAAGTTTGTCCTCTAGTTTTCTCTATTATGTTTTATTAGGTCCACTCTTTAATCCTTGTCTCCCATGACAATGATCAAGATCTTCTCATTGTTTGTATTTTATAATGCTCTTTATCTTATTCACATTGACATGTGATTGATAGGAGCCTTTGATGACCTCCTATCTGGGAACACTACTTATTTTAACCTTTGAGTTTTCTCATCTCTTTGAGCTATTCATGCTTACTATTTTTGTATTAATCAAGATCGATCCTCTTGAAATATTTGCTCCATGTCAAGGGTTAGGGTTTTATATAATCCTTCTTGAAGCTCAACATACACAAGACTGGTCTATGTAACTCTTACCTCTATCAACCCCATCTAGCACTAACAATGTTGTTGGATTAATCATGCTAACTATCATCCATTTTATTTGCTTCATTTGGATTTGTTTAGGAATTTCTTTTTATTATGTGACTATCTCAAGGGTGTGTCTTTGGCTATAACCTCATAAATCACTATTCTTGTGCATTCACAAACTCTTTTCCCTCTACTTGGCCTACAAAATACTCACTTCTATCTTTGTGAGAGGATGCTAACTTTGTCTTTATTGTTAGTGTTGCTCCAACCTATTTGTCTCTATTTTCCACTAGCAGGGTCCCTGCTCATTAGGGTTTGATAATGCCTTTAACCATTTAAATGGCTAATGATCTCCTCTATGACTATTTCCCAATAGCCGATGTGTCCTTACTAGGCATTATTCACTATCTTCTTTACTAAAAAAGGGGTTCTTCTAGTCCTCTAAATGATACCAAATCTGTGTTTTCTATTGATGTATTCACATGCCTTTCGATTTCTACTTTTATTGTTCCATGCGCTCTGGGATTGACTGTCTTGTGATAAGTGATTTTTTTGGCTGCATATCTTGACATGTTGTGCTATAGTCTCTCTAGCTGCCTTTTTGAAGATTTTTAAGGCTTTTATTTCTTACTACTTCACACTTTGGTTCATCCTTTTGAGCGATATCAGTATGGGAAACAAGAACAAATTTCACTTGATACAATTGTTAGACTTGTGTGAATATTATTGTCATTAATGTCAAACCAGTTATTTGGTTTGGTTCGGATGGTATATGTAATATATTGATGGAAAGTTAGTTATTTGATTTGGTCTAGATGTTGTGTCTATTATGTAGTTGTTGTGTATAGTCTTACTATGAATAGGTGATGGGAGTTTTGGTATTGCTTCGAGATGCGATGCAGTAAGATATAGTTGATCTATTGGAGTTATTTCTGAAAGATCCTTACACGAAATTATGAGTTGTGTTTACATTGGTCCCAGTATCTATTATCAACTATTTTTGGTTATGGAAGATGTATCTTTTCATGTCTCATGGTTCGGTATCCATGGTATGCATATTCTTAGAGTTTGGAGATGTTATGTTTGGAGTTTTGAGTCTTATGGGTCAGTTTTTATGGGTCTGGATGACCCCTGTCCCATTCCAGTAATTAAGGTATATATATCAATGAATTAATTATGTAAAAGGAAGCATATAGGGATCTTGTGGAGGTCAACTTGGTTATCATGCTTATATTCAAGGCTTTATTGGATAATGTGTTGAGCTAGGCCAACACATTATCCCGGTGTGTTAATATTTTGGTATGTATATGGAAGTATGTGATATGAGTGTGACATGGTTATGAGATAGAAGACAAGAAAGTATCAGAGTGCAAAGTTTGATCTACGGACATCAAAGGCAGTTGGTGCAGAATCAGAGTGTGGACAATATTGTAGTAATCCTTCACCGAATTTGTTGCAGGTGCTTAAGGACAATTGTACAAAGATCTATCACTGAATCTTCTGTAGGGTTTGTGAATTGTGATTTGAGATTAACTTGGAAATCATCTCATACATTTGGAGATGCAACTTTGTTCAGTTTAACCATACCTATTGCAGTGAGCATTCCGACAGTAATCCACTTTTGTAATCTTGCAGTGACAAATCCAGTATTGAACCATTTCTTGTAATTTTGGTAGTGATCCACCCTTTGTAAACACCATATAACTAGTTATATTCTCTTGAGAGCCAACACTCTCCGTGGTTTTTCCCATTTGGGTTTTCCACGTATAAAAGCTGGTGTTCCTTTGTGGCTATGTTTCATGTTTATTTTGTATTTTATATTTCATGTTTGATATGCTTAATTGATGAAGTTTGATATATCAACAAAGGTTCAAGTTTTGAAAAAAGTTTTAGAATTTGTGGGAATACTAATTCACCCCCCTCTCAGTATTTTGGTCCTTCAACCTATGCAACAATTGGTATTAGAGCTTTGGTCCCTTGCTTGGAAGCTTAACCGCTTGAGGGAGATCCATGTTGGTTGATTCATGGCACCTATGTGCATGGCCAAATATTTTTAGTTGGATGAAGACTTGCA
Organism: Cryptomeria japonica; assembly: GCF_030272615.1. Lineage (NCBI taxonomy): Eukaryota > Viridiplantae > Streptophyta > Pinopsida > Cupressales > Cupressaceae > Cryptomeria > Cryptomeria japonica. The sequence continues at coordinate 193,370,940 of NC_081413.1, read as the reverse complement.
GACAACTCTTGAAGATTTGGAAAGTGTTGAATCAGAAAATGAGGAATTCGAAGAGAATGTGAAGGTAGAAAATGAATGTGTACTGAAGATAAGAGAGTGTATCCAGAAATTCAAGCTGAGGCATAAGAAATTTAACAATCAGTTGAAGCAAAGGAATGAGACAGTTAAAGATCTAATGTAGAAGATTGAGGAAAAGGATGAGATAGAGGAAACCTTGAAAGAAATAATCAAGCTAAAGACTGAGGAATGTGGGAAGCTAGAAGAAGAAGTGAAGAAGCTGAAGGCAGAAAGTAAGGTTCTTGACAGCAGTAAGCTCTTGGAAGAGTTGATCAACATGCAAAAAACTAATTCAGACAAGACAAGACTTGGATATTAGTCCGGAGAATGTTCAATTCAAATTGACAAAGAAAAAAGTAAAGAGGTCAAAAAAAAAGATGAGAAGAAATTAGAAGATGAAGGAAGCATCCTACAAGCAGAGTACTAATACAAGAAATCCACTGGTTCATCAACCTAATGCATAAAGATACCCATATTTTAATGGTTATTGTTTTCAATGCAATAAATTTAGCTATAACACTGCAAATTGTAGAAGCATTCAATGTTATAGTTGCAAGAGGTTTGGTCATAAAGAACATCATTGTAAAAACCATGCTATGAGTGAGAATCATAATCCGATTGGAGAAAATAAGATGAATGACAACTTTCATGGATATTGTTATACTTGCAATGGCTATGGTCATAAAGCTAATCAATGCAGATATAGATCTCATCAGGTAAATTCTGAAAGAAAAGTTATCAATTATTTCAAGTGTAAGTAGTTTGGACATTATGCTAATCAATGTGGTAATGGAAATGTGGAAAAATCTAATGAGAAGAATGCAATGAAGAATGATGGATCAAAGAAGAAGGAAAATTTGGTCTGGAAGAAGAAGGAAGTGAACAAAGGAAGTGAGCCTGATATACTGGAATCTAGTGTAGGCATCTCTTCCTCTAGTAACTGAGCATATTGCTTTGGCTCAAGGGGAGTTCTCTTTTGAAAGAAAAATATTTTATTATCCCTTGTCCAAGTGGATCACGTCATTGATCCAGCATGATTGAGTTTAGAGACTATCTGGTAATCGAAGGTTGTTGCTGACATCATTGACAAGATATTTCTTGGTGGCAAAATCCTAGAGGAAATTTTTGGCAAGATAAGTATCGACATTTTGGATTCGTTCTTTCATTATCATATCATTTGTGCTTAAGAATATTGTGGACAGTAGAAGAGCACTAGAGAAAGAGAGCAGAGCAAGTAATCATGGAAAGCAATATGATCATTAGAGAGTCAAGCAGTGTAGAGTTTTAAGTTTTGGAAAGAGTTTTCTTGGATGAATTCGACCCAAAGAAAATCAAAAATGTAGAAACCAATCTAAGTAATGCTAAGTTATAGAGAGTTAAGGAATTGGAACACAAAGGCCTAAATCTATGGATTGAATTCCCTTGGTTTGATGATGTAGAGATTATTAGAGTGATCCTTAGCCATGTGCGGAATGACATCATCATGTTGGATAAACCCTATCCAATTAAGAAGGAGATCTTCTCGGTTATCACCAACTTATGCAACAATGGAGAGGTTTCGGCTAAGAAGTCGATTAAGAACAAAGAAGTGGAAACCCTAACCGGTGTAAAGGATGATCAATGAGCACTAATCATTGACAAGATCATCAACCTTGTTGTGAGGAATGTCGCTTACGACATTTCTTATAAGGTTTATTTCAGAAATAGAGAAGGTGCCACTTCAGCAATTGTTGTGTATATGGCACACATGCTTGTGATCGAAGACAAATCATTCAACTTGTGTGAATTGATGAGAGAATTGTTAATGAAAAATATCAAGATGACAAAAGAACAAAATTATCCCTTCCAGTTTGGTTTGTTGGTTTTTGCTTCTGTTTTTTGTCATGTATTGTTTGGGATCCCTTCCGGAGAAAGAATGTAATATGGGAATCTCATGTCCCGGTTGCAAGGCAAATATTCAGATATTTGAATAATTTAGACAGTAAATATGAAGCATGCAATGCAAATTTTAGAACTTTTCTGAACATGTGGAGGGTTTGTCTGGTATCCCCTGTTACCTATTCTAGAGGTTCCTCCTTCGAAAAGAAGAAAAGAAGATAATTTGTTCCTATGAGTGTTTCAGAATCAAAGAAAATCAAGAAGGATTTGAAAGAAGATGATATTATTGTAAATGAGGATCTGGAGTCTCCTGTAGCTGAAGGAGAATTCCTTGTCGCAGAGTAGGAAGCTAAAGAATCGGATGGTGAATCAAATTTGTTGGAGTTGGTTGGCAACATAGATGGAATCAGGAAAATCTATGAGATATGGCTGACTTTTGTTGAGTTAGATAGAATTGAAATTTTTTTGATGAATCATCTAGTCTAGAATGGTATCAATATTAAAGATATCAGTAATTTGCTCCCATAGTCTCTTTGTGAGATTCTTAAGGAGAAGTTATCTAAGAAATCCGTTGAGGCTGGAGTTTTAGAGGAGAAATAAATTGATATGCATAATCTGTTAAATGAATGTGATGATCTGAAGAAATATTTATCAACATGCATTGAAGAACTAAGAGATTGTGTCTATAGTTTTAGCAAAGTCTACATGTATTGTATCTCTTGGTTGGTAGTTGTAGTGAAGAACAAATCTAAAATTGATACTATTGAACATGAATTTTGTTCATTAGGTAGATCTTTTGATTTTCTAGATGACAAGGATGGTGAGTAGAGAAAAAGAATAAACTCTCTTCAAGATGAACTTTTATATTTGTAGAGGTAGAGAGGATTTTTTAAGTATGTTTTGGAAGGTAAAAGAGATTGTTGAGGCAAAGTTAGAGCACTTTTATGCATTGCTTGGCAATGTAGCTAAGTATGAGCAGAATCCATCTGCTCTAGACAGTTTTTCCCATTTTGTTGATGTTGCAAGGTGTGTGCCCTTGGTCTCCTTGTGATGTGCAATGCAGTGCTCGGGTTTGTAACATGGCTTAACCGCCTCCTGTGGATTCTATAAGTCTAGTTGTTGTATCAGGCATTAACAAGTCAATCTTTTGGTGCAACGACAACTGCACTTGTAACAAGTGGTATCAAAGCTTGGTCACAGGTTCAAACCCCTCGCTTGCGCTGGGGGGGATTGTTGCAAGGTGTGTCCCCTTGGTCTCCTTGTGTTGTGCAACACAACGCTCGGGTTTGTGACATGGCTTAACCGCCTCCTATGAATTTTATAAGTCTAGTGGTTGTATCAGGCATTAACAGGTCAATCTTTTGGTGTAATGGCAACCGCACTTGTAATAGTTGATTTTCTAGTGGAGTGCAAGAGTCTTTCAATTAACATTAAATTGATTGTGCATTCTTGGGAGGTTCTTCTTCTAGAACTGAAGGAGAAATACAAGCGTATCTTTTTGAAGAAAACCAATTGAAGTTTCTTTGGTTTGGTACTTAGTTTTTGACATTTTGTGGTTGTATATTCCTCCTCTTTCTTTTTCTTCCTTTTCATAAAAGGAACCCTTTGTCCTTGATGTCAAAAAGGGGAAAAAATCATTTGGAGAAAGGATTGTAGATTTTGGAATTAAGGAAATGTATGAGTTAGGGGGAGTTGAATTGTATGCAGATATATTTTTGAGATGTTTTGTTTTGCCATCAATGACAAAGGGAGAGATTGTTAGACTTGTGTGAATATTGTTGTCATTGGTTTCAAACTAGTTATCTGGTTTGGTTTGGATGGTATATGCAATATATTGATGTCAAGTCAATTATCCAGTAGTACGGAGTTGTGTGTAGTATGCAATTGTATGTGCAGTCCTACTATGAGAAGGTGATGTGAGTTCTAGTATTACTTTGGGATATGATGAAGTAAGATGTAGTTGATCTGTTGGAGTTATTTTTGGAAGATCCTTACCCATAATTCTAAGTTGTGTTTACATTGGTTCCGATATCTATTATCAGCTATTTTTGGTTATGGCATATGTATCTTTTCATGTCTCATGGTTCGGTATCCATGGTATGGATATTCTTAGAGTTTGGAGATGTTATGTTTGAAGTTTTGAGTCTTATGGGTCAGTTTTTATGGGTCTAGATGACTCTTGTCCCATTCTAGTAATTAAAGTATATGTATCAATGAATGAATTATGTAAAAGGAAGCATATAGAGATCTTGTGGAGGTCAAATTGGTTATCATGCTTATATTCAAGGCTTTATTGGATAGTGTGTTGAGCTAGGCCGACGCATTATCCCCGTGTGTGAATCTTTTGGTATATATATGGAAGTATGTGATATGAGTGTGACATGGTTATAAGATAGCAGAAAAACAAGTATCATAATGTGAAGTGCATGTTATGAACAAAAAAGGCAGTTGGTATAGAATTAAAGTGCAGATAGTACTACATTAATCCTTATTCGGATCTACTATAGGTGCTTAAGGACAGTTGTACAAAGATCTCTCACCGGATCTTCTGTAGGGTTTGTGAATTATGATCTGAGATTAACTTGGAATTGATCTCATGTATTTGGAGATGCAACTTTCTTCAGTTCAACCATACCTATTGCAGTGAGCATTCTGACAGTAAGCTGCTTTTGTAATCTTGCAGTGAACAGTCCGGCAGTGAGCCATTTTTGTAATTTTGGCAGTGAGCCACTCGACAATGAGCCACCCTTTGTAAACACCATATAACTAGTTATATTATCTTGAGAGATAACACTCTCTGTGGTTTTTCCCATTTGGGTTTTCCATGTATAAAATTTGATGTTCTTTTGTGGTTGTGTTTCATGTTTATTCTACATTTTCTATTTCATGTTTGATATGCTTAATTGATGAAGTTCGGTACATCAGCAAATGTTCAAGTTTTGGAAAAAAAAAATAGAATCTATGGGAATACTAATTCACCCCCCTCATAGTATTTCGGTCCTTCAACCTATCCAAAAAACACAATAATGAATCTTGATAGTCATCCAGTTATAATTAAAGGGAATTAGAGAGATACATGCATGAGGATAACAAAATATTCAATACCTATTATAAAAACTCATACAAGAATATTAAGTGATTCTAATACTTGAGCAGAGATAAGGATTAAGAATATATAACCTTTACACAATATCATGAAAAAAACCTGACAACTAATAGACTCAAACTTCTTCTTCATAATTCAAAACTTCAACAAGCTCTTATGGATGCATTTATCCCATAAATGGTTAAGAATAACTCTTTGTAATAGTGATTTCTTTTAGAGGGAAGAGACAAACCTTTTCTAGAGATATTTATGTGCATGAACTTTGCATGGGCAATGATATGAATTTTGAATGCTTATCCCAAGTGTCTCTTGTTGTTTTAGTCTTCTTTTTACATCAACAATTTTTGGAACAACTCCTCTACTTCTTAGAAGTGAAAGTATACTCGATAGAATACTCATATTTGAAGATGCATAGAGATGCATATCTGAAAATTATTTCTTGAAGTCTTTGTTATGGATTTTAAGTGCCATTATATGACTTGTGAAAGATGATCTTGCAAGAAAGCCTTTTTCTCTTTTACAACAACTGAAACTTCCTTTCAAAACCCTAAGTCTATCTTATCCTGCATGGAAGGGGACCTAGAAAAAGCAACACTGTGTGGCTAAGACAAGACTTAACTCTTCATGTAGCATAAAAGCAATGTGGAATTGTTCTTTTCCTTTTCAAGATTTTAAATTTCCCTCCCAAACATTAAAAAAAAAAAACAAAACTTAACTTTGGCTAAATCTATGTGGAGAATATCCTTTATTAGAGTCTTTTTTAAAACTATCTAATTTTTAACAACTCAAAGGATCTTGAAATGAAATTTAACCCCCTTAAACCATTAAATTTCCTCAAAAAATTTTACCATAAAGACCTAAAACTCTTTAATGAGCCATTTTTTACCTAATAGGGAGAAAATTGGTAATAATACCAAATGCTTAACTTGCCCCCCTTGCACTAAAGATCTTTATGAGAAGAGAATTGTGTCATGTTGCTCTTCAATGCTTCCTCTCCATTAAAGAGATAATTAGTAGGAGTATTTACTCTTTCCTCATGAATAAAGGTATTTTAAGAGGGGTACAAGAACTCATTGATGCTTCATCTCTAGGAGGAATACCATGTATGAAGGGTAAGGTGACATTAAGGACGGTGTTTATGATATCATCCTCATTGTTAGATCCTTATAATGCCCTACTAATAAAGACTCATTTTCTCGACCAAAGGGGTTCAATTCTCTGTTATCAATGGACTACTAACTCATTAATAAGGAATTCATTCAATCGTCAACCCAAGAATGTATACTTGAAATAGGTCTGCACTATATGTGCACCAAAAGACTCATGAAGAATACTAACCCAAACTTGAAGCAACTAAACAAGGAATTAATGGAAATCATTAAATTCTAATATTGGTTCTACTATCATCAATTTAACCTACTTAACATGAAGCTTGTAATTTTATGCAGGAATTAAACTAACCAGCTAGTAACTATAAATTATGTTTTTCCTTTGGTTGCAGGAACAGTCACAGAATGAAGTTTCTATGGCTACAGGATAGTCAACAAAAAGGATTCTAAACAACAAACATAAGCTCGATAATAAAATTACTTAGCAAAACATGGAAGTGAATGAACATGGATGCTCCCCAAGTGGGCCCCCTTGGTTGAGCCTCCAAAACCCTAACTAAATCTAAAGATTATGACAACATCACATACACATTGAAATTCTGATATACAAAGATGGCAGAACTGAAATATTTTTTATTATTAAAATGTGAAAGTAGAGTACATTGGATACTTGAAAAGATAAAAACTGCATTACATACTCCATCCTTAATTGATGAATTTATAATAAATTTAACAACTAGCTACAAAGTCGATCCACTCCCAACAAACTAGGAGGACGATTTTTATTAGAAATAAAAGCATAGAAGGGTGAATCATTCCAGGACTTAGTCTAATGCACAAATATAGGCTATGGCATCCTCTAGATCTCCTCAGCAAACCGAGACATGTTCTAAAACAATAATTGCATCAACTGCAACTAGGAGCTCTGTCAGAGCCATCAACTGCCGGCTGGACTGGTTCAATAGTCCTATTTGAGTAGGACTGTAACTCTTTGAAACAACAACCAATATCTCTGTGTTGATTTAGTCTCTCCTCTAGCTGCATATATATAAGTTAATACATACAACACATATTCGAACAATATTACTTCTAACCAACATTTGATAAAGCATTTCCATGTCATTAAAAGAGATTTATCATATTATTTATAAGGTTGTTTAATAGGTGACAAAGTTCATAGTTTTAAAAACAAAAGGGCTTATATCCATCACAACCAGAATGTCTAAGTCACAAAATGACAAATATAGCATAACATAAGTCCATATAAAACAACCAAAAAGGCTACTCATCATTTCCCCCCAACCTAACTAACACTTGTCCTCAAGCATTTGCATGTTCCTCAAATACTTCATTTCTAAAATTAGTCACTTTTGTCTCCCCTGTAGCCAAAACATATGGATCCCAATGAAAACCATGACTTCCTTCTATTTCTTTCCAATAGGAATCCTTGGCTTCTTTATCATATGCCTGGAGGTTATTCCAATCTAGAATAGGATTTAGTAAAAGTGAAGGGTGAAATGTGAGAGGAATCCACCTTTCCTGCAATGATCTTCCCAACTAGATGTACCTGATTGCCCTTTTTAATATTGCATCATAGTTTTGCAAAGAGTGTGGTTCTCGTTGCTTTAACTCATCTGGTAACCCATTCCATTGTTGAGCAGGGTATCTAAACACTAGACGTGTTGAAGTCTTAGCCACTGCTTCATACTCTTTTTACACCTATTCCCTTTTTGTCAAAACAAGGTCTATGTTCTTGTTGTCACTTAAAATCTAATTCCATTGGTATAATACATGATCTAACAAGGATGTCTCAACTCTTAATTCCAATGGAAAAGTTAATTCTAGATCCTTATATTGCCTAAATTGTTGCCCCCAATTATTCTAATTCTAGATGTAAGACGTGAATGCCTTGAGTTGAACATCACCGATGTATAATAGAGGGTTCCAATGAGTGTCAATTGGAACTGCATAATTATGCAGATATAACTCATAAAGCAAGTTTTTGAAATCAAAATGTGAAGTCTCATATGCACATAGAAACTCTCTTGGGGTTAGTAGAGAAGAACATAAACTAGAAAACTCTCTTGATAACTGATAAGAAAGATATAATTCTTTCAAGTACAGAGAATATACTCTAGGAGGGGGTTGATATTGCACAATTTGGGGAAATAACTCCATGACCTTCCCCATACTAGTTTTCAATTTCAATATTTCCTTATCTCTCTTATCAATTTCCTTTTGTAACCTTCCCTTTTATTGTTTCCAGGTTTCTCATTCTTCTTGAATGGTTTGGTAAATTTGATACAACAATTCTGGCCACATGAATGTTGGAGGAATTGGTAAGTGCATCTTTATTTTTTCTTGACTGGCAGAAGCCATCCTCTCTACAACGTCTGCAAGCTTATCCAAACTAATCATTCCTTTAGTTCCTACTTGACTACCATCTTGCAACGTTACATTCAGATTAATAGTTAGGTTTATCCCCCCTTCCCCTTCCATACCTATATTCTCTAGTGAAAAATCATGAGATGGGGATGAAGGAGTTTGAACTCTGGAAGGTGATTTTCTATACATCAACCTTACCAGTTTTTCTACTGAGTTATTACCCGACTCGGTGTCACTTTCTATAATCACCTATTGAGGAACTACCTTGGCTTTTCCTTTGGCGTTTCCCTGATTCTGGTTACTACTCCTCAAAGGGAAATCATAGGGTTTAGAGAACATTATTTTTGATTTGGCTACAGGAGGAACTACAGGCGAGAGTTTTGCTTTCTTCACTTTAGGCCTTGAAGGATTGTCTTCTTCAACACCAGACACCCTTTGCATAGGAATTTCTTTCTGTTCCTTGGGTACATCTTTTAATGGTATTATGTACTTCATAGGCTTCTTCTTCTTCTTTTTAGAAGCAAGGGTTGAGGATACTAGGGTTTCTGCTTCCATTCTATTATCAGGTTTTGAAGAGGAGGCTTCTGCGACAGGCTTCCTCGACTTTTTCTTTCTAGAAGAAGAAGGTTCAAACACAAAACCTACATTTTGAACTTGTTCCCCTTGAAGAAAATTATCCCAAGACAGCCTAGGGTTTGTTTCCTGAACTCTTCTTTCTACTAATAACTTGATTAAACAATGGCAAGACACATAATTCTCCCTACCTTTTTGTGTCTCTAAAGACATCTTCTTTAGCATGTGGTACAAAATACTCAGAATGTTCACGCGCCTTCCATGGAAAAGATGACAAAGAAGCTTGAAATGCACAACATGTAGAAGAGACCATCGACCTTCATAGGTAATGCATTTGATAATATACACCACTACAGGAGCCTAGTCTAGATGCAAAGATCTCCTACTTGTCCCCTGCTTGGAAATAACTAATGGAAGATCCCTAGGAAGTGTAAATTTAGCTCTGGCTGATCTTGCATCAAAAGTGTCCAAACATTTTTCCCCAACTATAGGAAGACCAGTTACCTAGACGATACGTTCTTCCATGGATATTATCTTAACCCCTCTTATCATGGCTTCCCCTTCTCGAAATGTGGATACAAACTCATGAGCTACAACATAATCAAGACTGTTGAGCTTCAAAAAAATATTCCAACTATCCACAAGCTTGAAATACTAGCGTACAGTCTACATCTGAAAGAATAAGCTCATGGTCTACTGGTTCATGCCTAGTTGGTGGTCCTCCCATTTTCTGCAAACTCTACCACTTTTTCTACATAGAGCAATTCCCTTTCTTCTAAAGTTCTAGCAATTTTCTAACTTGTTACCCACAACCTTCACATTTTTTGGAGCTAATTATAGCACCATCATCTTCACATGTTCAAACTGACGAAGACAGGGTGACAAGAAAGATAGTTCAAAGGGAAAATCATAACTCAAGGCTTAGGATAATTTAAAATCAAGCTTTGTAGAAGGTGACCAATATGTGAATTCCATAATTTGACTTCGTATTTGCAAAATAAAACACACATCCAACCCTCCCCCTAATCAAAATGTCACATGGGTCCACACATGGGAAGGGATAGGAATATAAACAAAATGGGAAAGAAATGATAAGTTGCAATGATAAGGAAATAACTCGAATAAAATGCAATTAAGAGCAATACGTATAAAATATGTGAATGTGTACCTAAAGGTTGATGCATAATAAGTAATAATTATTGGTGTTGATGTAATGGATGAGATATGTGCAATGTAACAACAAAGTTAAAGAATGCGAGTACAGATGGAGAGGTGTCAGATAGAGAGATGAGGTGAAATGACAGCGGAAGATAAGAAGAAATCATTTCCATGTGGACATGGAAACTTTATTAAGAAGGTGGAAAAGTAAACCTTAGTCAATATGTGGAGAATCAGAAAGACCCCCAAATGTTCCTATAGCAAATTTAAAATTTGGACTACCCACAAATTGTTGCAGAAACTCTTGTTTAGAACTGGGCCTGTGATAAAGGCGAATTCTATGGCCATTTACCAACAATTTGAAATGGATTGGATCAATTGTTGTGAGTCAAACAACCCTATTGTCAAATACTTTGGCCACCTCATATGGTCCCATCCAACGTGTCTGCAGCTTGCCTTAGTTATCCTAATATCTGAAGTCGTATAGCAATGCCCAATCTCTAGGGGCAAATTCTTTTTTTTGATATGCTTATCATGCCATCAAACATGTTTTTATTTTATGAGTTATGTATGATGGAGGACTTACTTCTTGTATTCATCTTGAGTATTAAGCTACATGATGCGGTCTTGTTGTGCTTTAAAAATATTCATATCCAGGTCTAGTGTTGTCAGTAGCATTTTGTATTTAAATTCTATGGGAAGGACAGTTGTTTTGCCATAGAGAAAATCAAACGAGGTGAAGCCGGTGGTTGTTTTCCATGAGATCCTATAAGCCCATACTGCCTCAGTCAATGTAGAGCCCCAATCCTTCTTGTGGAGACTCATAGTTTTTGTGAGAATGGCTTCAATTTCCCTATTCATGACCTCTACCTGGCCATTGGCCTGGGGATGATAGGCATTGGAATTTTTATGAAAAATACTATATTCATTCATGAGAGCTATTACTAAGGTGGAGGAAAATTGTGGCCCTTGCTCAGTTACCAACTCCCTAGGGACTCCATATCTAGTAAAGATTTCCTCATAAAGAAACTCTGCAACTTTGTTGTCCCGGGCATGTGTCATAGCTCTGACTTCCACCCATTTAGTAACATAATCGATGCAAAAAAGTATATAAGACTTACCATTAGAGGGAGGATCAATAGAACCAATAAAGTCCATTCCCCACTTATCAAATGGAGTAACAACTACCTTTGTTTGCAGGGGCATCTCATTAGATTTAGTTGGCCTTCCCATCCTTTGGAAGTGATCACACTTCCTAGTATATTTAATGGCATCCTTATGAAGGGTTGGCCAATAATACCCAGTGTTGAGAATCTTCATGGAGGTTCTTTTGGTAGAAAAATGGCCTCCACATGGTTCATCATGGGAAGCATGTAGAATATCATAGGTTTCATATTCTCTAACACATCTATGCATCACATGGTTTGGTCTAGTATAGTATAAACAACCTACAACCCAAGAATAGGGAAAACTCTTCTCAACTAGCAACCTCTTCTCTTTTGGGGAGAAATAAGGAGGAACTTTGTTTGAAGCCAGATATTTTTCTATGTTAGCATACCATGGTGTATAAGTACTGATAGAAAATAGGTTCTCATCCGGGAATGAATCATCAATGATAGTGTTAGAGCCAGGTGTGGTAAGCCTTGAAAGAAAATCTGCTACTACATTGGCTTTCCCTAGTTTATCTACTATTGTAATCTCAAAATATTGCAGCAATAACAACCACCTAGCTAACTTGCCTACTACCAAAGGTTTATTCATTAGGTACTTGATGGCTGCATGATCAGTATGGACAAACATTGGATACCCAGTGATATAATGCTTGAATTTGTTTAAGGCATAAACCACTGCTAGTATTTCCTTTTCTGTCACTATGTAATTCAATTTAGCTCCTTGTAGGTTCTTACTAATGAAATAGATGTCATGCTCACTGGCTCCTTCCTTTTGACCCCAGACAATTCCAACTGCATAGTCAGAGGCATTTGTATGAACATGAAAAGGAAGTTCATAGTTAGGTCCTCAGGGAACAGGTGTTCTAGTCAGGGCATCTTTAAGTGTAGAGAATGCATGATCACAAGAATATGTCCAATTGAATTCAACATCCTTTGTTAAGAGCCCATACAATGACACTGCTATTTTGTTGAAGTCTTGGATAAATCTCTTGTAATATCCTGCATGACCCAGGAAGCTCCTTACATCTTTTTGCTTTGTGGGTATTGCTATATTTTTTTATCACTTCTATCTTGGTAGGGTCCACCTTAATGCCTGTTTTAGATATATGATGGCCTAAAACTATACCTTATGTCATCATCATGAAACACTTCTCATTGTTTAGGGATAACTGATGATCTTCACACCTTTGCAAAACCTTGTCCAAATTGGATAGGGCTTCATCAAATGTTTCTCCATAGGTTGTAAAATCATCCATGTAGATTTCCATTCTATTGAGAGAGATGACAGAGAATATATTGATAACTTTCCTCTGGAATGTTGCAGGGGCATTGCATATAAGCCAAAAGGAAGGACTGAATAAGCATATGTGCCCCAAGGTCATGTGAAGGTAGTCTTCTCCTGATCTTCATGAGCAATTTTGATCTGGTTATATCCACTGAACCCATCCAAGAAGGAGAAATATTGCTTCCCTGCTAAATTGTCCAATACCTGATCAATAAAAGGTAATGGAAAGTGATCTTTCTTAGTGGCTGCATTTAGCTCTCTGTAGTCAACACACACTCTCCCCTTACCCTCCTTTATTAGGTACAATGACCAAAGGAGATACCCACTGACTATCAGAGATGGGATAAATGAATCCTACATCTAACAACTTTTGTAATTCTTGCTTAACAATTTCTCTTACTACAGGGTTCACTCTCCTTTGTGGTTGTTGGATTGGTTTTCATTCTTTATTGATATAAATTCTATGTGTATAGAGCATAGGATCCAATCCCTTTATGTCATTATAGTCCCAAGCAAATGCATGTTGGTGGATTTTTAGGAGTGTGGCTAAAGATTCATGTTGGATTATGAACAACTTATTGTTGATATTGAGGAATCTTCCTGGAGAGACCTCTAGTTTTTTAGTCAGTTCTATTATGGATGTTGGACTAACAGTGGGGGTCTTGACTTCATGTGGGAGCAACGCATGTGGCAGGTGTGATTGATCTTGTAATTCTGGGGTAAAAGGCGATGGTAATAGAATTTGCAAAGAGCATAAAGGATGATTATCTATTTTATAATTATTCTAGATATGATGAGATAAAATCTCATCCTCATCTTGCAATTGCAAGATAGAACTCCTCCCTATCATCATTAATGATTGTGGTGAATTAACATTCTCAACATCATCACCCAAGTTAGGCCATATTGCAGTATCATTTTCTTCATTAGGCTTAGCTAGTGGAAAAAGAACAAGCTTCTTTGTGGTAGTACCATTTGAAATGGTCATATCTATAGACCTACATCCTATGCAAGCATCTACAGTAGCCAGCCATGGTCTTCCCAATATAATAGAATACCCCCCAACATGGCTTTAGGAGATAGAATCATAAAGTCTGCTAGATATTCCCATGAATCTTGCATGAAAATAATGTCTTCAAAAATCCCTTCCAGTGTGATAGTGGAATTGTTAGCTAGTTGCAACATAGTAGGGGTGTGTCTTAGAGTTGTAATATTTAAATTCTGCATTAGCATTTTGGTCATTACATTTATGGAACACCCAAATCTATTAGAGCATTTTTAACCAAAACCCCATTAATGGTTATTTCTACCACTGGACTACCAGGATCAGAAAACTTAGGATTGATAGCTTTTCCCAACATAATATTTGTCAATTGGCCTATAACATGGACAGTTTTTGGGTCGTTTCTTTTCCTACCTGGTTTCTTGAGACATATGTTGGGGGGGGAGATATTTTAATGCAAACGTACTTGATCTGGTCTAGGAAGTCAAAGGTTGGATATGCTTCTAGTTCTTTGACTACTAGCCTATTAGGAAATGGAGGGTCTGTCTCACCTGTTTGTGCTTGCTCAACTTGTCCTCTAGAATTAAATTGTGTGGCTTGAGGGTGATCATTTTCTAACTATTCCTCTTGTTCTAGAGGAAGTTCGGTGATAGTTGGTGAATGAAGAACCCTCAAGTCCTTTCCTGAATGGAGTTGCATGTTATTGATATTCACAACACAAGTAGGGTATTTGATAGGGTCCATAATTAACGCCTATTGATGTGGTTTATAGTTAGGATTTGGTGTAGACTGTGCTATAAATTGAGTGGGCCTAGGTGCATTGGCATTTGGGCTATCTTGAGGTAATAGGGCTTGTTGAGGAGGACGAATAGGTGGTTGCATATAGCCAACAAACTGATTTTGCCATTGCTATCCTCCTCTCCTTGGAGGTGCTAACTACCAGTTCCGGTGAGGAAGTTGCCAATTACCTTGTGGTTGCTACATGTTCATTTTAGGGTTATTTGGCCAGGAAGGATGTTGGTTTTCCCAATAGTTTTTCTCATAATTAGACCAATTAGGAGGATTTGAATACTGCCAATTATTATTAGTGCATTGGGATTTGCATAAGAATGATTGAAAGAAATAGGGTCTTGAGGCATACCTTGTCTTGGTACCCATGGTCTCCTCTCTGCAACAAAGAATACATGTCCTTCCTCATCCTCAAGTGGTCTGAATTCTGGATACCCCCGCTTGCTCTCAATGCTTGAAATGTTTCTGTATCTGCAATCCCTTTTCTTGTTTCTGCAATGGGGGCAGTATTGTGACAACATTGCTTCTGCTTAAACATGTTTCTTGTTGGCCTAAAGTGTGTCTAGTTGTGTTTCCATGTTGTTGATAATGTCTTCCTTGAAATCCTTTAACAGATGAGTTATCTCCATCCTAGAGATTGTTGAAGATGCTTTTGTTGATGTAGATCTAGGCCTATAGTATCTGCCCTTCTTGGGAGAATCTCTAGAGCATTTCTGACAAATCTTCCTAATGTCATCCCATTCAACTTGAGTAATGTCTCCTCCTTTGATAAGGTCGAGTGCTTCAATACAGTCCTCATTGATTCCCCTTAGAAAATCAATTTTAGGGATTCTTGACTCAAGGTGCTATGCTTGGACTTCTTGATACTAAATCAAAACCTCTCAAGATAATCTTCCAAAATTTCATCTTCTTTTTGTGCCATTCAGAAGATATCATCATCATGTAAATCAATTCCTCTGCAATATTCTTTATACTTCTCCAAGAATTTTTCCTTCATTTCATTCTAGGTAGCTATTGCATCTCTACCTAAACTCATAAACCACCTAAGAGAAGCTTCTTTTAGGGTAGCAGGAATGATGCAAAGCCCTCCTTGTATCTTTTAAAACACTTCAGGATGTATGACACTGATCCCTCAAAACACCAATAGGATCCTACAAAGCAAGGCTCTACAATCTTAGTTCCAACTCCTCATTTCACTCCAAGATTCATACTACTCAAATTGGGTAACTTGCTCCATTATGCATCATGAAGCCTCCTAAGGTTCCTGACCTTCACAACACCTATTTTAGATCATACAACACTCACATGGACCAGACCAAACACTAGTTCAAGGATTTAACCCAATTCCCTATGACACCTTCACAATTAGGCATATTTGCTTGTAGCCCTTGGAGATGGGTAATGGGACCTTAAGTGCAAACTTTTCCAAACACCCTAGCAGGAAAATCATTGATTTAGATACCCTTTATGGTCTTAAACAATCCCCCAAAAGGAGAAGTCAAGATCTGACAAGGAAAGGTCTGAACCCAGTGATGACCAACTATCCTAAAGGGCTAATTAGGCCTCCACTTGTGAAGCAACTATATCAAAATGGACACACCTTAAAACCAAAACCCCATGATCATGTGGGAAACCATAAACCATTATAGATTATAGGGTTACACACCTGAAATCATCGCCAATTGTCTTCTAGGGTAACTATTGCAGTCTAAGGGCTAGGTAGCTACATAGAGTTGTCTACCTAGGACCTGATCAAACACACATCTCCCTTGCTCCTCCTGCAAAATTATTTTGGAAACATAGATTACATAGGACAAAATTGAATTCCACCCAATTCCATGAAATTTAGATGGACAGGTTGCAAGTTATGGCCATGGAAAGGCAAAACCCTAGGTAAACCCTGGTTTTCCGAGTACCTACAACAAAACTTGGATATCTGGAGAAAAAACAAATGATCAAGACCTCAAATCAATACCAAATCATTGGTAACTCACTACACTAACAAAATCACAACATTGGGGATTGGTCCCAATCCATATAACTCCGTACCTCGTGCCAAAACTTCACATTTGCACGAAAAACTCAGAATTTCTTTTTGTTTGCAATCATAAAATCTTTCTTCATACACTCTCACCTTGGTAATTGTGTCCTCAAGGTGTTTATACCCCTCTAAAAATTCTCTCAACCAAAAACAAGAGGTTAGAGCCATTGGAGGAGTTAGACCAACAAGAATTCAAAAAATGTACAAAAGTTGTCAAAAATGTCATTTCTTGCACCCAAATGACTTGGGTCAAGACTAACACCTCTAAACACCCTAGAAGCACATAAAACAACTAAAACCACTAGGAAAAATAGATCCTAAGCATACTTAGTCCCCTTTTGTCCAAAATTCCTAATTGGCTTATCAAGATGCCAAAATAGGAGTTTGGCTCACAAGATGGGGTCCTTTATTACAAACACAAAATGCATGATTGAAACACAAGGAAAACATCCTAAGACATGTTTAAGGTCTTGTCCTTCCTCCTCTGAGCCTGAATGATCATGTTGAAGGGGTGCCCCTGCACCAAGGGAATAGCTTGAGTTTATGGGCATCCGTAGTATAATCATAACTTCTACAGAGAATATCAAACTCAAACAAAAAGGTGTTTGGATCTTTTGTGACCAAGCCATGGAACTTTGGAAGAGAGGAGGCTGGTACATTATTCAAATTTAAATTATCATGCTAGTCAGGAATAGGGAATTCAAAAGTGGTATTAGGAGGTGGAGGACCTCCTCCACCAGGAGCCGCCATTTGTGGTTGATAAAGAACCAGCGGTAAAATATTCTCTTCTAGGGGTTCATTTAAGAAATCAAGGTCTCCCTCTAATAAATAAAAAATACCTCGGTTTCTAGATTCCACAAAAGCTTTATGCAAAAGGATTTATATCTAGAGCTTGATAAGGATGTATTTCAAGGTTAGACTAAGAGGGAATAAATATTTGTAATGCATCCCTTCTTCTTTCCCTATGCATGCAAATTTTGTCTTAATTGCCGATATGCCTACACAAAATGTTAGGTAATGGGTTTGTGTTGTGTTTCTCAAGTGATTCAAAGTTTTTTCTAACTCTAATGACATGAAATAAAGGCTTAAAGATTTTAAATTCTATATTACCAATAAGTTCTTGGTTTGACACCATCCCTACCAACAACGCCAAAAATGTTAGTTCCTTATAATTCCCTAGTAATAAAGACCCATTTCCTTGACTAAAGGGGTTCTATTCTTTGTTATCAATGGACTACTAACTCATTAATAAGGAGTTCATTCAATTGTCAATCCAAGAACGTATACTTGAAACAGGTCTGCACTATATGTGCACCAAGAGGCTCATGAAGAATACTAACTCAAACTTGAAGCAACTAAACAAGGAATTAATGGAAAGTATTAGATTCTAACATTGGTTCTACTAACATAAATTTAACCTACTTAACATGAAGCTTGTAACTTTATGCAGGAAATAAACTAACCAGTCTGTATCTATAAATTTGTTTTTCCTTTGGCTACAGGAACAATCATGGAATGAAGTTTTTGTGGTTGCAGGATTGTCAACAAAAAGGATTCTAAATAGTAAACATAAGCTCGATAATAAACTTTCTTAGAAAAACATGGAAGTGAATTAATGTGGATGCTCCCCAAGTGGGGCCCCTTGGTTGATCCTCCAAAACCTTAACCAAATCTAAAGATTATGACAACATCACATACACATTGAAATTATGAACAACAAAGATGGCAGAACTGAAATCTCTTGTATTATTAGACTGTGAAATCAGAGTACACTAAATACTTGAAAAGATAAAAACTGCATTACATACTCCATCCTTAACTGATGGATTTATAAGAAATTTAACTACTAACTAACTACACAGTCAATCCACTCCCAACAAACTAGGAGGATAACTTTTATTAGAAATAAAAGCATAGAAGGGTGAATCATCCTAGGAATTAGTCTAATGCACAAATATATGCCATGGCATCCTCTAGATCTCCTCAATAGACTGAAACATTTTCTGAAACAATAACTACATCAACGACAACTAGGAGCTCTATCAGAGTCATCAACTGTCGGCTTGATTGGTTCGACAATCCTATTTGAGTAGGACTGTAACTCTCTAAAACAACAACCAATGTCTGTGTGTTGACTTAGTCTCTCCTCTAGCTACATACATAGAAGTTAATATGCACAACACAAATTCGAACAATATTACTTCTAACCAACATTTAATCAAGCATTTCCATATCATTAAAAGAGATTTATCATATCATTTATAAGGTTGTTTCATAGATGGCAAAGTTCATAGTTTTAGACACAAAGGGGCTTATATCCATCACAATTGGAATGCCTAAGTCACGAAATGACAAATCTAACATAACATAAGTCCATATAAAACAACCAAAAAGGCTACTCATCACTCTTCCTCTAGGATATCCTTAAGAGAGGAAAATTTTAGGAGAAAGATCAACATCATTACTCAAGACTACACTCTTAGGAGAGGGAGGTTTAAAAGAAGTGTTAATAATCTCTTCTTGTTCTAAAGTGTCTTTAGAGGTACGAGGATCCTAGTAATAGGGTAAATCATAGCTATGGATGAAAGAAAAACACGAGTTATCATCATATGCACAAAAGAGAATATCATGGAGATCTTGAATTAAATTTGAAATTAAATTAGCAAAGCAAGATAGCAACTCCATCTATCAAATCTAATTATGATATGAAATAACCAAATAAATATTCACTCAATGTATGCAATGAAATTATGAAAATTTAGATCTGAAAACACCAAATCAGAAATATGCAAAATGTAAGAAACATCGTGTTCACCAAAATGTAATGGTGATAAAATTAGGGCTTTACCAATTAAGATAATAAAAATACTAATATTACATTACATTAAAAATAGGGAGTAAATGTTACAAATGTGAAGTTGATGATGTGTCAATATGGTTATCATTAATGTCAACATACTGATTTTATGTTTCAGTGATTGATTTGGTGCTCCAGAAGTTGTTCTTTGGAAGTATACTCAATGATGATGGCATTTGACAGTATTTGCAGTGCTCCACATTTCTGGTTTTGTTGATGATATCTTGGATTTATGTTGTTCATGTCTTTATCTTTGTTATTTTGATTTAGTACATGATGATGCACTTGTTCTCCGAAGTCGTGGTTACAAATACGTTCATTCCAAGTTTGGTTGATCTTGAATGTTTTTTTCTTTTTTTTGGTGATTGTGGCATATGGATAACGTGTTGTTTTGATCAATGCAGTGCATTGTGGTGTGGTCCACTTCTCATTCTTTTCAACCGTGGGAATGTTTAGTGTAGACCTATTTCAAATTGTGTTTTGCCAATTTCTTTGGCCAACTTGGGAAACTTCTTATTTAAGAGATTAGTATAAATAAATGATTATTTTAGTATGAAATATATAGAAGCAAGTGGATTGAAAAAGAAAATCTATTTTCTATTGGTGAGAATTTGTGTGAGGTTATATGAAGTTGTGGTTGTGCAATATGGTAGTGTGATGTTGTTGTTTGGTCTCGAAGGTAGTGAGCCAAAGGTTTCTTCGAGCATTGTATCGTTGTGGCAAGTGTGCTTTAGTGGTGGATTCTTAATTTTTATTTCTTCTTCTTCTGGAAAGTGAGCCCTTTTCTGGCGACTTTAGTCAGGCAGTGAGCCCACTTGCAATGAGCATTCTAGCAATGATCCACCCTTTGTAAATATCACCTTAACCTATGTCACCCTGACAGGTGTTTTATACATGATAATTAACATTCTTCATGGTCTTTCCCTTCTTGGATTTTCCACATAAAATGTGGTGCTTCATGTGTATGTTTCATGTGTGTGATTTCTCATTCTTATATCTATTTATGATTAAGTAATTAGGAATTAATTTGTTGGATTTTTTTTTGTGGAATAAGTAAAAGATTTAAATTGATAATTGATTCACCCCCCTCTTAGTTGTCCAACATATTCAACAATTGGTATCAGAGCTTTGGTTCCTAGAAAGTGAGACTAACCACTCGAGGAAGATTCGATGGCACATAAATTGACTATTCCTACCTTTGAAGGAACCAACTATAGTTTTTGGAGAGTGAATATGAGAGTATATTTGATTTTTCTGAGTTACAAGACTTGGAAAGTTGTGGAGACTAAGTATGTGATGTCAACAAAGGGTCCTACTATCCCGGATGAGATTGAAGCCTATGAAGAAAATGAACAAGCAAGGTATGCTATCTTTAGTGCCCTATCTAAAACTGAATTGGTGAAGGTTGTTGCATTAGATACTTCTTATGAAGTCTGGGAAAGATTGAAAAACATCTATGAAGGAAATGATAGAGTTAAGCTAGCTAATGTGCAGATTACTAAAGACAGATATGAGGACTTGAGGATGGAAGAAGGTGAAGACGTAACAAGGTATTTTCAGAAGGTTGACAATGCACTGAATGAGATCAAAGATCTTGGTAGCACCTTGGATGATAAGGATGTGATAAAAATATCATGAGGACTTTACTCAAATCTTATAGTGAGACGATTTCAACTATTGAAGAAACTTATGATCCGTCCAAATTCACCAGAGAACAATTGTATGGCACCTTGACTACATTTGAGATGATGAAGTTTGGTAAAGACAAAGCAAGAAATGAGACAACATTTGAAGCTACAAAAGCTTTAGATGAAGATTCAAATGATGAGAGCTTGGATGAAATGGAAGCAAACTTTTAAGAAAGATGAAGAGAGGAATCAACAAGTATAAAGGTATGTTACATATTAAATATTTTAAGTGTGGAAAGATTGGTCATTATGCATCTAGATGCCCAGAGAGAGAAAAAAAATAAAAGTTTAAAGAAAACAAAGAAAATTTCAATAAGAAAGACTACTATGTTAAAGATTTTGCTGGTATTTCAGACGATGAATCAGATTATGAAGATGGCGACTGTTTATTCTTGGTAGAAAAAGATGAATCTAAACCTAAAAAACAATAAGGAGATATATAAGATTGTAGAAATTGTTGCATCGACATTTCATGTTAGAAGAGATAGAAATGAATGGTTAATTGATAGTGGATGTTCAAATCATATGACTGGTGACAAAAGTAAGTTTTTAAAACTTGAAAAGTATGATGGTGGTTCTGTTAGATTTGGAGATGATCAGAAAACATAGATTGTTGGAATAGATTTTATTACTTTTGATGAAAAATATAGCACTGGCAATGTATACTATGTGAAAGGATTACATCATAATCTCTTAAAGTGTTGGACAAATGTGTGAGAATGGTTACAATGTTGTTTTTCAGGATGGTGGTTGTGAGATCCAAAATTGTTATTGTTGTAGGACAAGGACAAGTGGAAACATGTATCAATTAGAGGTTGTTATAGGACATTGCTTGTTATCTCAGATCAATGAAACTTGGCTATGACACTGAAGGATGTGTCACATCAATTTTGACAATTTGGTGAAGATTAGTTTGACAAGAGCCATGAGAGAATTATTGAGATTGACTAAACCAGATAACAGTGTTTGCAAAGAATGTCAAGTGGGAAAACAAACAAAGGGAACATTAAGAGGAAAGGAACAATCTTCTTCCAGAATGTTATATATGGTGCACATAGACTTATGTGGTCCAACCAAAACAAGGAGTTTACAAGGTGAGAGGTATTTCATGCTCTTAATTGATGATAATTCTAGAATGACTTGTGTTGCATTTTTAAGAGAAAAATTAGAGGTATTAGAAAAGTTTAAGATATTCAAAGCTAGAGTTGAAAATGAATTTGATACAAGAATCAAATGCTTAAGATCTGACAGAGGAGAGTTTGTTTCTGAAGAATTTGACACTTTTTGTGAGAAATATGGGATTAGGAGACATCTGTCTACCCCTAGGACACCTCAGCAGAATGGTGTAGTGGAAAGAATGAACATGACTATACAAGAGGTAGCTAGAACTATGATCAAAGAAGAAAACCTACTAGAAGTTTACTAGAGAGAAGCAATACATATTGCAGTATACACTCTCAATATAATTCTATTTCAGAAGAAATATGAGAAGATTTCATATGAATTATGGTATGGAAGAATTCCATTATTGAAGTATTTCAAAGTATTTGGAAGTAAATGCTACATTCAGAGAGATGAAGGAAATCTTGCAAAGTTTGTTAGTAGAGCAGATGAAGGTATATTCCTAGGATATTGCTGCAACAAGAGATTGAATAAAATTGTTTAAAGTGCAAATGTGAAGGGTGATGAAAACATTTCCAAAGACTTTGGTATACAAGCATGATATGAATTTGATGAGTTTGCAAGCAGAGAAGAGGAAGAAAAGAGCAGAAAGAAACTCAGGTTGCTCTGACAACTGTATCTAAAACTATGAGGTATGTACAAAAGAATCACTATGAGAACCAAATTATAGGAGGTAAGAAAAGAGGTGTTATTACAAGAAGTAAAGCTATTGAAGAACAAGTTCTTCTATGTTTACTTTTTGAAGTTGAATCTAAGACAATTGAAGAAGCTTGTAGAGATCGTAATTGAATGAAAGCTATGAAGGAAGAGTTAGATCAAATCGAGAAGAATCAAACTTGGGAACTAGTCCCTAGACCGGCAGATAAGAATGTCATTGGAACAAAGTGGGTGTTCCAGAATAAGCTGGATGAAGATGGACGTGTTGTAAGAAACAAGGCAAGACTGGTATGCAAAGGTTACACTCAAGTTGAAGGCATTGATTTTGAAGAGACTTATACTCCTATTGCCAGAATGGAAGCTATTAGGATGTTTTTGGCTTTTGCAACATGTAAAGATTTCAAAGTTTATCAAATGGATGTGAAGTCAACATTTTTGAATGGGTAACTAAAAGAAGAAGTCTACATTGAGCAACTAGAAGGATTTAAGTTGTTAGATGATTTAGACATTGTCTGCAGATTAAAGAAGGCATTGTATGGGTTCAAGCAAGCACCTAGAAATTGGTATGGAAGGCTAGACAAGTACTTATTGAGTCAAGGTTTACAAAAAGAGTATGTCGACAACAATCTTTACTTTAAATTTGAATCAAATAAGATCCTAATTTATGTATATGTGGATGTCATAATATTTGGAGGAGATGATGACACATGCAAGAAGTTTGTTGGTGAAATGCAAAAGGAATTTGAAATGTCTATGATTGGTGAGTTGAATTTCTTTCTTGGATTGCAAGTGAATCAAATTAGTAAAGGTATTTTATTTCTTAGTCATAGTATGTTAGAGAGTTATTGATTTTTTTTGGATTGGAGGATTCTAAATTGGTATGTACTCCTATGACAACCAGATGCAAGTTGACTAATGATGATAAATCTCCTAAGCTTGATGCAAGAAAGTACAAATCAATGATTGGAGGACTATTATACTTGATTGCTACTAGATTGGATATCATGTATGTTGTTTGCCTTGCAGCTAGATTTCAACAAGATCCAAAAGAGTCACATGTTGTTGCAGGAAAGAGAATTTTTCAAATATCTAAAAGGTATATAAGATTTTGGATTGTGGTATCCCAAAGGATCAAATTTTACTCTGAAATCTTATCCTGATGTAGATTGGGCAGGAAGTGTTGATGACAAAAAGAGTACCAGTGGTGGAGCATTTTTCTTTGGGTCTCGGTTAGTTGCATGGTTAAGTAAAAAGAAAGACTCCGCGTATTTATCAATCACATAAGCTAAATACATTGCAGCTGCGTTATGTTGCACTAAGATAATTATATCTAAGAATTCAATACTGCATTTCAGAACAAAACATATCTCTATTCGGTATCACTTCTTAAGGGAGAAGGTGTTGGATAATTAAGTAAAACTTGAGTATGTTCCTACAAAAGATTCGGTTGCAAATATCTTTACAAAGGCTTTGTGGAAAGATAGTTTTGAGTATCTTCAAAAGAAGTTGGTGGTATTACCCCTTCCTAGTTTGAACTAGTGCATTTAGCAGTGCATTAGTTTAGGGAACTTCATATATATATTTCAATTTGGACTAATGATTAGGGCTTCCTCTTAAGGGGAGCTATGTGGAATCTGAAGATGGTTGAGTTGTTTCCCACCTTTTTCTTTGATGTCAAAGGGGGAGAGATTGGAGAGATTGGAGATGTTTGGGGGAGAGATGAGTTATGATTCTGAATTTGTGTTTGTCATTGATGAATTTGTTTCCATCAATGACAAAGGGGGAGATTGTTGCAAATGTGAAGTTGATGATGTGTCAGTATGGTTGTCATTGATGTCAACATATCGATTCTGCGTTTCAATAATTAATTTGGTGCTTTGGAAGTTATGCTATGAAAGTATACTCAATGATGATGATGTTTGATAGTATTTGTCATGCTCCACATTTCCCTACATTTCTGGTTTTGTTGATGATATCTTGGATTTATGTTGTTCATGTCTTTATCTTTGTTATTTTGATTTGGGATGTGATGATGTGTTATGGAGTTGTGGTTTACAGATATGTTCATTCCAAGTCTAGTTGAACTTGAATGGTTTTGCTTTTTCTCTGGTGTTTGTGGCATATGGATAACGTGTTGTTTTGATCGATGTAGTGCATTGTGGTGTGGTCCACTTCTCATTCCTTTCCACCATGGGAATGCTTAGTGTAGACCTATTTCAAATTGTGTTCCAAAAATTTCTTTGGTCGACTTGGGAAACTTCTTATTCAAGAGATTAGTATAAATAAAGGATGGTTGTAATGTGAAATATATAGAATCAAGTGGATTGAAAAAGAATATCTATTTTCTGTTGGTGCAAATTTGTGCGAGGTTATGTAAAGTTGTGGTTATGTAGTGTGGTAGTGTGTTGCTGTTGTTTGCTACCAGAGGCAGCGAGCCAAATGTTTCTTTTGACATTGTAGCGTTGTGGCAGTTGTGCTTCAATGGTGGATTCTTTCTTTTTCTTTCTTCTTCTTGTGGGCAGTGAGCCCTTTTCTAGTAGTCTTAGCTGCGTAGTGAGCTCACCTACAATGAGCATTTTGGCAACGAGCCACCCTTTGTAAAAATCACCTTAATCGGTGTTACCCTAATAGGTGTTTTATACTTGAGAATTAACATTCTCCATGTTTTTTCCCTTCTTGGTTTTCCACAGAAAATCTAGTGTTTCATGTGTGTGCTCTCTCATGCTTATATCTATTTATGGTTAAGTAATTAGGAATTAGTTTACTAGATCTATTTCTATGGAATAAGTAAAAGATTTTAATTGGCAAATGATTCAACCCCCCTCTCATTTGTTTGAGATATTCAACAGTAAATTCAATAGATCTATCCATAATTCATTTAGGAAAAGGGCTAAAACACTAATTAAATTTACCAATTGTTGTGTCCCCCTTTTAGTTGAGATTGGATGTAAATTATGAAGTTTAGGGTAAATAAATGAATAATTGGGACAAATTTTAGTAATAAAATAATTCTATAGATGTCAAATAGAGCTCCATACAAGGATCTGAGTAGAAGGAGAAGATTAGAACCTGCTGCTAAAAGTTCAAGCTGAATTGTTGAGGCAGTAGTGCTAGGTCACCTTGGTCTTATAACTCTGAAACATGCAAGTGTGAGCTTTTCTAGATTAGGGAGATACATTGGATTCACTATTAGAATCTCGGGCAGAATTTTTAGGACTGTGGTGTTGGATTGCCCTGGTCCTCTGCTTTTCACTTTGGTAAAATATGAGCCTATTCATCGTCATCAACTTCATAAAAATCTTCAATCATAACCCCTGAATTAGTTTCCTACACATAGAATGTGAGGAAAAGGGTTATGGATAGGGGTTTGCCTTGGGTCAAAACCCAATTTAAGAATTAACCTTGAATTGAATAATATAAATACTAAAGTAAATACAGTAAGATATACCTTAGAATTGTAATGGTTGATGAGAAGATTGATGATGCAATGCTCTTTAGATATAATCACAAATGTTGGATGTAATAGCATGACAAACACATGAACAGAAAGACCTAATCAAACACACATGCTTGCATGAATATTTATGTGACTTTGCTCCATGATGCTTGAAGGATGAAATGTTACCTTGAATTCTTGATGATGAACACATGAATGATGGGGTATGATAGTTATAGAGTCTTAGCTCTAAAATGAATTGATAGGATGTCCTTATATAGGGTTTCTTAGGTAAATTTCCAATTAGACTAACCTCCAATGGTCACATTGAAGCATGGGGACAAAAATCCATTGAGGAAGGGTGGAGCCCACCTAAATTTGAATATGGTCCTTTTTAAGGGGGACCAAGGGACCACCACAATTTGGTACTTCAAAAATAGGACCAACAAATCAACAACTAGGGGAAGACAGTTGCGGGATGGGGTCCACTTAGTAGTACAAATAAGTGACATCATATTTGGAGTAAGAAGGAGCCAAAACATGCCTAGGGGAATGAAAATAAGACAAACTAAACTAGGAGCACAAATATGAAGTGTGAATTGTATTGGTTACAATTTATGACACTACAATAATTAATTCCTTATTTTATGTGGGGATGAAACTATATACATATTCTCGAATGTGTTGTTGATCACCTTCGAAACCTCCTATGATCAAAACTCATTTAAGAGCTTGTACATCTTGGTCAATAAGGGTGTTTTTTTTATAAATTCCTTTGTTAGGTCAAATGTGACAATTCAAACCTATATATACGTCCACACATTTCCTATGAAACTACAAACTTTCATTTAGCACTTTGTGATTATCATCCTTGGTCTAGAAATTTATTTACAAGAACCCTAAAGCAAGAAGATTGACGAATGGTTAGTGATAGTCTAACTAGTGTTCATCCATCCAATTAATAATCTAGTCTAGAGTAGGCCAAATACCAATTAACTTTGCAATGATCACCTTCTATTTTAACTCTTCTACCAGTGAACTTAGAAGATTATCTCTGAATATGAATGGTTGGATTATATGAGTTGATGTCTTAAAAAAATTAAAGATTGAGATCTTCTTCCAATGAAGCATTCCAAGGCTTCTAGTGGAAAGAGAGGTCCCCAAATACTCCACTAGTAAATATCCAACCTTGAAATGAAGAATATTTATAATCTTGCATTGGATCTGATTTTAGATTTCTTCTAAGTAATCACTTGACCCAAATCAACTAAGTATATATTAAAGCCCTAAAATTAATAAATTCTTCAACTCTAGCCAACCTCATCAAGATAGTATCATCAACAAATTGAAAGTGAGATTGGGGAATAAAATTATCAACCCAAGACCAACCACAAATAGATCCTTTGAATTGAAATCCCTTAAGAAACCTACCTAGATCCTCAACCATTAAGATACATAGATAAGGAGACAATGGATCTGGTTGTCTAAGGCCTCTAAAAGAAAAGAAAAGAAAAGAGAGGAAGGTATCTTATTGATTAACATTGCAAAGGAAGTGAATTCACACAACTCATAACCCATCCAATCCAATCTGTAGAAAAACCAAAATCTTGAAGAATACTTTGAGGAAAAGACCAATTAATCTTGTCATAAGCCTTTGCCATATCTAATTAATTGAACATGGTTTTTTACTTTGAATTAGACATAAAGTGAATATATTAAATTGTTACCACAATACCATTCACCTTACAAATCCACCTTATTCATGGGAAATAAGCATGTTGAAGATCTTCTTCAAACATTACACAATAATCTTGGCAATGGTTTTATAAGTGACATTGCAAAGAGTAACTGGACAATATGAATCCAAAGAGATAGAATCTTTTTCATTTTAGGAATCAAAGCAAGAAAGGTGGTATTAATTTCCTTTAGCATATGCTTATTAACCTGGGATTCTCAAATCACCTCAAGTAGATCAAAACTTAAATTTCCCCAAATTATTGAAGAATTCAATAAGAAAACTATCCGACCTAGATGAATTACCTTTCTTCATTTGAAAGAAAACCAACTTAAGACCCCCCATCAAAATAGGAATTAAAAGAGGCTTTTTCATATCATTAGAGATCAAATGAGGAATACACTCTAGAACAAGTCTCTCATTATTCACATCTGGTGGTCCTTACTCATTAAATTAAAAGAGAAGTGTCTAAAAACTTCACTAGAAATATCTTGAAATGAAGAGAGTGTTAGACTTGTGTGAATATTGTTGTCATTGATGTCAAACCAGTTATCCAGTTTGGTTCAGATGGTATATGCAGTTCACTGATGTCAAACCAGTTATCCGGTTTGGTTTGAATGTTGTATACAGTTGGTATGAGAAATTTTGCTATGAGAAGGTGATGCACATTTTGGTATAGCTATGGGATGTGATGCAATGAGATATACTTGATCTAATGGAGTTATTTCTAGAAGTTCCCTGTCAGTTATGTGTTCCAAAATTCTGAGTTGTGCCTACATTGGTCCTAGGATCAGCTACGTGTTCTGGTATCAATTATTTTGGTCATGCCAGTTGTATCTCTTCAAGTTTCATATTATGGTATTCTTGGTATGCATGGAATTTGTATCTTTAGAGTTTGGAGATGTTGTGCTTGAGTTTTGTGATTTTGGGTCAGTCTCTATGGGCCTGGATGACCCTGTCCCATTTCGGTAATCATGGTATATGCATCGACAAATGAATTATGAAAAAGGAAGTGTGTAAATATCTTGTAGAGCTGATGTGGTTGACATGTTTATGTTTAAAGCTTTATTAAATAATGTGTTGAACTAGGTTGACACATTATCTTCGTGTATGAGCCCTCTAGTACGTGTGTGTGTGTGTGTGTGTGTGTGTGTGTGTGTGTGTGTGTGTGTGTGTGTGTGTGTGTGTGTGTGTGTGTGCGTGTGTGTGTGTGTGTGATGTATATGTGTGCATGAAATACGTATGTGTGTGTGTGTGAGTGAGTGGCAGTGAAGATAGCAGAGAAGCAGAGTGTGAAGTGTGAGTTGCAAACAACGAAGGCAATTAGTATAGAATCAGAGTGCAGATAGTATTACAGTGTTGCAATAGTCCTTTACCGGACCTGCTGCAAGTGCTTAAGGATAGTTGTACAAAGATCTTTCACCAGATCTGCTATAAGGTTTGAGAATTATGATCTAAGCTTAATCTTGGAACTGATCTCATGCATTTGGAGATGCAATCCTTTTCAGTTCAATCATACCTATTGTAGTGAGCCATTTTGTATTTAGGCAATGAGCCAACCGATAGTAAGCCACCTCTTTTGTAAAACACTATATAACTAGTTATATTCTCTTGAGAGCTAACACTCTCTATATTTTTTCCCATTTGGGTTTTCCATGTATAAAATTTGGTGTTCCTTTTGTGGCTGTGTTTTTCATATTTATTCTGCATTTGTTGTTTCATGTGTGTCAAGCATAATTGAAGAGTTTGATTTTATTAGAAGAAGGTTTAAGTTTGGTAAAAGTTTTAAGATATGTGAGAACACTGATTCACCCTCCCTCTCAGTATTCTGATCCCTTCAACCAATCCACAATTGGTATCAGAGCTTTGGTTCCTTGCTTGAAAGCTTAACTACTTGAGGGAGATCCGTGTTGGTTGCATCATGGCACCTATGTGCATGACTAGAGAATTTTAGTTGGATGAAGAATTACATACAACTCTTGAAGATTTGGAAAGTGTTGAATCAAAGAATGAGGAATTGAAAGAGAATGTGAAGGTAGCAAATGGATGTGTGCAAAAGATGAGAGAACAAATTTAAAAATTCAAACTGAGGCATAAGGAGGTTAATAATCAGTTGAAGCAGGTGAATGAGACTATTAAAGATCTGATGCAGAAGATTGAGGAGAAAGACAAGATAGAGCAATCTCTGAAAGAATCAATAAAGCCGAAATATGAAGAATGTGGAAAGCTAGAGCAAGACGCTGAAGACAAAAAATAAGGTCCTTGACAGTAGCAAGCTTTTGGAAGATTTGATCAGCATGTAGAGAGCTCATTCAAACAAGACCGGACTTGGATCTCAACCTGGTAGGTGTTCAGATCAGAATGATAAAGACAAAAATAAATAAGTTAAAGTTGAAGTTGAGAAGAAATCAGAAGAGGTAGGAAAGGGCTAGAATCATAATACTAATGCACGAAGACCACATGCTTGTCAACCTAATGCACAAAGGTACCATATTTTAATGGTTATTGTGTTCAATGCAATAAATTTGGACAGAAGGCTGCAAATTGTAGAAGCATTCAATGTTATAGTTGCAAGAGGTTTGGTCATAAAGCAAATCACTGTAGAAACCATATTGTGAGTTAGAATCATAATTCAATTGAAGAAAACAAGATGAATTATAACTTTCATGGATATTGTTATACTTTCAATGGCTATGGTCATAAAGCTAATCAATGCAGATATAGATCTCATCCGGTAAACTCTACAAGGAAGGTCATCAGTTGTTTCAAGTGCAAGTAATCCATACATTATGCTAATCAATGTGGAAAAGGAAATGTGGAGAAATACACTAAGAAGAGTGTGATGAATAATGATGAATCAAAGAAGGAAAATTTGGTTTGGAGAAAGAAGGAAGAAAACAAAGGAAGCGAGCTCGATATACTGGAATCCAGTGCAGGCACCTTTTCCTCTGATAACTAAGTATATTGCTTTGGCTCAGGGGGGGTTCTCTTTAAAAGGATAAATATTTCACTCTCCCCTGTCTGAGTGGATCATGTCGTTGATTTGGCAAGACTATTTTTAGAGGCTATTCGGTAATCTCATAACTTTTGCTGACACCATTGAGAAGATATTTCTTGGTGGCAAAACCCTAAAAGGAGATTTTGGCAAGATAAGTATCAGCTTTTTGAATTCATTCTTTCATTCCCAATCATTTGTGCTTAAGAATATTGTGAACAATAGAGGAGAAGAAAAGCAAGAGGGAAGAGCACACAATCATGGAAGGCAAGATAATCGTCGAAGAATCTAGCAGCGAGTTTCAGGTTTTGGACAAGGTGTTCCTAGATTAATTCAACCCAGAGAAAATTAGAAATGCTGAAGCTGGTCTAAGTGATGTTGAGTTGTAGAGAATTAAGAAATTGGAGAGAAAAGATCTAAACCTGTGGACAAAATTCCCTTGGTTTGATAATGCAGAGGTTATCGGAGTGATCCTTAGCCATGTGTGGGATGACAACATCATGTTGGATAAACCCGATGTTGTCATCTCGCACACGCTTAAAAAGTCAATTAAGACCAAAGAAGTGGAAACCCTAACCGACGTAAAGGGTGATTAGCGGGCATTGATCATTGGTAAGATTATCAACCATGTGGCGAGGTATGTTGCCTATAACATTTCCTATAAGATCTATTTCAGGAATAGAGAAGGTGTCACTTCGATAATTGTAGTGTATATGGCACATATGCTTGTAGTAGAAAATAAATCATTCACTTGTGTGAATTGTTGAGAGAATTGTTTCTGAAAAATGTTAAAATATCAAAAGAGAAGAATTATCCCTTCCAGTTTGGTTCATTTCTTGTGTGCTTGGTCATGTACATTGTCTAGGATTCCTTCAGGCAAAAGAGAAAGTTATATGGGAATTGGGTGTCCTAGTAGCAAGGCAGATATTCAGATATTTGAACAGTTTGAATAGTAAAGAGGAATCTTGTAATGCATATTTTAAATATTTTGTGAACATATGGAGTGTTGGCCTGGTATCCTCTGTTTTCGGTTCTAGAGGTTCTTCCTCTGGAAAGAGAAAAAGAAGACAATATTTTTCTGTTAGTGTTTAAGAGTCAAAGAAAAGAAAGAAGGATCTAAAAGAGGAAGATATTGTTGTGATTGAGGATCTGGAGTCTCTTGTAGCTAAAGGAGATTCGACGGTTGCAGAGTAGGAAGCTAGAGAATCAGATGATGAATTGAATTTGCCAAAGTTAGTTGGTAGCATGAATGGAATCAAGAAAATTGGCAAGATGTGGTTGACTTCAGTTGAGTTAGATAGAATTGAAGGTGTTTTGTTGAATCACTTGGTTCGAAATAGCATGAGCATTGAGGATATCAATAATTTTCTTTTGAAATCTCTAAATGAAGCTCTTAAGGAGAAATTATCTGAGCAATCTAATGAGGTTGTAATATCTGATGAAAAAGAAATTGATGTGCAAAATCTGTTGAATGAGTGTGTTGATGCACAAAAAGCTTTATCAGTGTCCATTGAGGAATTGAGAGATTGTATCCAGAATTCCAACAGTCTATAGGTACTGTATCCTTGGTTGGTAGCAACAGTGAAGCACAAAGCCAAAATTGATGCCATTGAAGATGAATTGAGTGATTTAGGCAAATCTTTTGATTTTTTGGAAGATAAGGATGGTGAGCAAAGGAAAAGAATAAACTCTCTTTAGGTTGAACTCTTATTCTTGCAAAGATAGAGAGAAAACTTTATAAGTATGTTTTGGAAGGTGAAAGAGATCATTGAAGCAAAGTTGGAGCACTTTTTAACATTGCTTGGTAGTGCAGTTGAGTATGAGTAGAACCCATTTGCTCCAGATAGTTTCTCCCATACCGTTGATCTGTTAGTGGAATGCAAAAGTCTTTCAGTTAGCATTAAATTGGCCATAAATTCTTGGGAAGTTCTTCTTCCGGATCTGAAGGAGAAATACAAGATTATCTTTCTGAAGAAGAGCAGCTGAAGGATCTATCTGGTTTAGTATTCAATTTTTAAATTGTTTGTAGTTGTGTATATACTCTGCTTTTCTTTCTTTTATTTTTCATCAAAGGCATCCTTTGTCCTTGATGTCAAAGGGGGAGAAAGGATTGAGGTTTTTGGAGATGTACGAGTTAGGGGGAGTTGAGTTATATGTAGATATGTTTTGGATATGTTTTACCATCAATGATAAAGGGGGAAATTGTTAGACTTGTGTGAATATTGTTGTCATTGATGTCAAACCAGTTATTCGGTTTGGTTTGGATGGTATATGCAGTTATATCGAACCAGTTATCTAGTTTGGCCTGAATGTTGTATATAGTTTATATGAGCAGTTTTGCTATGAGCAGATGATGCACGTTTTGGTATAGCTATGGGATGTGATGCAACGAGATATAGTTAATTTAATGGAGTGATTTTTGGAAGTTCCTTGTTAGTTATTTGTTCTAGAATTTTGAGTTGTGCCTACATTGGTCCCAATATCGGCTATTTTGGTCATGTCAGTTGTATCTCTTCAATATTCATGTTGTGGTATTCCTAGTATGCATGGAATTTGTATCTTTGGAGTTTGGAGATGTTGTGCTTGAGTTTTGTGATAATGGGTTAGTCTCTATGGGTCTAGATGACCTTGTCCCAATCCGATAATCATGGTATATGCATTGACAAATGAATTATGAAAAAGGAAGTGTGTAAAGATCTTGTGGAGGCCACCGTGGTTGTCATGTTTATGTCAAGCTTTATTGGATAATATGTTGAGCTAGGATGACACATTATCCCGGTGTATGAGTCCTCCCGTATATATATATATATATATATATATATATATATATATATATATATATATATATATATATATATATATATATATATATATATACGTATATATATATATATATATATATATATATATATATATATATATATATATATATATATATATATATATATATATATATATATATCTGTGTGTGTGTGTGTGTGTGTGTGTGTGTGTGTGTGTGTGTGTGTGTGTAGCAGCGAAGATAACAGAGAAGCAGAGTGTGAAGTGTGAGTTGCAGACAACGAAGGCAGTTGGTACAAAATCGAAGTGCAGATAGTATTGTAGTGTTGCAGTAGTCCTTTACCAGACATGTTGCAAGTGCTTAAGGATAGTTGTACATAGATCTTTCATCGGATCTGTTGTAAGGTTTGAGAATTAGGATTTGAGCTTAATATTGGAATTGATCTCATGCATTTGGAGATGCAATCCTTTTTAGTTCAATCATACTTGTTGCAGTGAGCATTCTGACAATGAGCCGTTTTCGTATTTAGGCAGTGAGCTAGCCGACAATGAACCACCTCTTTTGTAAAACACTGTATAACTAGTTATATTCTCTTGAGAGGTAACACTCTCTGTGTTTTTTCCCATTTGGGTTTTCCACGTATAAAATCCAGTGTTCCTTTTGTGGTTGTATTTTTCATGTTTATTCTGCATTTGCTATTTCATGTGTGTCAAGCATAATTGAAGAGTTTGATTTTATCAGAAGAAGGTTTAAGTTTGGTAAAAGTTTTAAAATATGTGGGAATACATATTCACCCCCCCTCCTCTTAGTATTCTGGTCCCTTCAACCAATCCAATTGAGAGAACTTCCCCTTCTCTAGAGGTGAGGGAGACTATATCATTATCATTTCTACACTCTTATTTGAGTTGCAAAAAAAGTATTTTCATCTCCTTGCGACTAGCCAATCTGAGATTTCTGTTTCCAAAAGGTCTCCTCTTGAAGGTATTTTTACTATTGGATTTAGAAGATTATTTAGAATAAAGATGGTAGGAATATCTAAGTTGATGTCCATATTAACATTGAACATTGAGATCCTATATACCTCAAAAGTCTCATTGCATATTGCCACCTTTTTTGGCTCTTCTGTGATCTTACCCAAGTCTTCACTATTTTATTCATTGAGTTCCTACCTGTTGACATTAGCCTTTATCTTTGAAACCTCACCACCTTGATTACCAATTTCTCCTTTTGCTTTCCTTTCCATATGTGTATGTTTTTATTTTACTTCTATACTCCTTTCTCACACCATGTTGTTTTATTTTACTCTATTTTATTATTTTTTGACTTTTCAAAAAAATAAATAAAGAAGAGATTTGATTTATTTTAGAATTCAATTTGTTTTAATTTAAAATTTAAAAACAAATCATTTTTAGTAAATTATATATATTAAATTTTAAAATTTAGAAATAACAATGGTGAAAATTTGATTTTTCTTTTTAAAGTTTATTAACAATAATTAGTTATAAGTGGTATATTCTTATAAAAAATTGACTAATGGTATTATACACCTTGATCTCTTTTTATTATTGATTTTCAAATACTTGATCCTGATCCTTGAACATGTTATTCATTGTCCCGATCAAATTCATGATGTAATTTATAAGTCTTATGTCTTATATGTCAAAGTGTTATTAGGTTGACACTTGTCTACAAAAACATTGAATTATGTAATTAACCTTGAGAATCATTGTATCATAGATTATTTGTATATGTTTCTTCAAATTATTTATCTACAATTGAAAGTTTGAAAATATAAACTATAACTTAACACCATTATTATGCTATTTCAATGCATTGTCATTATTTTTTTCCATTGCAAAGCAAATATTATCATTACAATACTTCAAAATAGAATAACTTGTCTCTTTATATATTCATGTATATGTCTTGTTAGTTTAAATAGATATTAAAATTTAATGATCATATAAGTAAATAGAATAATTCAAAGTTAAAATAAAACTTTAATTAATTATAAATGTTCTAATATAAATATCTTAAAAATGCATCTTTTAAATAAATTTATTGAATATGTCTATACTAATTATCTCTTCAATCATATAATTTAACAATTTGAAAGATTGTTAATATCCCCATTCTTAAACAAAGGTACATTTATGCTCATCAAAAGTCTTCATGCACTTTGAAAGTTTAACAAAGCTAAGCAAGATGTAGATTTGGAGGAGGGGAGTCATTATTATGTGAGCTAGTTTGTCTCGTGTGTCAAGGTCATCTACTTGTTGAACTGAGCCCAAACATGCTATAGAGGTTTGAACTTTGATGGATAGTTTTTATCATATAGCTATTGTGTTCAACCAATTGAACCACAACCTTTTGAGAGCATTTCAAATTTGAACATCTCAACCTTTGATAGATTAGCTATTGTATTCAACTAATCGAGCCACAACTTTTTGAGAGCATTTCAAATTTGAACATCTCAACCTTTGTTAGATTAGCTATTGTGTTCAACTAATTGAGCCACAACCTTTTGAAACCATTTCAACTACATTTGTACAAAAATTGTATTCTTTTATTTATTTATTGAAGTAATGCAAAAGAATTACAAAAAAGAAGACAATTAGAAGACTCAAGAAAATATCATAACAACCCTTATTAATCAGCCAATAACACTAAATTGCAGTCAATTTATAAGACACACAGCCCTTACAACAGCCTAAATGCAGCAAAAAAATAAGACACTCAAAAATTATATTCTTATATAAAATTTTTAAACAAAGTTTTACCTCCTCCACTAACATTTTCTTGCCTACCCATCCATCATCCATTACAACTTCAAACCACATTAAAAATACTCAACTATTTCTCATATTAAATTTTTGAACGATGTTTTACCTCCTCCACCACTAACATTTTCTTGACTTCCCACCCATCACCCATTACAACTCCAAACCAGATTAAAAACCCTCAAACTTCTTATATTAAATTTTTGGACTCTTACCACTGTAACATTTTCTTGCCTTCCCATCCAGTACCCATTGCAAACTCCAAGCCACATTTAAAACAGTCAACAATTTCTGTTAGATGGTCTATTTTTCTCATTAATCACCACAATCGGATTCATAGTCAAAGTCTATAAGTCTGCGCAAGAAAAAATCTCCTTATCAACCCAAATTCCATCTTCCATATTTGCGGACGATGTTGTACAAGCAACGCGTTGAAGAGGAGCAGGAGCAGCAACAATGAAGGGAGTTTCATTATCTCGGCCATTGACTACAATTCAGGCCTCTTCCGCCCTCTGTCAAAAGCCGCTTGGCCATGCGGATACTTTTCTATCCTGTAGGCCTCTTGGCACCAATTCCGGATTCATTGGCAGAAGAATTTTTTCATCCCATTTAAAATCGAATCCAATTGGGCATGTGGGTGTTGGATATCAACACGCGAAAAAGAGCACGGTAGTTACTAAAGCCTCTGCGACAGCTACTAAAGAAGCAGACATTCTTGCCCCCATCACCATCTTCACTGCCAGTGGGCAGCCTGTAGACCTCAAAGACCTCTGGGATCAAAATAATGTAAGTTAATTTATTATTTATTTTTTTGGCTAATTGGTATTGGCTACTACAATTTAGTGACAATAGTTTTCAAGAAGTTTTATCTACTACATGTAGCCACCAATTACTTTCAGTGGTATTGTGGGGCAGACATTAGAGGCATTAAAAAGCTCCATATCAGAGTAAAATCAGATACAACTTCTGATACCACGATGATACTTAGCAAGTACCTACTTTGAGAAATGGGTTAGAATCAATTGAATTTCAATTTGGTCAATTTGGCTCTGACATATCAAAATTGTGAGAAAGCAGGTTTCACTGCCCATCTATGCATGTTTAACATGTCCATGCGGTTGTGATAATGCAGACCACCCAAGAGGAGGCGAGGTGCAATAACCAAGTGAATTTGATAGAATAGTCACCCCTAGTGGCAAGTCCCAAATGCATTTTGATAGAATAGATATACACAGTGGGCGGTTCCAAGTGAGTTTTGATAGGATAGATACGTCTAATGCCGAGTACCAAGCGAATTTCAACGGCATAGGTGTCCTTACCCTTGGATGTGGCTTGTAAGCCGATTGATATTCTTAGATTTTTGGCAGAGATAAATATGATCTTTATTAATTTTAAAGATGTTATAGATTGAATATTAATTGGGTTACCCTGAGTTCATATGTGAATGGAAACTAGGCCTCAGAACCCAGGTTTATCATTAGCCTTTTGGGTTGCATGTGTACAATTTTTCATCTAGTAAGATAACAGTGAGTGGCAGGACAGTCCAACTATTAGTTACATTATATGTTATTGCAGCACTGCTCCACATACGGTTTTTTTGACATGTGATGAAACTTCGACGTGTAACATATTGCTTTTATGAATACCAGTACCAACGACCTTCAGGTTGGTTTCTGTTGAAAATATTATACAGATAGAAAGCAACAACAAGCAAATAGAATCTGAGAAGAAAGTGGTAGGTTAAGCATTTGTTTACATCGAATGCTATCCAGCATGACAGTGGTTCTGATATAATATATAGGTAACCAAAATGAAAATTATCAATCAGCATAATGCAAATTGATTTTCGCATTTGAAATATAGTATATACTTTGCCCACGTCAAAGGAAACAAGCTTTACCATTAAGCAGCCGGAGAAAAAGGGTAATAAAAACCTGAATGCTGTTTTTGACGAACAGAATTCGATTTCTTGGTTATACATTCAATTAATAAGATTTGTGCTTGTTATCGCAGCTAAACAGGCTTTTCTCATATTAAGTTAGGCAGAAGCCTTCTTGGTTTGGATTTGTGAATTGAAGGGCAACAGTGTTCATATTTGCATTGAATGTCACTTGATGGTCATCTTAGGGCCTTATCCCATTCAGAAGGTTGTAGGGTTGGAGCTTAGGCGTAGTTTTGAAAGGATTTATGTTCACACACAGTTAAACAAGGGTAAGACAGTTACAAAATGAGTTTTACCCATAGAAACTGAAAGTGATCCAAAACTGTACATGACACTAGGATCTTTGTTTTGATTGGGGGGGGTGGGGACTAACTTTAGCAGCTAGAGTTTAAATGAAAGGGCTCTGAGTCTAGTTTTATTTGCTTCAAGTTTGGTTTGATTCCATAAAGAAATAAGCAAGATATAAGTGTTTTTCTGCAAACCGCTTGAAAACCCTAGGTGATAAGGGTTTGTGAACAAAATGTGACAAAATTTCCATTCCACCGTATGAGAATTTGGCCAAACTCGGTGGAATGGAAGGTTTTGATTGCGTTTTAATGTTTTTGTTCAGTTTTGTAGCAGAGGATGGAGTTGGAGGGGGTTTTGTTCAAACCCTAGTCTAACATCTCTATGTGTTAGACTAGACAAGTAGGCGTATGGTGTGAACAGCAAAGGAGAGAGAGATTCCAAGGGAATTAATGGTGGATTGTGAACCTTTATGGTGTGCCAAGTACCTACAAGTGGATAAGAGAAATTTGGAAACTAGTTTGTTGGTGGTTGCTTTGTAAAAGTGGGCTAATTGAGTCCCAGTGCAGCGAGAAAAACTCAATTTTGATTGACATGTTCCAAAGGACAACATAGCTGCTTTGAGATATTATTTAGATCTCCCAAAAGGGTGTCTGAAACTGTTCTCTGTTTTTGAAGGAAGGGCTGGAGTAAGAAGATCTTTTCACCAGTCCTAAAATGGAGGGCTACTAGATTCTAGGAGTGATATAGGGTGTAGACCTTGAAGGGTGCCATCAAACCATTTGGGTGACAAAGTTGGGCTGAACACATCATATCCATATGAGGACAGCCTTTGGTAAGGCTGTAGAACAGTTGGGAAGCCATTTGTTAGATGCTGCCCTTAGGAAGCCTAATTCTACAGACACCGTGGTT
The DNA here is from genome assembly GCF_030272615.1 of Cryptomeria japonica. Taxonomy (NCBI): domain Eukaryota; kingdom Viridiplantae; phylum Streptophyta; class Pinopsida; order Cupressales; family Cupressaceae; genus Cryptomeria; species Cryptomeria japonica. The sequence continues at coordinate 193,331,133 of NC_081413.1, read as the reverse complement.
GTATCTTTCCATAGAGGATCAGACCTTAGTCAAGGTTGAGGGTGTCTTGGTTGTTTAAGGTGTGAGAGGAGCCTGAGTTAGGAGTATTCATCATTGCCTAACGTAATTCCCAAGGTTGAATAGGTGAGTTGGGAGAAAGATCTCCCTTAACAACAAAGAGGTGACACTACAAGTGGTGATTGAGATTGGTTTGGAACCATACTCCACCTTTGTTGCATTACATGGTGAATAAATATTGATGAAGACTTGAATATTGCTGATTTATCCTTGATTTTGCAGATCTGGAATTTCACATAAGGCAGATGTTTCACATCATAAGGATATCTCCAATTTGCATAATTGATCCATATCACAAATGAGGAAAATCACATGCTCATATATGAAATCCTAAATTTAAATTGATAAAAGTCCGACTTAATTATTTTTTTCGCATTGAAGATAGTTTTGGAAATGGCAAGATTGATTCTTTAACCTCCCAAAATTTTGGCCAAAAAACATTGGTCAATGATGCTAGACAGCATTGACTCGACAAAATAGGCCCAAAATTTTAGGGTTGTGAGATAATAGGATACAAATTTCAGAACTATAATTTATATAAAAGTTATGATATTCAAGCAGGGGAAAAGTTGTTTTGAAATTTGAAATAGGATAGGACTTATAATGAATTAAGATAATAAAAGATAAAGTGCACACCTAAAATTAATGGCCCAAATAAGAGTGTGATGAGGTTTAAATTAAGAAAGGACTCATGTTCTTGAGTTAATCATTAATTAAATGCTCTAGAGGGTCCTATAATGCATAAAAGAGTGAGGCACACTAAAATGAGTGCTAGGAGAGTGTGAAATTGGACTCCCTAATCAATGAAATGGGAAATGTGTGGTCTATTAATGAATAGAAATGAATTACATATAGGCATTTACATTACGATTTTTCTAAATGAAACAATCGATAACAGAAAAATGCTAAGTTACCGGGTTTCTTGCCTGGACCCCTCGGGTCTCGGTCCGGTTCCCCTCGGGTCTTGGTCCTAGGCTGGTTCTTCTTGGGTCCAAATACGAGTGCGATTGACACTTTAACCTCCCAAAATTTTGGCTAAAAAGCGTTGGTCAATGATGCTAGACAGCATTGACTCGACAAAATAGGCCCAAAATTTTAGGGTTGTGAGATAATAGGATACAAATTTCAGAACTATAATTTATATAAAAGTTATGATATTCAAGCGGGGGAAAAGTTGTTTTGAAATTTGAAATAGGATAGGACTTATAATGAATTAAGTGTCCCATAATGCTGTTCTGAAATTTGCCATAAAGAAATAAGCAAGATATAAGTGTTTTTCTGCAAACAGCTTGAAAACCCTAGGTGATAAGGGTTTGTGAACAAAATGTGACAAAATCTCCATTCCACCGTATGAGAATTTGGCCAAACTCGGTAGAATGGAAGGTTTTGATTGTGTTTTAATGTTATTGTTCAGTTTTGTAGCAGAGGATGGAGTTGGAGGGGGTTTTGTTCAAACTTTAGTCTAACATCTCTATGTGTTAGACTAGACAAGTAGGTGTATGGTGTGAAAAGCAAAGGAGAGAGAGATTCCAATGGAATTAATGGTGGATTGTGAACCTTTATGGTGTGCCAAGTACCTACAAGTGGATAAGAGAAATTTGGGAACTAGTTTGTTGGTGGTTGCTTTGTAAAAGTGGGCTAATAGAGTCATAGTGCAGCGAGAAAAACTCAATTTTGATTGACATGTTCCAAAGGACAACATAAATGCTTTGAGATATTATTTAGAACTCCCAAAGGGTGTATGAAACTGTTCTTTGTTTTTGGAGGAAGGGCTGGAGTAAGAAGATCTTTTCACCAGTCCTAAAATGGAGGGCTACTAGATTCTAGGAGTGATATAGGGTGTAGACCTTGAAGGGTGCCATCGAACCATTTGGGTGACAAAGTTGGGCTGAACACATCATATCCACATGAGGTAAGCCTTTGGTAAGGCTGTAGAACATATATTTCCTCAAGAACGTGAGTCCTTTCTTAATTTAAACCTCATCACACTCTTATTTGGACCCAGGAAGAACCGGCCTAGGACCAAGACCCCCGCTTGAATATAATTCATTCCACGTCAAAGGAAACAAGCTTTAGCATCTAGAGTTTAAATGAAAGGGTTCTGAAAGGGCTATATGTAATTATAGGACCAAGACCTATAATGAATTTTGGGACACTTAATTACATATAGGTCCTGTAATTACATATAGGCCCAAGCCTTGTGGGTTTGTCCCTGCCGAACCCAGAAGAACCTGTTGACGTGTCTAAGGTCGCAGAACTACGACTTCATCCGGCCAACGCAGAATAGAATACTAAGAATCCTATCCTCTCTTGAGATAAGGAAATCCCTAATGCTGTCTGAATTTGATCAATGGGGATGACCTCAATGTTTCGGTTGTCAGGTCTTGACTGCAGGATAACTTAGTAGTTGATGTGTTTTGCTGGAAACACAAAGGGGACTTACGGTTAGACGGAATTGGTTTTGTACGGGTTCCCTAAAGTTTTATAGTCCTATGTCATCTGATTTGCTTCTAATTGATGTTATTTCAGCTTGACTGGAGGGTTTCTTTAATAAAAAAAAGGAAAAAAGGAGGGATAAGGATAAAGAGTGAATAAGAACAGCTAATTAATTTAACTAAGACAACATATTTCAACACATAGACGGAAGTCTCAAAATAACTAGAAATTACTTTGCCAGCTAATTAGCACAACTAGGTAAAAACTAGTGCAATCATCTAAGGATTCTGAATTTTCAAGCTATTAGATACGAATGATAGACTCTTACACCCATTCATCCAAATTTAATAACCGAACTTAGCACAAAAGGGGCTCAGACTAACCATGCAGAGTAAACAATAATCAACTATTTCCTAATGGTATGAACCAAGATTTTCCATCAAATACATGCATAAATAACTGTCTGAAAGTAAATACAGTTGCAAAAATAGGAAATAAATGGAGAAGAGTGTTGATTTTATACTTCCAGATTAATGTAAAACTTAGAAATCAGAATTTAGTTTCTAAATAAATTGTTTGTTGTAAAATTTAGAGATTTCTAGATCTAGGCATAGCATAGAAATGAACAAATAAGAACAAAACACAATTACCCTGGGAAAACCTCCTAGGAGGAAAAGCCCAGCCAGAAAAGATCCTCAGATCTGATTATGGATTATATTCATATAATGATTACAACACTTATCTCAAGTACTTGAAGATGTCTGAAATGTTTGCTCTTAGGGCTGATGAAATCAACAACAGGTCTGCATTTTCATGAGCATCAGGTCTGCACCTTAAACACATCAACCAGCACTCAGGCTCATACTCTAGATCTGCACTTTTAGTGCATCTTAAGTCTGCACTTTTGCTTGAGACTGGACTGCAACTTCAGCACCTTGGACCTAGATCAGTTCGCCCTCCTTATGATGGTATTTGCACTTGAAATTCGCACCTTTAATGACAAATATAATTCGCTAATATTGCTTCTTCAAACTTCGCATTTAGCAGATGTATATTTCGCATGGAGAGATTTGTTAGTTAATCGAAGTCTTAGTTAGGTCGGCTTTACTTAATAATTAACTTTTTATTTATTATTTTCCCTTTTAGTGAATTGCCTTGATTGAATAGGGTCGGCCCTATTTAGGAACACGTTGAGTGTGCGATGTGAGGTTTAAGTAGTGCCGTGAGGTATAGGGCCCAGCCCTACACGTTGAAGAAAGGGGCCAGCCCTTTGGGCGGATTCCAATGTTGCCCAAGGCAATTGGAATCCGCCATTCCCTAATTACAATCAACAAAGAGGACCATGCACTCACAGTAAAACAAGCACAACTTTAACATCCATTAAATCCTGTATATATTTCGCCAGAGTTTTTGCAACAATCTTTGTTTTCTGCCTACAACAAAGGAGGAACAAACTCCTTTATATAGGATTCCCCAAAAATGGATGAATGGCCAAGATTTAAACTTTAAACAAGTGGGCCAGATTCATCCTTTATCAAAACTGCCCATACCCATAAATGGGAGGCAACATATCAGCAACAACAAAAAGAGAAACAATAACTACCCAAAAGGTAATCAATAACTACCCAAACAGCTGCTCCAAAAAGTGCACATGCACGGAGCTCAAGATTTATAACTGTTTTGGTAGTTAGGAATAAACTTTATGTCTGAAAAGTGCTTTTTAAGATTTAAAAAGAAACTTGCACTTTCAGGAAAGCACTTTCTCCTTTCCTGCTGTGGACTCCTTTTCAATAAATTCAACCTCGTCGCGCAAGTATTCTCCCCAGATATCCCTATCGGCCGTACGCTCTACCCGGACGTAGTCTTGGAATCTTAGGCACAACTTGAACAGTTCGGTTGTAGGAGGCATAGGAGGATTAAATATTTTATAATGAATACCCTCTAGGAGGCTATCTACATTCTCCAGCTCTTCTCTCCAATATGATTTGTGATTTTCAATGCATGATATATCTGCCTGTAGCCCACAAGCAAAATCTAGGTCCTCCATGGAGTAGGTGACCCTGGTTTTAAGCCTGTCCTCTCACTGTGGTTGTGCCATACTACTTTTCCAACTAGGAACCATTGATCTGAGGATCTTTTCACCAAGGTCCTTCACATTTGACAAAGCGTCATCGCACTTATCTTGCATTTTATTGTTATTATCCTTCATGTCGTTCTTCATGCTGAGAATCCAATACCATTCCTTGAAGGTATTGACATTATAAGGATCCAGGACAATATCAATTGTGGGGATTTGAGAGCAGGTTCAAAATAGAGCCCTTATGAGGGGCAATGCCTTGGCAATCACCTCATGAGTGTTATAACATTCTTTCCTTAGCTTACACATTTTGATAAGAGTGGATTCCCTATGGAGAGCCATTTCTCGCAGATCTTTGAAGATTTGCTCTCCCTTTTCCTTATTGCCTTGAATCCATTCCTTGACGGCTTTGGCGGTATCACGCACTCCGTCAAATTCAGCTGTGGTTCTTAATTCAGCTGTGGTTCTTTGTGTTAATGCTAATGGGGGATCATGGGATTCAGTGGCATGTTGCAGCGGCCTCAGCAGGTGATCAATATACCCTTCATCATGCTCAGCATGAGCTCGGTACATGTCTCTCTCAGTGGTCATTTCGTCGAGCTGTTTGAGCATATTCTGCACAAAATCCTTGAATTCTTCCCTTTCTTGCTCTTTGGTGGCTTGCCCGATTGGGATGGTTGCAATATTATAATCGGCCAATGCAATCTGATCAGCTGGGTAGCAATATGAATGGTGCGGTTCCTCTGCTCATCCTTAGTGATCCAGGAGTACGTCTTGGGCTTTTTCTTACCTTTGGATTTTATCTCTCCTATGCGAGAGAAGATATCCTCGAAGTTGATAGGTGGCTTGACATCTGCTTTCTGCTGTGCACGAGCAATCAACCAGTCTTGAGGGATGGTCTGTCCGGATGTTATTGCCAAATTCCCACTCTGTTCATTGGAGGTCTCAGCTGGCTCATTGCCTATTTGCAATTGATCGGTCATAGAAGGAACGGACGCAATATCCAATCCCTTACTTATGGCTGAGTTTTCCCCTACCTCGCTGAGCAACTGCCAAGTATCCCCTTGTGATGGTTGTTCTTCAGTTTTGTCGGGCCCCTGGGTCTCATCCTCCTTTTGTTCTCCCTCAACGGTGGTGTCATCTTTGCCGACGCTATTCAATTGTAATTCATGTCGACTTCCCATTGTGAGCTCACGCTTACCAGCCTCTTGATTAGGTGGAATTTCTCCCTCCTCAACTTGGTTCTCAGGTTCATCGGAGCCAACGATCCCGACCTCTGCATCTATCTCACTTTGTGCCGGAGGATTATTAGCCTCGAACACATCAACATCACTCTGGGAAGGCGGAGCAGGTAGATAGTCAAGTTCAACTACATCATCCTTCGAACTGAGGTCCCTGGATGATGAACTAACTTCCGGCCTCCTAATAGGGATCTTTTCTCTTCTGGTTCTTTTTGATGTCCGAGTCCCTCTATTGGCTTTGGCTTTCTTCCTCTTCTTTCCAGGTTTCTCAACCTCTTCTTTTGGTGCACTTGAGGTTCCCTCATCTTCTGATGACTAGGAATTGAGACTGCCCATCATATTGTATGTAAATTGAATCCCTTTCATGGGTTAGTTTCTCAATTTGTTGGGATAACCAGTGATTGGTATACCTCCCTGGAGCTTCCATAACTGCCTCAAAATTAGTAATTGGATCCCGAGTCCAATCAATGCTTGGCAAGAGGTATTTAACTGCCTCAAATTCTTGGACTTGCTAGCAATTGCCATAATCTGTTACCTGATTTGAGACCCGATGGTACTCATAAAGCCGCATTTGCTGCACACTTAGCCTAGAATACTCACGCCGTCGAACCTCATAGTCATTGGAACAGTTGCTCCAATAATCCTCAATTGATGCCTTTGCTCTGTAGCGCCTGCCATAGGCTCTCTTTGCCAAATTGTCATGATCGAAACACTTCCTGGGGAAATGTTCTTGTAGGCCATAGGATGCTAATTCAGCAAATGATTCATCAACTTGCACCGAATTTTTGAAATGTATATCGAGGGCACCCAAGATCATGGGGAAGGTGAATCTGGACTGTTTCTTATCTCTGAGTAGGCTGCCTGTTGGGTGTGCCTGTCTTGTGACTTCCATAAGGACTATTTTGTCTTTCGGATAGCGTGGAAGACGGAATGGTGCTCCCTCAAAGCCTGCTATCCTAATATAAGTGAATCTAGGGAATTGGATAAACCATGCACCATATTTTTGTATCAAAATGGTAGCTTGCTCTGAAAGCCTTATGTGCAATCCTCCTTGCATCAGTCTGACTAGGCGCATTGTAAAGCCGTCATTGACATGCTCATACTAACCAATTGCGTAAGCAATGTTGTTCTTTTCTCTTTGAGCTATGTCATAGTAATGCAGTTGAGGGTAGCATTCATACACCTTTACCTGATTCGGCTCGTTCTCGATCTCACCTTTCTTGATTAACCCTGTCAGTGGCTGGTGTCGGGCAAACATGTAAATCAGGTAGGAAGTCATGGCGAAGTACTTCTTTTCTTCAAGTTTGACCAGCTGTGTATGGATATTATCGCTGATGATCTGAGCCAAGTCGAACTTGGACTTCCCGGCAAAGACCTGTTTAGTAAAGTAGAACATCCATTCCTCAAAAAAATTGGATTGAGGAAGTCCCATAACCTGGCTGAGTAAGGCGACCATGTCGCCATACTCATTATAAAAATCACTTCTGGGGGTCTTTTTACTGATCCTAATGCTTGGGGGCCTCCTTTCCTTGTACCATTCTTCGTTTATCAATGTCTTGCATTTAGCAGGATTCATGTCATAAGCAACCTGCGCCTCATCAATAGTTGTAGGAATAGGATTATTGGGAAACGGGATATCAAATGCCTCCCCAATGGCCTCAAGTGTGAAATCAGCTAGCACCATATTTCCTAGGACCACTAATCTGGTCTCTGGCTGATAATGTTTGGCAGCCTCAACCACTAGTTCATAATTTTGCACGGACGGAGGGAAACCTGCTGCCTGAGCAATACCACTCTCCATCATTCACCTAGGCTTGCCATATGCATTTGGAGAGTATACCCTATTCCTGAAATCTTGAATGTCTATGTGGCCCAAATCAGTATCCCCTATGTTCTCCTATATGCTCTGGACTTTTGACTCCCTAACTCCTCCCTTTTGGTATTGGTACTTCATTTTCTCGCCTCTGCGGGGAATGTCAGACTTGGAAACCCGAGATGTTTGGGTTGCACGAGGTGTCTTCAAGGATTCTACTGCCGATTTAGGCATTTATCCTGCACAACCGGAGACGGATTACGAGACGAGATGGAGGAAGCGAACGGGTTAGTCAAACGGAGGATGATGTTAGCGCATTGTAAAACCAATGATCAAATCAAATTCAAAAAAGCGTGACGCTTCAATAAAAGAGCTTGATTAATTGGAAATGAAATGCCATGCAACAAGAAATTAAGCTGGTTCCGCTTAAAATTTGCCACTTGGAGCGGGTTCCAAAAAGTGCCACTTCCGACCAATTACGACGGTACGGGCAAATGTTCAATTTTGCAACTCAGGGCTCGGATGTTTTAATGATTGCCAATTTTCGCACTTGGAAAAGAGTTTTGCCTAAGTTCAGTTTTAGATATTTAAAATTTCTCTGTCTGAATTTTATTTCAATGGTCAATTTTCCTAGCCGGTTTTGTTTTGGCATGCTCTGCTTGATATTTTCAAAAATTACAACCTACAAAACTTCACTATGTGACGACTTTTTATCATCTGCTTAAGCATCATGACCGATTTGAATAATTTAATGATTGGAAGGAGAGAATCGAATCCTACCTGGCGGACTGCCCAATGCGGGATGACCTTCGACCAAAAATGACCTTCCGCATAGTGTGATTCCTGAAATCTTAGAGACTTGGGCGATTTTGCAAAGTGTAACGCCTTTCTAATTTTTCCCTTTTGGTGCGACTTTGGACAGCAAGGGTTTTTGCAAACTTGAAAGATCAACGCCGCCTTTCCATTCTCTCTAACTCACGTTTTCAGCCAAGAGAGGCATTTTGAAAAGTTTGAGATAAAACCCTATCACGCGATTTTCGGCTGGAGAGAGGCTCTTGCCAAGTTCGAAGCCAACAACGCCCTATTAGGAAAAATCGCGATGATCTATTTTCGGCTGAGAGAGTGTTTTTTGCAAAAAGTGTTATAATGCCCTCACCATGACTCGCGATTTCCACTTCCTTGCCGATTTTCGGGTTGGAACCATTGAAATGCAAACTCGATGGGTTAAACGCCTTCCTCATGTATTGCGCGATTCTCCTTTCCTGGCGATTTTCGAGCTGGGAAGACAAAATGTAAATGTTAAAACGCCTTTCCACCTCTTGCAACTTTCACCGTTTGACAATTTTTAGGCTGGAGGCATAAAATGTAAATACCTTAAAGCTTAACGCCTTTTAGACTATTCTCGCGTTTTCCATTTGCTTGCCCATTTTCGGGCTGGAAGCATAAAATGCCAACTTTTAAAAATGCCTTCTATACATTTCGCGATTTTCAGACAAGAGGGGCGTTTTGAAAAGTTTATCAGTTTTCGATTTTGGATGCTTGCCCAATTTCGGGCTAAGACGACTTTTGCAAACTTTGCGATTTTACTTAACTCGCGTTTTTTTGGATTTGCCCATTTTCGGGCTAAAAGCAACTTTTGCAAACTTTTCAAAAATCAACGCATTTCTTATAACTTGCAATTTTCGGCCAAGAGGGGCCTTTTGCAAAATAATGCTTTTTCACTTGTCATTTTCGGGTTAAAAGGCTATTTTGCAAAGTTTTAAAAAAAGTTTACTTTGAGCGATTTTAACTCTTGCCCAGTTTCGGGGTGAAGAGACCCTTTGAAAAGTGTTAAAAAATTAACGCCCTTTTTCCTATTAGTATTCGGGGTTTAGAGACTTTTGCAAGTTCAATAAAAAGACGCCCCTCTATACATTTTGTGATTTTCGAGTTGATTGCCCATTTTCGGGCTGGGAGGACAAAACGCAAATGCTTAAAAATGACGCCTTTTATCATTTTCGAGGTTTCGGCCTGAAGGCATCTTAGAAAAGTTTAACGTTAAAGCCAAATTCAGCCTAAAAGGCCATTTTGCAAACCCATGGACAACTGACATTCTTGCCCACCTAGCCGATTTTTGGACTCACGCGAAAATTAGTCTCCTTTGGATTGATTTTGAATATTTTAAAAAATACGAGACTCTCAGCAAATCTACCCCTTGGCCCTGCAACTTAAATTAATAGGCGCCTCTGTACTTAATGGTTGCATAGCTCATGATTCAATCCCCTCATCTCGGAGGGGATCATTGTTGACCTCTTATGAACTCCTCAGGACTGGAGGAAACGAGCGGGCTTACTCTCCTGCAAGATCATTGCTTCACTACTACCTGCTACACCTTAAAATGGTGGATAAAAATCAAGATCCTACACTGGGCGAGACGAAAACAAGTCAAAAAGGGAAAGGGGGACCCTGTCGGCGACGGGGAGTGTGTGCAACGCACAACAGAACCCAAGTAGAATTTTGCCCCATTTTGCAAAACTTGGGCAGAATTTGATGGAAAAGTGTTTTTTTAATTTTTTTAAATTGTTGTGTGATGCCAAAAAGGCATATTTGAGCCCCAACCCTATTTTGATGACTTAATACACTAAAAGGTAAAATCTACTCCATTTTTGCCCAATAGAATGAAAAACATAACTACTTTGCTCCATCGCTGAACTTTGTAGTTTGCTTCTCATTTCTCAAGAAGAGTTGAAGATTGATTATTGCATGTTCTTAGCTAGTTCTTCTAATCTACCACAGCATATGGAGGATGATGATGATATTTTTGATGACCCATATGATATTTGATCAGTGATGGCTGATTGTTGTAGCTTGACATTATTTTTTTTGAACTAAAACATTAATGCTAAGTTGCTGAATCGGAATCAGAATCAGGTGCGTGGGTACGATACGTTGGTACGGCAAAAAAGAAATTGAAGGCTTGGGTATGTTTGGGTACTTCTAGACAAAAAATATAAAAAATTGTAAATATATAGTAATAATTATTATTTTATTTATACTTAGTTAATAATGTTGTATAATATTAAATCTATAACTACAATTTTTAAATTATCTATATCAATTTATAATTTTATCATATAATTATGAATATATAGTTTAATAAACACTATGTTAATATAGTATATAATAATTTAAATTTTAAAACTATTATATAAAATTATAATCAATTGTTAAACTATTTAAAACTATATGTTAAATATATAATAAGTATAAATGAAACTATTACGGGTGGGGAGGGATTATAATTATCGCCAATAGAATAGGATTAGATGAAAATATTTCCGGACCATACCACATCAACTGAGTGTGCATTTACCGCTGGCTTTCCCAGACTTAACAAACACGGAGGGCTACCGGCGTTGCTTATTATGATTCCCGTCATAATTTTTTTTCAGACATAACAAACACGGAGCGTTTAATTATTTTGATTCCCGACATTGGTTTTCAATTCATATATTTTATTAAATATAAACGAAATGCCGACAATTTAAATACTATATTTGCAATAGTGGATTTCGTTTGTAACAAAGCAAGGGTTTTATTTGTAGTGCAGACCGCAAGAGATAGAAGTGTTTTTAAGGTTTTCCAAAGGTCGGGTTGGCACAATAAGCGAAAAAAAACCCTCGTATTCCGATGTCCGACATGGATTCGTCAAAAAAAATGTGACGAAATCGCTACATCATTCCAAATTCGTCAAGATTCTTGGTTGGAAAAGTGGATGCGTTTCCAAGGCTAAATGAAGGAACCCTTTTGGATTCCACAAGGATTCCAGGACGATTCAGATTCAGAAACGAATCGTACCTGGAATCTGTAGGAAAAATGGAAGTACCGGTAACTTAGCATTAATGTGGTGGTGTATTTACTGTTTTGCTATGTTATTTGAACTAAAACTTTAACATATGGTGTATTTTGCTATGTTTTGACTATTAGCATAGTGGCGTATTTCGAATTTAACTAGTGCTACATATATGTATATATTTTTTATTTTTATATGTTTTTGTACTAACGAACCCAAAACCCCAAATTTTTTTTTGCCGAACTCATGAATGCGAATCTCGAATCCTAACCCAAGCCCGAACCGAAATCGACAACTTAGGAAAAATGTATTAGAAACTATCTAACTAAACTAGCTAATAACTAATTACCATTAAATAACAATTAATTACTCTAATATTCTCCCTTAATGGTCATCCTATCAACTACACCAAGTTGCACCCTAAATTTTACAAACTTGTCTGGGCTTAGATATTTGGTGAGAATGTCTGGAGTCTGGTCTATAGTTGGAACATACCACAAGACCACAGTTCCATCTTTAACAAGCTAGTGAATGAAATGACAATGAAGCTCAACATGTTTTGTTCGCTCGTGGAAGATTGGATTCTTGACAAGTTTCAACACCCCTCGATTGTCATAGTAGAAGGGTGAAGGTCCTACTTGAGACTTTTTCATGTCAGAAAGCATCCTTCGAAGCCAAATTGCCTCACATGCTGCCTTAACAATTCCCCGATACCCTGCTTCTGTCAAGGAAAGAGCTACTACTTGCTGCTTCTTACTGGTCCATGCGACTACACTTGTGCCAAGACTGAAGACATGCCCAGAAATAGACTTCGTGTCATCAATAAAACCTGCCCAATCTGAGTCTATAAAACCAATCAGCCGAGGATCTTTGCTTTTGTTGTACATAATGCAAAAGTCAAGTGTCCCTTTCACATATCTCAGTACACGCTTCGTTGCAACCCAATGTTCTGCTTTAGGGGCTGTCATGAAATGACATATTTAGCTCACAACATAACTAAGATTAAGTCTAGTGGCCGTAAGGTAGATAAAGCTGCCAACTAGTTGCTTGAATGTTGACTCATTCACCTCAGGTGAATTTGATTTGGCTGATAGTTTCAACCCTTTCTCCACAGGTGTAGATGAAGGTTTGCAATCTTGCATTTTGAACTTCTCCAACAAACTCTTGGCATACTTTGATTGAGAGATGAAAATGTTGCCACCCTGTCTGCCAAACATCTACATTGAGACAATAATGCAGAAGTCCCAAATTTGTCATATCAAACGCTTGACACAAGTTTTGTTTGATTTGCTCAAGCAAGTGTTCTCCGCTACCAGTAATGATGATATCATCAACGTAGATGACAAGAAAAATGGTGTCATTACTAGCACACTTGACGTACAAAGTGGTATCAGAGCGGGTCTGGGCCTAACTCCCTCACAGGAGGGCCCAAGATTATCAAGATTATGAGTGTGATCTTTTGAGACTCTGCTGGGTGTGTATGTGAGATCAAATTGTGGATTTAGCTCATTTAGACAAGTTGTCTCTGTGTTTGGAGATTGCAAAAGTTAAGTTTGTTGATGGCAGTTGAGCTTGTTTTGGATTTGTGTAAGGGGAATGGAAGATCTTAGCCTCACAAGAGTAGGTTGCTAATGTTTGTTGGTGTTTAATTGTTGCACAAAGAGGTTCATGTAAGGAACCTGTGTGAGCAGTTTAATAACTGCATTAAACAAAATTATTGGAAGTGTGAAGGATGAGAACAAGAAAGTGTAAAGAGTGTTGAGGAAAGGTGATGCAGGAGCATCCCCTTTTCCTTTCATGTTTTTGGTGTTTTGTTTCTTTCAATTTTGGTTTTGCTTTTGTTTAACTTTGTTCTCTTCTGTCGTACTTTCTTCTTGTTCTTGTTGCTGGTTGTTTGTCCATGTTTTTGTTCTTGTCTTAATTGTGACAGGAAGATATGTTCACTTCAGAATTCAAGTCCTGAGTAACGATTGATAGTTGCACATGTTGGCAGTCGGTTACACGGGCTTGAGGTGGTAGTTGGTTGCCAAGGTCATTGGCAGCCGTTAGCCAACCTAACAAAAACAATTTTTTCCCCTTTATTTGTAAAGCGAGTGCGGTGTATTGGGGGTTGGTCGCGTTGGGGATGAGAGGGTCGAATTCCACTCACTAGAGAAAGTTATGGAGCGTATTGGAAATCAGACCCGTTGAAGATTGGCAGAATAAATAAGAGGCAACAATAATTAATTAAGAAAGTTGGTCGATCGGGTCTGTCTGGGAGAAGGCTTTTGTTGCCAGTGACTAATTTGGGTGTGAATCATCAGTTAGACCGACTCCATCAAGAGTCGATTAGCATTATAAACATTGTGGACATGGTGAAAGAAGATAGTTTCTGATCAATGTGTTTTGTTACCTGTTGTAATCAGAACAGATTGTTAATGAAATGGTTTCACTGTTTTGATTCCTGAACTTCCTATCATTATTGCCTGTCAATTACTTGTAGACCCCTGTGTGTGTTTTATTGATTTAGTGACCAGCAAGGCGTACCATCATAGTGGTATCAGAGCGTAAAGAGATTGGGCTTAAATTGTGTTAGGATAACCGATGAACAACTGAGAGGTGGGGGGGGGGCTGAATCAATTGTTAACAGATTATAACTTTTAACCTGATTAAGGACCGGTAAAGCAGAAACAGATACTGGTAAACAATACAACTTAACAATTAAACAGATAATCAATGCAAAGCAACCATACCACATAACACCATGATTTGTACGTGGAAAACCCAGAAAGGGAAAAACCACGGTGGGAAGCCCACCCACAGTCAGATGATACTTCTGTAGAAAGTATGTGATACAATGAGGGGCCTGCACATGCAGGAAGGCACACTGCCTAGAGCGTACTGCTCATTACAAAAGAGCCTCATTGACTACAGAGAGGCAACAACCATCTCAAGATAAATGGACAACAATCCAATAGAGTGAACTGCTAGAGATAGCATCTACCATGCCTGATTACAGCCCCGGTTAAGCTCAATACCAGAGGCCTTTGACCTCTTCCTTAATCCTAATTCGATCACCTATGATTGACCAAATCTCCGTCGCATATGATATTGCATTCCAAGACCACGAACTTTTATTTTGTTCCCATCCCATGATCTACAATGAGATCTTACATCATTTTATACAAACCCTAAGGCCTAAACCAATTAGGTCGGCCACCTAAAAGATATTACACTAAGATCATTACATAAATCCATATTACAATGATATGTCATGTCGGCTTAAGACCAAAACAACAATAACCAATCCATAAAACATCCCGAAACATCCCGGTAATGTGTAGAGTACACATTAGCATGATATCGGTCCATAACCTAGATAGGTACCGGACCTATTCTGGGTCCACCACGCCAAAGCAATGTCTTAAAGCAATTAAAGCACGATCAAAGAACATCTTCAACATCCTAAAATCCATGTAGAAGCTGCACCGATACCAATTATGCATCCTGTCAAGATTCCTCAGTGAGAGCTCTACCGGTAAAGCCTTAAACTAGTGTCGATAAGGGTTTACTAGAGTGTATGATAGCATTCGATTACCAAGACAATACCATCTGACCAAGACATGCTCCAGAAGCACGTACCACATGTAACCAATCACATTCCATAGATCCAAACATGTCGGAAGTGTCCAACAGATAGTCTCTTCTGCCGGTAACACTAGATCTTCTACCGGTAACCAAAACCTGTTTGCCGGTAAACAACCATAACAACTAGTGCTGTCTGCCGGTAAACAACCATAACAACTAGTGTTGACATCAATGACAAAACATCAATGCAACACATAATCGATTCAT